>NC_048219.1:139523261-139880583 GCF_002007445.2 Ailuropoda melanoleuca | reverse complement strand
AAGAGCCTGATGTGGGGCTCGATCCCAGATCGCTGGGATCACGCCCTGAGCCGAAGGCAGACGCTTAACCGCTGTGCCACCCAGGCGCCCCGAAAGAATATTATTTCTTGATTCTCAATGCCAAGTTCTCAGTGGAAAGCAGCTGACTCTTCATTGCTTCTTCATGATCTCACAGAAGAGTAAAGAGGATTCCAGACCCTTCTAATTCATCAATATTGACAACAGAGTTGACAAAGCACCTCTTCCCACTGTAAACACAAAGAAGACCGGGGAAAATATTACTAAATCATTTTTTAAAGATTATGTATATATATATATATATATATATTTATTTATTTTTATTTATTTATTTATTTATTTATTTTAGAACTAGAGAGAGCACGAGCTTGAGTGGGGGGAAGGAGCAGAGTGGAAGGGAGAAGGAAGGGTAAAGAATCTCAAGCAGACTCCACCCTGAGATCATGACCTGAGCTGAAACCAAGATTCAGATGCTTAACTGACTGAGCCACCCAAGTGCAACTTCTAAATCCATCTTTTTTTTTTTTTTTAAGATTTTATTTGTTTATTTGAGAAACAGAGATAGTGACAGAGATATCGAGGGAGAGCAGGAGCAGGGAGCCCGACTCAGGGCTCAATCCCAGGACCCTGGGATTATGACCCAGCCAAAGGCAAACATTTAACTGACTAGTCATCCAGGCACCCCTACTAAATCCTTCATTAGTGGAAGAAGTGAATAAAGAAAAAATGTGAGAAAAAACAATTAATTCTGGAAATGAAACAAAAGATCGAAGCCAGCGTAGTAAAATACAAAATTTGCCAATAGCTCAGGGTAATACCAAACCAGGATATTGGCCCTAGGGTGTGGGTGTTAAGTGGCAGCACCTTTGCAGCCTTGGGACTCTATAAGATTTCCAAGTAGGAATCTCCCTAGAAACATCATAATGGAATAGCAGAGTGTCAACGACAAGGATAAAAAACAAACAGAAAGGAAAGACAGATTGCCTACATTAGATCAACAATTGGATAGACAACAAAATAGAGGTCAGAGGCAAAAGAAATTTAATGTTTTAAAAGCACTAAGAGAAAATAACTGCCGTCTTTGTATATGCCTAATAACCAAGCCAAAATATAAAAAGCAAAAATGAACAGGATCACAAGAAAATTTTACAAATCGAAATTGTAGTGGAAGATTTTAATACATCTATCCAAAACTGATAGATCAAATAGTCAAAAAAAAAAAATCAGCAAGCCACTAGAAGACTTGAATTACACAATTATGAGCTTCATATAAAAACACTACCATCAAAATTGTAACATGCCCATTCCTTTCAAACACACGTAAACTCTTTCAAAAATAAATCAGACATTAGGCCATAAAAGAAGAGAAATTTCAGAAAATTAATATATTTTCTCTGAAAAAAAGTAATACAATTTGAAATGAATTATTAAAAATGGCAAATAAATGAATAAATAAACACATGTAGAAACTACAAAGTACATTTTAAAATAATTTACTTTTCTTTTTTTTTTTTTTTTTTAAAGATTTATTTATTTGACAGAGATAGAGACAGCCAGCGAGAGAGGGAACACAAGCAGGGAGAGTGGGAGAGGAAGAAGCAGGCTCATAGCAGAGGAGCCTGATGTGGGGCTCGATCCCATAACGCCAGGATCACGCCCTGAGCCGAAGGCAGACGCTTAACTGCTGTGCCACCCAGGCGCCCCCTAAAATAATTTACTTTTCAATGAAAAATTAAGATAGAAATAAATATGTAGAAATAAATGACAATAAAAATATTACTAATTAGAATTTGGATACATCTGAGAGAGTATAGCCTTAAATGTATGTATATCTGATATAGAATAAACATTTGAAAACACAAAAACATAAAGTGGATAATTTTCGAGAGAAATGTAAATGACCAAAATTATCTTAAGAGGAAATTTTAAAACTTTAGTATACTTGTAATCATTAAAGAAATTGAACTATAGTGAAAAAAATTCCATCCCCAAAATGGAATGATGCACAGACAGTTTATAGCTTAATGTAGCAAACCTTTAAGAACAACATTTAATATTTACCTATTCTCTTCTAGAGAATAGAAAAATAGGGGGGAAGAAAAACTATTGGTTCCACTTCAGGGTAGTTACCCTAAAAAAATTCTCACTCATATATGTGTATAAGGATAGGGTGATGCATCCTGGGCTGATCATGACCATGAAGTTTATAATACCCCAATCATAAAAGACTAAATCCCTTTCAACAGAAGCCTGGATAAATAAATTGTGGGATAGTCATAGCATAGTCAAAATAGATAAATCAGAGCTACATGTATCACCATGAGTAAATCTAAAAATATTAAGTTACAGTGAAAAAAACAAGTTGCAAAAGAAAATGTACTGGGTGATAGCATTTATAGAAATCTTTTAGTCTTTTTTTTTTTTTTTTAAGATTTTATTTATTTATTTGACAGAGAGAGAGACAGCCAGCGAGAGAGGGAACACAAGCAGGGGGAGTGGAAGAGGAAAAAGCAGGCTCCCAGCGGAGGAGCCCGATGTGGAACTCGATCCCGGAACACCGGGATCTCGCCTTGAGCCAAAGGCAGACGCTGAATGACTGCGCCACTCAGGCGCCCCAAGAGATTTTGAAGAAATCTTTTAGTCTTGTAACGATAATGTCTGTCTATAAACACCTTTACGTTCTTTATGAATACAAAGGTAGTAAAAGTACTAGAGTATACATGGCAGTGAAGCTTAGGATGGTTGTTACGTCTGGGGCTGAGGCAAAATAGAAAGGGGTTGGGAGGGAATTTCAATGATACCTACACCATTTTGTTTGTAAGGGTTAAAGTAAATTGTTGTACTGGGTTGAATGGTGGCCTCCAAACGAATATGTCCCATCAAAAGCCTATGAATATCACCCTATTTGGAAAAAGGGTCTCTGCAGATGTAATTAAGGATCTGGAGATGAGATCAACCTGATTCAGGGTGAGCCCTAAATCCAATGACGAGTATCTTTCTGAAGAGGAGAGAAGGGGAGAAGATACATAGCATCTTGGTTTGCTGGCAGCCCCCAGAAGCTAGGGGGGACAGATGGAAAAGATTCTTCCTCAAAGCTTCCAGAAGGAATCAACCATGGTAACATCTTCGTTTTGGACTTCTGGCATCCACAACTTTGACAGAATAAATTTTTGTTTTAAGCCATCAAATTTGTGGTAATGTGTTACAGCAGCCCCAGGAAACTAATACAATAGTGCAGAAAGTTAAAATATGTCAAAGCTTGGAGATTTATTGGGTATTAGTCTCTGCATTTTTCTTTTCTTTTCTTTTCTTTCTTTTCTTTTCTTCTCTTTCTTTCCTTCCTTCATAAGAGGAAGTTTTATTGTTAATTACTTACCGTAATAGTTTCAGAAAGAGAAACAGATTAGCTCACTCTAACATGATTGGCAGTTGATAAAATCTAGTGAAGCAAGTGTTCTAATAGTAAGGATTTAATTTGGGTGCTTTTAATACTTAGCCATCTTTAACACTTCAAACTTAATCCAGAGGAATGGCATCATCTCCCTCCCTTTCACTTTAATACCCCATCTACCTGATGTGGGAAACAAAGGCAGAAGAGAAATTATTAAATTTTCTTACTACCTACAACCCACTGACAAGCCCTTGAAACAGGCAGAGTGACATTCCTCTAAGGACTCAGCTGCCTCATGTTAATACTTTGCTAAGGGCAAAAGGCAACCTTAGCCCAACCCCTAGGATCCTGTAAGTCTACTTAAACATATAAAAATTCCTTTCAAAACTTCTTTTATCTCTAAACCCCCCAAGGTATGTGTTGGCAATCATCCCCCAAGCATATGGCCCACCAATATACATCTGAAGGGTCTCATGACTAAGGTTTTATTAGACGGTGATAAGTGACCTTTTCCCAATAATGGCGAACCCCCTTAAGGTCCCGGATAGCTTGTTTCCAAAATTCATTAGAGACTTACGCTATCCCTAAGCCCCTCCCAACTTGAAAATATATGATGGGCCACTCCTCCTGACCCTGGTGTAGCCCTTTGTGCCCATGGGTTCTGTCCCCATGCTTTAATAAAACCACCTTTTTGCACCAAAGACATCTTAAGAATTCTTTCTTGGCCGTTGGCTTTGAACCCTAACGTCTTTCCTACACCACTACCTCACTTTAATATGGAAATATCTTCATTAAACATGATCTTCAGAGGAACAAGTTCCCTGGAGTACAGCCCTGAGGACAGTGCATGAAAAGGAAAACTTAAAATAAAACTCTGTATGATAATTTACTAATCTAAGGAAATAAACCCTTCCAATATATTAAGAAATAAATCCAGTTACAAGTGCACAAATAGGCCTATGTGAAGAGATCTGGTAACTGAAAATGGCTGGCTATTTACAAGACACACAAGCCGCAATGGTGAACCCAGCCCAGCATTGGCCGTCAGAAGCCAGAAGTGTTCTCTCCACTGTAGGCCACATACAAAAATCTGTCTTCATCTTTTTCGTTCTCATAAAGCTGTCCCATAGGTAGGCTGGACTGTGGGACTGTCTTATCCACCAACAGGAAGATTGCCTTTTCGGAAGGAAGCTGCATCCTTTTCCTGATGATCCACGTGAACTGAGCCACAGTGATGTCAGATCGAACTAGACACTTCTGTTTGTCAGTGTCAACAATCTGAGAGCCTGAGGCTTTTTCCACAACCACTGGGACAGAGTTGGGATATTTTGCTCAGATCTTTGCAGATTCCATGCATCTGTCTTCCAGTGAGTGGTCCTCCTTGAAGGTCCACAACATGGCGGCGGTGGCAGGGAAGGGATGCGGCCAGCTGTCAGAGCCTCAGAGCTCAACGCACCAACCACTGTATTTTTCTATACAGTTCAAATACCTCATAATTTAAAAGTGTGTATAAATGCTATATAAGTAGGAAGGAGAGGCCTGTCAAGCCTATGATAAAATGCTTCTTCATGTCTCCCAGCTGCTTTTGGCTCCCAATATACACATAGACTTGATAGTGGAGAATAAAGTCAGTCCTCTGCTCCGTTTCTCTTTTGCCTAATTCCAGCCATTTGACCAAAAAGTGTTTATAGTCCTTGATTTTGGTGTGCTCCATAGAACAATTAAAAAATTATTGCACCAAGCCCAGCACCAACACTTTTAAGAATGATTACACAAAGTCTTTTATTATTTCTCTGTTATTTATGCTAATGAAGTGCTAATGTGTTTTATAGCAGTTAATGGATAAAGAGTTAGATGGTGAGCTTCTGGAAGTGTATATTAATTTTTCTTATTAATTGTTATAAAAATTGTTATAAAAATAATCACCCTTTATTAGCCTTTAGTTATGCAACTGTTAAGTTGCATTTTCCTGGAACACAAACTTGACCTGCAACATGAACTACTAAACAGAGGTGGCACTTCCCTAACCTGGGCAGAACCTAAGGGAAGGCAACAACAGCAAGGCCTTGTGCACAGAACAGGGAGTTTTATGCAAAGTCAGAAAGCCTCTCGCTGTCTAGCTCATCAGTCAGCTTCCTCTACTAGCTAACTCATCATGCCTCTGATCCAAGATGGCAGACGACGCCTGGTGAGGTACAGTTTTAGAAAATGTTTTTAGAGGTGTCTGTGTTCTTAGGTAGAGAGAGTAACAGATCCAGAAGCAGAGTTTCATTATTGCGAAAGGAATCCTTTGAATGCTGCCCCCCAACTTAGTTATGCAAATATTAGGGTCGTTGGCATCCTTTCTCTCAAAGAAGGGACTTCCTGGGAAAGAGACTAGAGACCTCCATCCACCCATCCACTTTTCCTTAGAATTAAACTCCAGTAGCCTATCAGTATCAACCAAGTGGTCCTGTCCTCTTGTAGAATAGGACACCACAGTTTCTCAAAAGGATGGCACTGAGAGGGAAGGGTGAGTTTAAGTTGGTGACTTGAACTAAACAGAAAATGTCCTATGATAGTGAGTGCATTAGTCAGAACTCTTATGGTTGCAAATGAAAAAAAATCCAACTGGCTTAAAGCAAAAAAGGAAATTTACTGACTAATGTAAATGAAAAAATGTAGGGCATGGTAGCTTTAAGATTATTTGGACCCACATACACAAACATGAAGCCAGGAATCTCTTGATTTTGCTTTCCTCTGCATGTCTGCATTGTCTGATAGGCTTTCCTGAAGTGGCAGCAAAGATTCCAAAAACAACTTAGGCTTGCATCCTATCCATTGGAAAGAGAATATCTCTTTATTTTCTTTCTTTCTTTCTTTTTTTAAAGATTTATTTATTTGAGAGAGAGAGAGAGAGAGAGTGGGAAGGGAGAGAGAATCTCAAGCAGTCTCCCCGCTGAGCACAGAGCCTCACATGGGGCTTGATCTCATGACCCATGAAAACAAGACCTGAGCCAGAATTATAAGTCCCATGCTTAATTGATTGGGCCGCCCAGGAGACCCGGGAATAGGTCTTTCTTAACAGTGCCAGCACAAAACTGGAATAAGACTCTCATTGGCCCCCAAGCTGGGTCACATGTCTGTCTCTGAATAAATCATAAGGGCAGGAGATACAGTATTCTGACTGAACAGGTTTGGGTCATATATTCATCACTTAGGGCGTGGGCATGGGAGTGGGAGTCAGCTCTACCTGAAGCACATGGAGGGCTGGTAGGGAGCCTCAAAAGTATTATTGTACAGTCCTGTATCGTATAGTATTGTATAGTACATTTTTACTAAAAGAAGGAGGATGGGGATGGTATGTTGGAGAGGAAAACAAACACCCCTTACAGAAGGAACTGCAGCTGTGGAGGAAGAATAGAACAATATGGCTACCCTCTGGTTTTTTGCTGCTACAAATAATTATATATCTACCTCACAGTGTCCACTGAAATATATTTTCTAATCCTACTTGAAAGAAATTATGTAAGTCTGACCAATAACATATTCTTGGATGACGAAAATGAGGCTGGTTTTATGAAGACTGACTTATGAGACGTTGCAGATAAATTACTTAAGAGTAGTTTCACTCTTATCTAGATGACTTGCATGTGACCACTACCCTAACCGGCTCATCCTATAGCAAAGGAAATTGCCATCTGTCACTTTGCTTGTATGAAATATTTCTGGAGGTGGCTTGCCGACTTCAGCCAGAATTATAGAACTAATGAGTTTTTAGCTACCATATGCACAGAGTGTAATAATAGCAGGTTCTAGGCAAATGTTGTCTACTTGCTTCTGGGAGTGCTTTCCCTCCATGATAGGAGCAGATGCCCAAGGCTCTATTAAGAATTCTGTTTTCTTCATAAATCTGTACAGTGACATGGAGTCCTCATATTCGAGAGCAGTGATTTTTATATGGAAAACATACCCTTGTTACTCTGTTTCTCTTGGGCTTTTAACCTGTGTTATGGAGAGACTGGCCCTTATTATATCAGAATTGAGTACCAAATGCCTTTTAGAAAATTTGGCCAGTTTTAAACTTCTAATAGGTCTTCTGCTCTGTTGATGGCTTACCGATTTATGTGAAAGCAAACACTATTTTAATTTCTTAATACTTCTTGCCACTTCTATTAAAATGACTATTTGGGGGCACCTGGATGGCTCAGTTGGTTAAGTGTCTGACTCTTGATTTTGGCTCAGGTCATGATCTCAGGGTTGTGAGATCGAGCCCCACGTCAGGCTCTGTGCTGGGCATGGAGCCTGCTTAAGATTCTCTCTCTGGGGGTGCCTGGGTGGCTCAGTCAGTTAATTATCTGCCTTCGGCTCGGATCATGATCTCAGGGTCCTGGGATCGAGCCCCGCATTAGACTCTCTGTTCAGCAAGGAGTCTGTTTCTCTCTTTCCCTCTGTGCTCTCTCTCACTCGTGCTCTCTCTCAAGTAAATAAACAAAATCTTAAAAAAAAACACAACTCTCTCTCTCCTCTCCCTCTGCCTCCCCACTTGTGTGCATGCACTCTCTCTCTCTCTCTCTCAAACAATAAAATAAAATTGAGAAATAAAATAAAATGACTATTTGTACCTAGCCCAGTGCCTTGTGCATAATTACTGTAACAGGTTAGGTTAGATTCTATGGTTGCAACAAATGACCCCAGATTTCAATAGCCTATAACAACAAAAGCTGATTTCTTATTCTCACTGCATGTAACATTTTCCATAAATGACCATGCCATTTATTTCCTTGGGGCTCTAGTATGTGGGACTCAACCAACGGAAATCCATAAGCACTCATGGGAGACTACTGGGGAAGGGAAGAATGAGTGAGTGGGTGAGTATCTTACAAGTTTATAAATCAGGATGCTTTATTTCTTAAAACTAATAACAGAAAACCCAGCTTTATCCATTGACGATGCCTAGAAACAACTATATCCCAGTATATACATAAACAGTTTTATACACACATATATACATGGGGATTTTTGTCATTCTTTTATAAAAACAAGACTATATTACATATACTTTTGTTCTTTTCACTCAACATCTTTAATAAATTTACTTTCAGAAAAATCATTTCATTCTTTGTCTTTGGGCAAACCTTTTTAAAAGTAACTTTATGAGCCTTCGTTAAATACTGATGTCTAAAATGTGTTCAGAAGGCTTTTTCTACAGTTTGACAGTGGTGTTCTCTCAATTATCCAAGCCCTCATGATCAGGTTTAGAGTTGTACTTCTCCCTCCTGCTGTCTGCTTTTCATTCCTTTCTCCATTCATTAGCACCTCCACCAGAGGAGGGCAAGAAAATGGAAAAAAGGTGAAGCATTACTCAAAAATACACAGATCAATGGAACAAGAGGACCCAGAAACAAAATCTTAACAGTCATTTTTACTTGTGTTAGGGATAGTTGGAAGACACTCTGGCGGCTAATTTTTATCAAGTCATCTGTGAATTTGAAAGGAGGAATGTAACTAACTGCTTATTCTTGATTTTTAGGACTTGTGCCATTTCTAGATAATCAGGCCAAGGAGTGGTCCTTTAGTACATGTTAGAAGAATCCATCCAATCAACAAACATTTATTAAGCACCTACGATGTGCTGGGAATCGTGCCGGGCAGTCTCAGAATGAATGAATAACTCAGATATTTGCCTTTTGTCCTACCAAGTGGATCTGCTATTCTAGGGTATTCCTGTTGAAAGTTAGGGAGAGGTGAAGAAACTGGGAAAAAAATGTTATCTGTTCTGCATTAGTTTCCTAGGACTGCCATAACAAGGTAACCACAAACTGGATGGCTTAAAATAATAAACGTTTATTGTCTCCATAGTTCTGGAGGTTAGATGTCTAAAATCAAGGTGTTGGGGCAGGGCCACATTCCCTCTGAACTCTGTAGGAGAATCCTTTCTTGCCTTTTCCTAGCTTCTGATGATTTGCTGGCAGTCTTTGGAATTCCTTGTCTTGCAGCTGCCTAACCTCAATATCTACCTTTGTAGTCACTTGGTGTCATCTCTGTGTGTCTCTGTCTTCGCATGGCCTTCTTAGAAGGACACTGGTCATATTGGATTAAGGGCCTACTCTATTTCGGTAGGAAGTAACTAATTACACCTGCAAGGACCCTATTTCTAAAGAAGATCACATTCTATAACACTAGGGGTTAAGACTTCAACATATCTTTTTGAGGAGGGGCACAATTCAACCCATAACAGATTCTGATTGTTGAATGGTTCAATAAAACATTTGAATTATGGATTTAATTAATCTAGAAAGTTGTTGTTCTCTGTTTAAAAAAAAATGCAACATAGAATGCAACTCTGAGGCCAGAATTGGTTTTCATTCTATCTTTACCTCTTACTAACTGGTATGACCTTGGGCAAATTAATAATTCTTTGTGCCTTAGTTGCTTTGTCTGGAAAATGGAGATAATAATAGTACTAATGGGACTATTTATAAGGATTAAATGAATTAATATGAGGAAAGTCCTTATAATAATGCTGGCCACATTGAGCACCTTGATACATGCCATGTTAGCATTTTAAATTAAAAATAAGTAACCATTAATTGACTATTCTTATTTTTTTTAAAGCCTGTTTTATTTTATTTGAGAGAGAGAGAGAACGTGGCGGGGAGGGACAGGGGCAGAGGGAGAGAGAATCTTAAGCATGGAGCTCAACACAGGGTGATCCCATGACCCTGATATCATGACCTGAGCTGAAACCAAGAGTCAGATGCTTAACCAACTAAGCCACCCAGGTGCCCATTTAAAGATTTTATTTTTAAGTAATCTCTACACCCAATGTGGGGCTTGAACTTACAACCCTGAGATCAAGAGTCACATGCTCTACTGCCTAATCCAGGCAGGTCCCGTATTGACTATTCTTATAATCAATTCCCATTAGAAAGGTGTGGTGGAGGGCTATGTTGTAAAAAAGCCTAAGGCAATAGTGTTCTACTGTGTGAATGTACCTATCAGAGCCTCCTTTAGTAGGCTCCACATCCAGCATGGAGTGCAGTGCAAGGCTTGAACTTATGACTGTGAGATCAAGATCTGCGCAGAGATCAAGAGTTGGACATTTAACTGACTGAGCCACCAGGCACCCCCATCAGAGCCTCCTTCTTCTTTTTTTTTTTTTTTTAAAGATTTTTTTTATTTTTTATTTATTCGACAGAGATAGAGACAGCCAGCGAGAGAGGGAACACAAGCAGGGGGAGTGGGAGAGGAAGAAGCAGGCTCATAGCTGAAGAGCCTGATGTGGGGCTCGATCCCATAACGCCGGGATCACGCCCTGAGCCGAAGGCAGACGCTTAACCGCTGTGCCACCCAGGCGCCCCCAGAGCCTCCTTCTAACTGCGCCTGGATGTAGGGGCAGCTGCCCAGTATACTTCTCACTCCGTATATTGCTAAGTTGCCTTTCCTGGCTTCTTGCAGACCCATAAAGCCAATAGACTTCCAAAACCTCCAGAGAAGCATTTCTTCTTTCCTTGGACAATCAAACTCTGAAGAACAATTGATTGAAATGTTTCCACAGAAAATACATCACTATTAAGAAAGCCTATATATATATATTTTTTTTAATTTTTTGGTTTCCTTTTGGATTTCAACTTAAAATGAACTGAAGGCAATGCATCACTGTCTTGAATATTCTTAAAAACAAATTGCAGGATTTGTTAGGGCTGGAATGACCTCCCTTCAGCCCCAGAAAAGTCAGAATGTAGATTTGATCTCCTTAGATGCCTGAGGTGAATAAAGGATTCTCATCAGAACTGCCAGGACTCATAGGAGAGTACTCTGTCCTGTATTCATGCAGGAAACTAAACCACAGTGTGTTGTCCCAGGTCCCTATGACACTGCGTGTTAGAGTCTTCAGGCAGGTGGGATGGAGGAGATATCAGAAAAAATTGAAAGAGGATATGACTGCAGTGGGAGCCAGGTTTCAATTGTTGAACTCATTGTCTTGCTTCACTTAAACATCATAGAATTTTTTAGCTGGAAGACCATTGAGAGGTTGCTAACTTAGCAGTTAAACCAAAATGTAGAAAGTGATTTATTACAAATGAGTGCAGTTTGTGAATGATTGGCTGACTGGTTGATTACAATATTCTAGCAGATTCAAAGTTCTTCTCCTACCATAGTTCTCAACATGTGGTTCCAGGACCACCAGCAGCAACATTTGCATCATTTGCATTTAAGAGAAATGCAAACTTTCAAGTCATACCCCAGACCTACTGAATCAGAGGCTCTAGGTGGGACTTACTTGGCAACCTGTGTTCCACAAGTGCTGGAGGTTATTCTGAGGTCCACTCCAGTTTGAGAACCATTGTCAAAGCAGCATTAATTTAACTTACCTGGCATCCAGATGTGCCTTATCAAAGGAGAGTGAAAGGGGTGAAGATGTATACTGCAACTGGTGTCCAGGGAAGGGGGCACGGAGAGCTATGTTTACGCACATGTCATGCCCATGTTAAAAAAGGAATTATTGGGGCATCTGGGTGGCCCAGTCTGTAAAGCAGCTGACTCTTGGTTTTGACTCAGGTAGTGATCTCAGAGTCCTGACATGGAGCCCCACGCTGGGCTCTGGACTCAGTGTGGAGTCTGCTTAAGACTCTCTCTCCCTCTGCCCCTCCCTACTGCATGCGCTCTTTCTCTCTCTCAAATAAAGAAATCTTTTAAAAAAATTATTCATGACACTTGTTAATAGATTTTACTCAAGGAGACTACTACAATGGGCTTTATAGCAGGGAAGAAATATCTGGCTCAACTCTGAATACAAGGACAAGTGGAGATTTATAGCCAAAGAGCAGAGTGGGGATCAGGATATGGAAAATTACTAAGAAAAAACATCAAGGCTAATGGGATTCTTGCTAGACTTACAGAACAGGATTCTTGCTGAAGGCAGGCCAAGTGATAAGATATTGAGGGAGGTGGATGAAGAATTTGATCAGATATTAGGGATGGGGGATGTTCAGCTAAACGATCCAAGAGGATTCTTACTAAAACTGGACTAATGGCTCAAAGACAGAGCCCAAGGTCAGGGCCTTGAGAGTTTAGAGGAGCCAGAGTACAGTTAGGTCAAGGAGAAAGTCTTTGTCATTCATTAGGATAAAAGGTGACCACTGTAGGGAAGTAAAATTTACCACCCCAAAATATGTCTTTGGCATATGGCTCATTTTAGGCTGATTATATTTAAGAAACAGAAGGCTCAGGAAGAAACTTTGACCTTTCCCTACATGCCTAAAAGAATTTAGAGAGAGGACCTGCTTCCAGACTGTGTATAACTACAGTATAATATGAGCTGGACAGAGAGGAATTTAGCAAAATCTGTTTGTTTAAACTCTTTTCTGTGTCCTCTTGCTCCTGTATAGTCCAGTAAACATTTGTTTAGCAAACATTTACTCTTTTTCATCTTCCTGTGAATTGTCTTCCTTCCATTTGAAGTCTCAGACCTCTATCCACTTCTCCTTAGTTCAAGATGACTTATTTACCTTATTTTGACTATCTTGGAATCTCACATGTTAATGTGGATTCTTGGTAAGTATGTAATTAAATTTGTTTTATTCCTCTTGATCAGTCTTATGTCATTTTAATTACTCAACCAGCCAAAAGAACTAAGAGAGGAAAGAGGAAATTTTCCCCTCCCCAACACCTCTCTTGACTCCATTTTACAGATGAGGAGCCTGAGATGCAAATGGTTAAAGGACTTACCCACATTGCATGGATACTACAAGGTAGTGCAGACAGTAGGCTTCAATCTACCCAGCGACCACCAGCTTAGAATGTTCTAAAACTACACCACAGAGTCTGGAAGGGAATGTTGGCTGCTAGAGGTGGGATGCAAACACTTTCTCAGGAGAGATGTGGCTCAATGCAGAGCTTGCACTTGGAATTCAACTATTAGCAAAATTTCTGGAGATAAACATTTTTTTTTAAAGAAAAATTTTTTTAGTTTGGTAAATACAATTTTAGAGAGTAGCATATACTGGGGCACCAGGGTAGCTTAGTTGGTTAAGCATCTGACTCTTGATATCAGCTCAGGTCTTGATCTCAGTGTCATGAGTTCAAGCCCTGCATTGAACTCCATGCTGGGCCTACTTTAAAAAAAAGAAAAGAAAAGAAAGTAGCATCAACTATGACCACAATTTCATAAAAGAAGTTATATTTTTTATACCAAAATAAAATATTAGGTATAATCTTAAGATAAAGGATAGATTTTTAAAAATATTAAATAAATTTGGCTATTAAAAAAAAAGGTTTTTATTCTGTATTTTTCTCTTATTCCCCCAAAGCAGTAAAACTTTGTGAACAGATGCTCATAGGAGCCTCATCTGAACAAAGCCACATGTGAAGCTGGAATGCTCTGCCTTTAGACCCCTGACTAATGGGGGCCTTGACTACCGGACTCACCCTGCAAGGTGCCATCACCAAGTAGGAATGTGATAAATGTTCTTTGATGATAAAAGTGATGAGGACAGAATGGATTTATAATATTTATTACAGTTGGGAAACTACGTGTTAGAAGAACAGAGGACTTAAATTGTTTTTCCAAGGTCACATAACCAGTTATAAAAAGAGCTGGTGCTGGAATTGAAATTTTCTATCTCCTGGTTCTGAATCCTTCTCCATTAGACCACACTGATATTGATAAAGGAAGTCTAATAGGATGTCTCTTATTTGCTGGAGGGAACATATTAATTTACCCAGGCAAGAAAGATATGATAAAATCAAACGTCAGGACTTATTACAAGATTTAAAGATAATATCAACCCAAGAGATCTCAGGAAATTTGGGGATGTTAGGTTCAAGTGGCAAGAAGACAGCATTAGGAGGAGTGGAGTTTGCAGGGAGGGAACCAGAAATGTTTTTGTATGATAAAACACAACCTCTGGCCAAGCTGAACTTATGCAGATGCCAATCAATTTCTGGAGTTCCCAACTGGCAAGGCTTGTTAGACAGGCTTTAAACAGACAGGAAAAGGGAAAGGAGGATCAATTTAACTCCTATATCAACCAGATACATTCGTGATGTAGCACACTGGACTGAGAGTGGTCAGTGGAAAATGATGTAGAAAGTTGGGGTTCGGAGCTGACGGCCAAGAAAGAATTCTTGAGATGTCTTTGGTGCAAAAAGGTAGTTTTATTAAAGCACAGGACAGGACTCATAGGCAGGAAGAGCTGCACTGGGGTTTTGAGGGGTGGTGATTATATACTTTCCAGTTGGGAGGGGGTTAGGGACAGCACAAGCCTCCAAGGTATTTTGGAAACAAGGTTTCCAGGACCCTGAGGGGGCTAGCTATTGTTAGGAAAATGTCATGTATTACTGTTTAGTGAAAACTCAGTCATGAGGCCCTTCAGATGTATATTGGTGGGCCAAAGCTTGGAGGATAAATGCTAACATATCTTGGGGCGTAGGGATGAAGGAAATTTCCAGAGGAATTTCTGTATTTTTAAAATAGACTCATAGGATCCTTGGGGGTCAGGCTAAGATTGCCTTTTGCCTTTAGCAAAGTGTCAGCATCCAAGCAGCTGAGCTCCCAGAGGAACGTCACTCTGTCTGTTTCAAGGACTTGTCACTGAGCTGTAAGTAGTAAGGAAATTTAATTTTTCTTTTGCCTTTGTTTCACCCATCAGAAAACAGTATTGAAAAATTAAACTTTGGTGTGCACATCAACGAAGTATGTTTATATGTCATATTTCTGATGTGTTAAAATACAGGGTAACCTCACTGTGGCATCTTAAATGAGTTTAACTGTGCAAAAAAAGGAAGAGGAAGTGAATTTACCATGACAAATAGTTTGAAATAATTTGTGGTGAAAACCAAAAGTCTTCCTACAACCAAAATCTGTTACACAAAGCGAGCCAGGTAAGCAATAAAACAACGCTTTAAATTTCTGTTGCATGAAACGTTCGGCGGCCGTAGGTATTGTGTGGCAGGCGCTAGCAGTTGTGCAAGATTTGAATTCTCTGAATTGTTGAACATCTGTCTTCGAGCACTTTTTGGTTTCTAAGAATGTAACATGGGGCAGGAAGTAGAGAAATCAACCAGAAGTAAGGTTTTCATGTACCCAAAGGAGGTCGCCACAAAGATCTTAAGAGATAGACTGTCTCTAGAAGTGCCTTTGGCGTCGCTGGTCATAACTGCTCTCCCTGCTAGGCCAGGCTGCATCTATCTGCTGGGAGAAGTTACTCAACAGCCTCCGGGAGGCATTTGGGTTCACATGCAGCTTCCTTTCTCCTGCTGGTAAGTCAGAAAACTATTTCCTGTGAGCACTTCCTAGCTTCCCTCTTTATGTTTCATGGCACCGTCAGTGAGTTAACCTTGCCCCAACTTAATGAGGCAGCAAGTTCTTCCATGTAAAGCATCTTAGTTTAGTCCCTAGATGATTCCAATATAAGCTTTGCTTTGCTTGGTTCTTGTACAGGGGAATTGTCTTTGTTGATGTGGTGCTCAGTGCATTAGATGTGCTCATTATGGAGATGCTTCTGATTATTTCTGGGATTGAAATACTTGCCTGTCACACATACTGGCCTAGGTGTGGTGTCTGGGAGAACTGGTGTTAAAGCTGGAAAAACGGCAGTCATAATGAGGCCTGGGCGGTGGCAAGAGGAGAGATGGAGTGGAGCAGCCCAGGCAGGATGCTTGGGCAGAGAGGAAACAATATTGACCATGGGGGGGGGCACTATAAATTTGCACCGTGGTCACCACAGTCCAGCACAGCTTCATTCATCTAAGAACAATCATGTGGTTCACCGATCATGGCAGTGGAATGACATTCAAATTCAGAAGAACAGTAATATGACTTTTTAGTACAAAGAAAATGGAAAAAATGCAAATTAGGGCCTGACAGCATATTTAGACTTACCTAATTAGCTAGTAGAAGGCATGACACAGGCATTGTCATATATCACCAAAGGCTACAAGCGCGCCTGAAAGTCTTGAGAATCTGGCTCGTGGTGTATTAGTGTGCTAGGGCTGCCATAACAAAGTCCCCCAGGCCAGGGATCTTAAAGAACAGAAATTTATTTTCTCGTAATTCTGGAAGAAGTGCAAGATCAAGGTGTATGTAGGCAGCAGTGGTTTCTTCTGAGGCCTCTCTCCTTGGCTTATAGATGGCTATCTTCTCTGTGTCTTCACATAGGCTTGCTTTTGTACATGTCTGTGTCCAAATGTTGTCTTCTTATCAGGACATCAGTCATATTGGATTAGGGCCCACTCTAATGACCCCATTTTAACTTAGTTACTCTTTAAAGACTTTGTCTCCACATACAGTCACATTCTGAGGTACTGGGGTTAGGACTTCAACAAATAGACTTAAAAAGGGACGCTTCAGTTATTCTTCTAGAAAGCGTTCCTAAAGAGGCAAATATAATTCCTCAAATTATAGGATCATATATTACTTTCTTATAACCTGCTTTTCTTACCCATTCTGTATTTTGACTATTTCTCTATGTATATAAACATCTACAACATCAGTTTTAATCATTATCCAGTATGCAGTCATACAAACACATTGTAATTTAGTTAGCAATTCTTTTAGTTTTAATTCAGTTTTTTGAATAAGAAATACGTTCATGCAATTGAAAAATCAAAAACAGTATAGCAAAGATAAACACTAAGAAGTCTCATTCCTATCCTACCCCCCTTTCCTTATAAGTAACTCTTTTTATTAGTTTTTTGTGTCTCCTTCCAGTGTTTTCTTATGCAAATAAAACCAAATGCAAATATACATTCTTATTTCCCCTGCTTTCTTACACAAAAGAGAACACACTGTTTACACTGCTCTGCATCTTTTTTTTTTTTTTACCTAATATATTTCTAGAGCCTCTCCATTAATAGTACTGCAAAAGCATCCTCATTCTCTCCTCCAGCCACAAAACATACAATTGTGTGAATGAACCATAGTTTATTTAACCAGTGTCCTCTATGGAAGGTTATTTCTCATCTTTTTCTATTACATGCAGAGGGGCAAAGAATAAACTTATACATATGTCATTTCCTACAATTACAGGTGTATTGCTAAGATAAATTCCTAGGAGTGGTATTGCTGAGTCAAAATGCCTTTGTAGTTTTGGTCAACACTGCCAAGTTGCCCTGCAGAGGGGCTGCACCATTCTGTGAACAGCAGCTAATTTTTCACAGCCTCTCTAGGAGGATGAGCTGTGAACTTTTGGATTTTTATCAATATCAAATGCCTCATTTTTGAACATTTAAATTGTTTCCACTTTTGCTACACTTAATAACACTATGATCAATATCCTTATAGCTTTACCTTCAACTCATATTTTAATTATTCCCTTAAATTTCTCAAAGTTGATTACATTATTCCGGGAGTATCTGCATTTTTAGGGATTTTTATCTGTACTTATTTTGGGGCTTCTCGAAGTCTCATGGGCTTTGAAGTGTGGAGGGGAGCAGTCTCCACTCCTGTCATTCATGTCCTAAGCTTACATAGCTAATAAACAAAACTAGAAAATCAGCTTTCTGTAAGCATTTAAACATTGATTCTCTTCAATGATTTAAAATTTAATTACAAATTTAATATAATGTAAAGAATTATTTAGGATATTTCAAATGTTTTAAACAAACATATTTATAATTTTAAAACAGCAACACCATGAGTTCAATTCATTTTTATTTTATTTTTGCTTTTTAAAAGATTTATTTTTATTTTATTTATTTTTTTTTAAGTTTTAATTAATTAAGTAACCTCTATACTCCATGCAGGACTCGAACTTATGATCCTGAGATGAAGAGTCTCATGCTCTAATGACTGAGCCAGGCAGGTGCCCCCAATTCATTTTTAAAAATTATCTCTATACTTGTTTTTACACCTGCCAAGGTTGCAACAATACTAATTTCTAAATTTTCCTGGGATTATACTTTTCTGGTAATTTTCTGAGAGTCAAATTTAAAAAAAGAAAAAGAAAATAGAGTGCTTCAGACCAGGTCAGAGAGCCTGAGTTATCAATTTCGTTGACCTGCAGTTTTATTTTCCAAGATGATTCAAACCTAAATCACCTGTCATCAGAATACTTCTCCCTCTGCCCCCTTTCTTTTAATAGGCTTTCTTTTTTAGAGCAGTTTCAAGTTCACAGCAACATTGAGCACCAAGTACAGAGAATTCCTGTATTCTCCCTGTCCCCACACATGCATTACCTCCCCCACTGTCAATATCCCACCAGAGTGGTACTTCTGTTACAATTGATGAATCTACACTGACACATCATTATGACCTAAAGTCCATAGTTTACCTTGGTGTTTACTTTTGGTGTTGTACATTGTATAGCTTTGGACAAATTAATGGCATGAATCCATCATTATAGTATCATACAGCATAATTTCACTGCCCTAAAAGTCCCCTATATTCTGATTATTCATCCTGCCATCCCACCTAAGCCCTGGCAACCACTGATCATTTCTTACTATCTCCACAGTTTTGCCATTCCCAGAATGTCATAGAGTTGGAATCACACAGTATGCAGCCTTTCCAGACTGGCTTCCTTTAATAATATGCACTCAGAGTTCCCCAGCATCTTTTTTTTTTTTTTTTTAAGATTTTATTTATTTGACAGAGAGAGAGCATGCACAAGCAGGGGGAGCAGCAGTCAGAGAGAGAGGGAGAAGCAGGCTCCCTGCCCAGCAGAGAGCCCGATATGGGACTCTATCCCAGGACCCTGGGATCATGATCTGAGCCTAAGGCAGACCCTTAACTAACTGAGCCACCCAGGCTCCCCACCTCAGTGTGTTTCATGAGGTTTTTTTTTTTTTTTTTTTTTTTTTTTGTGTTTTTTTTTTTTTGGTTTTTTTTTTTTTTTAGAGAGAGAGTGTGTGTGAGCGTGTGGGGGTGGGGAGGCAGACAGAGAGGGAGAGAGAGAATCTTAAGCAGGCTCCGCCTAGCACAGAACCCTATGCAGGGCTCATTCTCACGACCCTGAACTGAAATCAAGCGTCGGACACCCCACTGACTCAATCACCCAGGAACCTCTGTGTTTTATGGTTTGATAGCTCATTTCTTTTTAGTGCTGAATAATATTCCGTTGCCTGGATATATCACAGTTTGCTTATCCATTCACCTACTAAAGGACATCCTGGTTACTTCCAAGTTTTGGCAACTCTAACTAAAGCAGCTATAGCACCAGTGTGCAGGTTTTTGTGTATACATACATACTTCTTCAATTCATTTGAATAAACACCAAGGAGCATAATTGTTGGATTATATTGCGACAGTGTGTTTAATTTTGTAAAAAACCTGTAACTATCTTTCAGAGTGGCCATACCATCTTGCATTTCCACCAGCAATGAATGACAGCTCCCGTTCCTCCACGTCCTCACCAATGCTTGATGTTGTCAGTGTTTTGGATTCGGGCCATTCTAAGAGATGTGTAGTGATATTTCATTGTTGCTTTAACTTGCAATTCCCTAATGAAATATGATGCTGAACATCTTTTCTTAGGATTGTTTGCCATCTGTATGTCTTCTTTGGTAAGATAGGCCCCTTTTTAATAGTTAGGTTTTACTTACTTCAAGGAGGCTTTTCATGTCCACACTTTCAGAGAGATTTTAGTTTCTTGCAAGATGATCCCTTTTCCTGAAATAACGTGTTCTTTTTTTTTGTTTGCTTGATCACCATTATATAAGCCAGTATCATGTCCCGATTATGTATTGAGTAATAAGTCCTCGTCTTCTAGCATTATAGGGAAACTAGGTAAGTTTTACTGGGCCTTAGAAATAATAGACCCTCTAAAGGTTCATCTCCATGGAGGGGCGCCTGGCTGGCTCAGTCACTGGAGCATGCAACTCTTGATCTCAGGGTCATGAGTTCAAGCCCCACGCTGGGCATGGAGCCTACTTAAAAATAAATAAATAAATAAATGTTACAAAAATAAACCCACACAAACAAAAGCCCCAAAGATTCATCTCCATGGAGACAAGGGAGAGAGATTGTATTGCCTCCTTCCTCTTTAGAGCACGTGACCAATCCACCATCTTTCCACCCTCTCTTGGACCCTCATCTCGTACTTATTCCTATCCTTGGTAGAATTTCTACTTTTTTCATTTATTTGGCTAATCTTATAGTTCCATGACTTTCCCTTTCCCTTCTTAATCAAATAGAGAAAAATACATTCCATATTTTATCAAATATAAGATGCTATTGTCAGCTGTGTCATTATTTTATAAACCTTTAAGAAAGAAAAAAACCTTTTTAAAAAAGATTTTATTTATTTAGAGAGAGAGTGCAAGCAGGGAGGGGGCAAAGGGAGAGAAAGAGAAAGAATCTCAAGCAGACTCTGCTGAGCATGAAGCCCAACAGTCATGAGTGAGATCAGGACCTGAGCCAAAATCAAGAGTTGGACACTCAACTGACTGAGCCACCCAGGTGCCCCGAAGAAAGAAAAATCTTACTAAACTACACACAATACCTTAACAATAGTCTGGGATGACTTAAGAATTTGTTAAACTAGCCTCTCACGACTGAAATTATTTCTTACAAGGGGTTTGGCAATTTTTCCTGCTTCAATTGTATTTCTTGGTGTGTAATAAGAATCTTTTTTTTGCATCTTAGTAATAAAATATGACATAGCTCCATCTATTTGTGGGTATTTTTCTTTCTCAGTTTCCATAAAGCACTTGGTTGTTTCATTGAACAAAAATATGGAAAATATGTTGACATTCCCTGAATATGAAGGCCTCACTAATATCAAATGCACATTCCATTGCTCTGTTCATTGGCTTTCTGTGTACACAATACCTCATTTCAACAAATGCCAGAATTACAGAAGAAACTTTTTTTAGACATTTCAAATGACAGTTAAATTCAACCTGTGAAATACCAACAGTGTACATTGCTCAATGAAAGTGAAACATTATGAACAGCTGTGACCACGTATGAACACACAGCTCTTCACTAATAGCAATTTTAAAAAGCCATCCACAGTAGAAGCACAATTTTAGAGATGTAACAAATGTGTTTAAAAAAAAAGTTGTCTTAGAATTAATAAATATGTTTCTATAATTTATTAATCGTCATTTTCCATTAGGAAAAACATACAACTCCATAAATGTCAACATTGCCCTATTTATTAAAAATTAAACATATTCTATTGCATTCACCTTTTTAGGTTATAATTTCTATTTTATACAATATATGTAGACTTTTCCCTTTTGCATATCTTTAAAGACTCATGGCTTTTCACAGATGAAACTCATTTCAGTTAGCCATAAGTGTCTTTTTTCCTTAGGTTGGCTCCATTGTCCTTTTGATATCACCCTGACATTTTACAAACATCCTTGCTTTCTGAAAGTGCTTATTAAGGTATATTAAGCCTATGGGGCGCCTGGATGGCACAGCGGTTAAGCGTCTGCCTTCGGCTCAGGGCGTGATCCCGCGTTATGGGTTCGAGCCCCACATCAGGGCTCCTCTGCTATGAGCCTGCTTCTTTCTCTCCCACTCCCCCTGCTTGTGTTCCCTCTCTCCCTAGCTGTCTCTATCTCTGTCAAATAAATAAATAAAATCTTTAAAAAAAAAAAAAAAGATGAAAAGTGTTCAGGAGATTGGTTACACAGCAATGTGAATGTACTTAACACTACTTAACTATGGTTAAGATAGTAAATTTTATGTAATGTGTATTTTGCCAAAAGTAAAAAAAAAAAAATTAATTTATACTTCCATCAGTAGGGTATAGGAGTACTTATTTCTCCTAGAATTACATTTATAATGCAAAAGCAACTAGTTTTGTTTTTCAAAGTTTAATGAAGTTCATTGGAAGAATTAACAATACTTAATATATTACTAGCACTTTTAGTAAATTTTGCAGTGAAGAGTGAAAAATCCTCTAAGAATGGATTCTTAACCTGGAGGTCCATGGATTTTTAGATCTATCAACAGGTTGCAGAACCCCTGAGATTGTGTAGCAAATCCCAGGGGTGTTAATATGTGTTTCCTGCTCCCCGAGAGAAAATCTATAGCTTATGTCAAATTCCCCAAAATCTATGTGACTCTAAAAGAAGCTTAAGACTAGTATTCTGCAGAAACAGTAATCTTCAAAAGTGCCAGAGTTAAGATTTGAAAATAATTTAAAATGCTATCAAAATAGACCAAATCTAATAATCTAACAGGTAAATATAAAATTTTGCTTTTATGTTAAAAAAATTAATTTCTCAAGCAGAACACCAGCTTAATAGCACTTCATATGAAAACATCTGGGAGCAGTAGGAACAACTTTCTCTCCCCAGCTGCACAACAGAATTATCTGCAGCTCTCTCCAAACATAGAAATGCCTGGCCTAGTCCATGGAAGATTCTAATTCAGTAGGTCTGTGATAGGCCCTAGCATCTGTATTTTTCTGAAGTTCAACAGTTATTTCTAACTAACCTTTGTTCTGGGTTAAGCACTGTGGTTTTAGACAGCTTAAAATTGAATCTCCTCTCCCCTGTCACTAGCTGGGGGGCTCTATTAGCATTAGATTATTCATCTGTTAAATGGGAGTAAAATTGTACCCAATTTCACCATATTATTATGGTGGTACAATAAGTTAATGTCTTAAAAGGGTTGCTAGACTTAGCAAATAAAACTAGAAGACACACAGTTAAATTTAAATTTTAGATAAACAATAAACAATTTTTTACTATAAGTATAATCATTTAATATTTGGGACATACTTATACTAAAAAAATATTTATCTGACTCCAATTTAATTGAGTGTCCTATATTTTATCTGACAACCTTATGTCTTAGGCAAAGGAGGACCTCAATAAATGTTAAAAAAATCCAATAATAGTCCCAAACTCTAGTTTCTATGTGAGCTCTCAGTGTGAGGTTAAGTTGTTTAAATACATGAATGGATGGATGGATGGATGGATAGATAGATAGATAGATAGATAGATAGATAGATAGATAGACAGATTGGTAGATAGATTGGTATAAGTGTTTTTAGGCTAAATTAATGGTGAAGTCCAGACCAAGGAAGCTGAGAGTCTCATCTCTCTTTGCTCTGGTCTGATTAAGCTGGAGTAAAAGTCAGGAGGACTTGAGCAGAAAAGATATGACTTCAGGGTGATTGAAAAGCTCCCTTTAAAGAACCACTTAATTTTCTTGAGAGTTGTCCCAGAGCAAAGATTAGAACAAAGTGGGAGAGTGACTTTGAAGCAGCTGTGAGGCCACTGTGAGGAAAACGCTCAAGGGTTAGATCAGTCTATAATCCAGTAAGCTAAAACCTGAAGAGCGGTTGAGTTTCTCACCAACCATGGCTGGATGACTTCTGTCAAAAGTGTCACAAAGGTGATTTCCTACTGGAAAGGTTGTATATATGGTCCTGTTGTCCTCTCAAATCCTCTGAATGAAGTAAGGCTAGGCAGAGTTAGTGTTGATAATGTGGCTCTTTCCAAACAGTGGCTCTCCATCCAGTGATTTCAAAGAATGTTCAATGACTGGTGATGAAACATTGCATATACATCTGTAAACAGTGAGACAAACATTGGTAAAGTGAATTTAAAATTAATCACAAACTTACACTATTAATGTGCAGGCTTTTGTGATGAAATTAGAATAAGGAAGGCAGATAATATAAAATGGGGTTTCAGCTGAGTGCCTAATGTGACTTAGAAGCAATTTTTAAGGGATTTAGATACATAAAAAATAATACAAACTGAAACTGATTGATCCTCATTTATTTCTGATGCTGATTAGTACCTGGTATAACTCTCCCAAATAGTTTTGATTTTGTCCAATTTAGCTTGCCTGAATTTGAAAACTTCTAAGCTCAAGCCTACCTTTGTGGATCCCTACACATCACTCCAGGACTGTGGAATGTGGGCTATGTTAAGTCATCCTAATGGTATGTAGAGAAAAGAATCATAGCTTCCAGACAGTCATACAATAAAAGTATGTTCAAATCATTATTGTTGCACACACCAAAATTTAAAACTCCTTTATGTGACGGTATCACTTGGCTGAAATTTAACTACTCAGCATACCGGCTGGCAAAAGAAACACCTGAAGGAGGCACGGAGGTATTTTAAATAATGTAATGTCCCTGTGGGGTGCTGAGAAATAGCAATGGGAGAGGAAGAAAGCCCACTATTTCTATTTCCTTCGTGTTTTCCAAAGAAGCAGCATGCTCATTTGCATATTTCAATGGGGTTTTACTGTCTAATAGCATTGGTTCTCATTTAACGAGGGGGAGAATCTCTTGCCACATTGGCCTCTCTTCCCTGTCTTATACACTCATCCTAGTGGTGCCTATGTTTTTAGGGAAAGGGAGTCCGTGAGCCATTATTGTCAGCTGTGTCAAAGGTGTGCCCTCTACTCAGCACTTACTAATTATTCACCGGGGGGATAGCTTTCTTCCCCCCTTAGACTCTCTCTGTTTAAAATAACAACCACATTTCAGGTCACTTGTTCACTGGCATTCTGTACGATGAAGACACAAAAGTACCAAACCTCAAATTCCACGATTTCTACTGTGTAGAACCTTTTCAAGAGATTAGTCTCTGAAATGTACAGGTTCTATTTTGAATGTGCAAGATAACCCTTCCTCATGACTGAAAAACACTTCCCTAACAAAGACGACCACTGGATCTCCCACTTTTGCTAGGCCTCACTCCCAAAGCAAACATATAGGAAAACGCACTGGCTGGGTGATTCTCCGAACTCCAGAGTGACTCTGGGCGTTAGATATCAAGACTCAGAAACATTCATTGTTCTTGGGCTTTTTGAGTTCAGAGAGACCCTAGCATGATTTTGTGGGCTAGCCTAGAAAACCAATCTAAAAGACACATATACACACTGCTAATAAAAGACTATTTCTAAGAGAAATACTTCCAGTAGCAAACAATTTAGTTACAGATTTCTTTTGGAAAACAACATTTTCATCATTTTTCATTAGAAACTTACTGGATGAGCAGGACTTGAGGTTTATTTTTTAATAATTTACATTACATATTGCCAAAGTGTTGATTCTGGTGATATTGGAGCCATGCTTTGTTCTGTTTAATCAATTAAATAAGGTACTGAAATACAGAGATGTGCTATAAGTTTGCATTAGAATTGATCAGTAGGTAAATAGATATGAAAGACTTTAGGTTACGATCAGTAAAGAACTGAAGTAAGCAAAGATTTTCTTAACCAGATTGAAGGATAAATTTATTAGGGTCAGATTTTTCTGATCATGCAGGGTTTCGATGGCCGTTTGTAGTCATTTCTCATTTCCATCCCTTAGTCAATCAGACCTACTTCTGAGGCATCTTTGGATACTGGTCTAACTTCCCATTCTCATCACCGCCAACCCAACCACCAACTCTATCCAGCCCAGCTGCTCTCATAACCTGCTCATTCAATAGTTATAATGGCCCTTTTATACATCCTATCCAAACCCACTCCAATCCTCTACTTTGGCACATTCATTCTAAGATTTGTCCACTGCAGTTTTAAATGTGCAAATTTTTATATCGAAAATTATTCTACTCATCCATAAGATGCAAGAATTTTACATCTTTTTTGCAGTTGAGATATTGGGGCTCTGTTGATCCATTGTTATTTCTTAAATGGTGCCTCTGAGCAAAAAAGTTTCATGCTTTAATTAATTGAGCTGACACATTTATAGCACATTAAGTGAGTCTATGCATTTATATCACACATTAAATATGCGCATCAAATGCATTCATAATGGATTTCCAGTTGGCCAGCCTACGTCCTTTGCCTCTCACTTTTTTTGTACTTGTTTTTTCCTGGTAACTATAGACCATAGATGAATACCCTTTAAAAAAAAAAAAATTTATTTTTAAGTAATCTCTACACCCAGTGTGGTACTGGAACTTACAACCCTGAGATCAAGAGTCACATGCTCTATGGACTGAGCCAGCCAGGCGCCCCTAGATGAATACTTTCTTTAGGTAGACTCTTGGTTGGACTTAAGTTGTGATTTAAGAGGAGAAAGATCATCTCCCCTATAGAAGTTGTTTATGTAAACATTTATTGACCATCTGCTCTGGGCCAGGTGGCAGGTTAGGTACTAAGGATAAAAAATGGGCACACGATGTCTATTCTATTGACAAGAAAACTTGGTGCGGTGGTTCTCATATCTTAGCGTTCTTCGGAGTCATGTGAGGGTATTAGTTTAAATGCAGATTCTGGAGTTCTCATCTACCCCAATTTTAAAAGTTTGGGGTGGGGCCCAGGAATCTGCATTTTAGCAAGTCCTGTCAATGATTCTGATGTAGGCCGTCCATTGATAATACTTTTTTTTTTTTTAAGATTTTATGTATTTATTTGACAGAGAGAGAGACAGCCAGCGAGAGAGGGAACACAAGCAGGGGGAGTGGGAGAGGAAGAAGCAGGCTCCTAGCGGAGGAGACTGATGTGGGGCTCGATCCCATAACGCCGGGGTCACGCCCTGAGCCGAAGGCAGACGCTTAACCACTGTGCCACCCAGACGCCCCCATTGATAATACTTTTAAAACACAGTATTAAATTCTTTTGAATGTTTTATATTTGTGCCTGTAGCTCTGTACTGTTATGAAGTTTAAAAAATGCTATTTTGGGGAGCCTGGGAGGCTCAGTCAGTTAAGCGTCTGCCTTCTGCTAAAGTCATGATCCCTGGGCCCTGGGATCGAACCCCGTGTCGGGCTCCCTGCTCAGCCAGGAGCCTGCTTCTATCTCTGCCTCTGTTGCTCCCTCTGCTTGCACTCTCTCTCACGTGTTGCTCTCTTTCTCTCTCAAATAAATAAAATCTTTTAAAAAATGCTATTTCAAGGAAAATGTTATTTAACCAGTTTCCTTTTCATGTTTTTTTCTATCATATTTAAAATAAGAAATCTCATATTCTGAGATTACCAGTTAAGTACAAGAAGATTAAAAGTATAAAGACGTTGCCTAAATCCTAGGAATTTATCATGTATCTTTCCCCCCCAACATTAACACGTACAATTAAATACCTTATAACAATGTTATCACTTTGTAGAAATTTAGATTTCCAAGTTTACTACTCTGAGTCTGCTTTTCCTTTACAGTTCCTTTTCCTGCACGTAGGGTCTCCTGCTTTCAGGAGGAGAGGAACATTTCATTCTTCTAGTCGAACTAAAGGCCTGAATTATGATTTGCTTGAGATACAGCTTTTAGCCATATCCCCACTACTTTGAAAGAGATTATGGAAATAAGTTGGTTTTTTTTAAGGTTTTATTTATTTATTTGAGGTGGGGAGGGGCAGAAGGAGAGGGAGAAAGAGTCTTAAGCAGACTCCACCCTGAGCACAGAGCCCATCGCGGGACTCAGTCTCACAACCCTGAGAACATGACCTGAGCCAAAACCAAGAGTCAGACACTTAACCAACTGCACCACCCCCGCTCCCCGAATATGTGTTTTAACAAAGCAAAACATTAAATAACCTCACTAAGTGAGTCTTTAGAGGCCTATTTATTTATGTTTTAATGTTTCAGTAGTTTATTTCAGTTTGTCTCACCAAAACAAGAAAATTTGGGGAAAGTAGAATTCTGTAGTTCCAAATTTCCTTAATGATTTAAGAAAGTAGAGCGGCAATGACATTTGCATATATTAGTACGAAAGCATAATATGACTACATAATATGACTACATGAAAAAACACTTTTGACAGTGTTTCCTAATTACAAACAGTGATGGCTGTGTAGAATTTGGTATTTTTCTCTTAAAATTTGGTATTTTGAGTTTGATCAGGGAAAGGCCCCACCCCTGCCTGCCGCACTCATTCCTCAATCCGTCTTAAACTTTCTTTTCCAACTCACTGTGAAGTCTCTCCTACAGCCAGAATGCTTCCTTTCTTGTACACCTTTTTTGCATTTCAACTGCAAGTAACTTAGCCATTTAAAGGGATGCCTTGCTCACCTTACTGAGAGGAAATTCATTGTTTTACTTCTCTACCAACTCTGCCCATGCAGCTAAGGACATGCATATACATACATAAATTGACAGTTACTTGGGTGCCATCTATTATATATATATAACCATATATGGCGTATATATGTCAACTTTTGAGAGCATTATAAAATGTATGTGATGTTTTTTAATAAGCAGGAGACAGTTATCCACATTCCATTTAAATAAAATGAAATAGTCCCACCATGGCTCTCTTAAAGCAGCTACAATACCTTTGAACTAATTGGGAATCTCAATGGAAAATCTCACAAGAGCAATCATTTTTAGACGTTTATTCACCAAAAAGAGATCCAAGGAGACAATATCTTACAAAATGAACAGTGCCAATTTTCCAGGGACAATATACATAATTTCGGGAGCAAACTATGAGTATATATTTCATTATTGCCCCCTTGAAAATGGTTTAACTATAGATCTTGTTCAGGTACTGTTTTCTTCTTAGTGTCTGACATTATCTTGTTGGGAAGAGTGTGTTTGGGCTTGTGAAGAGCGTTTCATGTCTTTAATGTTAAGGGCTGGAAGAATTTCACTAGTTCAATCTCTACTAACAGCAAATATACGAAAATGCAGCTCAGGGAAGTGTTGCTACTGACTCCAACTTGCCAGCCATAGACATTCTGCATTTTGAACTGATTGAGAAAAGAAGTGTGTTAGAAAAGGAGCAGCAAATGAGCAGAATATTGATTCATGCAGTGGTTGCCAAGAGCCTTGCACTTCAATTAAAATATTAAAAATGGATGTTTTTCTCTTAATAGAAAATAATTACAACTTTTACTTCTAATTTTTAAAATAGTTTATTTATTTATTTATTTTTTAGTAATCTCTACACCTAACGTGGGGTTCAAACTCACAACCCTGAGATTAAGAGTCACCTGCTCTTCCAACTGAGCCAGCCAGGTGCTCCCTCTTCTAATTTTTATTCAAATTTTATTTCACTGAACTTTTCTCTCAACTACAAAAATTTACTTTATAATAAAAAGTATGGAACTCAAAGTTAAAGAATAAATTATCAACTTTGCTTCATGTGTGAAAAAAAATCACAGGATTTCATAAGATTTCTTTACATACTCCTCTTCTTCAGTCAACTTAATTCTGTAAGTATGGAAGATTACAGCACAAGCTGCTGTATATAGTTGTGCAGATTGTACAGTCCACAACCTGCACAACCGTATGTGGCAGCTCTGATTGCAGAAGCTGATTTTCCTACATTTCCTGGACTTTGTGTTTGCAGACTGATACGAATAGAAACCAGTGAAATATATTTCATCAATGGAGAGCCCCAGTTATGCCCTCCACACACTGGCATGTAAGACATTCGCTTTCAGCACAAGAGGTAAAAAACAAACAAACAAAAAACCCCAAATATGTCAAGACCAGGCAATTGCATTATTAAAACAATAAATACATAATAAAAGCAAACAGAAAACTCAAAGTCATCATGGAGATGTATCTTATGTCATTTAAGACACAGGGTTTTGATAACACTTACGAAGTCATGGCGGTAGTGATTCTTCTCCTAAAGTAGGCCTCTCATTCCCTATTAGGATTGGTATTTCTAAGCATGGCTCCCAACTTCATGCACTTGATTTATCTTAGCATATGGCTGAGCTCACAGATTCCCTTTTTTGATCAAATGCTTGGTTGTCGATACAAGTTTATACCTGAGCAGAGTGTTTTTAAAGAGCAAATTTAAACAAGATTTTTTTTTTAAGATTTTATTTATTCATTTGAGAGAGAGAGCACAAGTGGGGGGCAGAGGCAGACGAAGAGGGAGAAGCTAACTCCCTGCTGAGCAGGGAGCCCGATGCAGGGCTTGATCCCAGGACCCTGAGATCATGACCTGAGCAGAAGGCAGATGATTAACCAACTGAGCCACCCAGGCGCCCCTAAACAAGATTTCTTATGGCAATCCAAACTGGCTTTATTATTGACCAAGGAAAATTAGCAGCTTTTATACCTTAATCATTCCATGGATTCTGTAACTAAAAACTGAAAAGGGCTGTGTTAAAGTATTATTGATGACAACTAATTCCAAATCTGAGAATACAGCATGGAAACATAATCAAGTAACAACATCCTCCATTATAATCTTCTCTTTTGTGAACAGGTTCAAGACCTGCCTTATGAATGGCTAGAAAAATAGTCATCAACAGGTCGGATTTTGAAGTGTGTACAGATGGTCCCCTAACATTGTCTTAAACTATATCTACTCTTTGGACCATGACACCTTAAAGCCCATTGTTACAGATTGGTTTCGTCTGTTACCAAGAGCTCTTTAAAAATCCAAATGCCCTTTGGAGCCTTGACATTTGTATTATGAAAATAACAATATTATGAATAAAATGTTTGTGCATCCATTTTGAGCGAAAATTCTCAATGTATTCAAGGGTTTATAGGATCTTGTGATTAAATTAGTTTGGGAAATGATGGAATCAAAGTCAATCCACCTGCACTTTTCAAAGCTCTGAAAGTGCTGGTGTGCATTGGGAATCTTCAGAGAAGAATCTAATGGGCAGCCCTACCCCAGTGTATCCTGCCAAAGAAGGACCGATTTGTGAGATTGATATTTTACCGGACATGTTTAGGGAAGTGTGTTGGACTTGCCAGGTAGACCCCTTCTAACATCCAAGCAGAAAGAGTGTTAATATGGGTACGCGACAAATGGAGTTCTTAAGGATACCATGGGAAGAATAAGAAAACAACAGCTCAACTCCCTTTTGCTTTTTCCTGCAGCCCTCTCCTGGCTGCTGAGGGATGCCTGACAGTGACCTTCACCTAAGAAGACCAAGTGAATTCAGGGTACAGTGCAGGGGAAAGGACACTTCAAGTGGACATCTGCAGCCAGCTCTGATTCTGACTTGAGGGGAGAATGTTACTCTCCTTACACTCTTTTTCCCCCAATGGATGTAAAGGTAAATCCGGAAGGCCTTAGAGATTACTTCTTTCTGGGGGACTTACAGGGTTCCTGAGGCTCAAGGGCAGATCCTGGCTCCATGAGGCTTGAAAGTTACCCAGTTTGTAGGTAGAGGGAACTTGTTAATAGAAAGAATACAAAATTAGGAACAAAAGTGGCTATTTAAAATGAGGAAAAGAATCACAACAAGTTAGATTTTTTAAACTGACAAATACCATGAATATCACAAAATCTAGGGAAAACAACACAAATTTGATAAACCGCCTGACATACTTCTATTTTTAAAGTATAATTTTTTGCTGCATGCTTGTTGTTTGCCTCTTTGTAGGAAGGTTTCGAAGATTTTACGTAGACTAGAAAGATAATCCAGGCTTTCCTCTAGCAAGCTTGAGATTTGTTATTTAAAATTTCGAGAAGTTTCTTTCAGCATCATAACGTATCAGAAATGTCAGGTAAAATTTTAGGATTATTGTCAAATTTTGGGAAACTTTTACCTAGCTTCTTTCATATATGAGATTTCAGAGCATTTCAGATGTTCTTGTCAGTGACTAATTGACTACTCTTTGAGTTGAAGACACTCGCTGAATAGTTTGTCACCGACGCCCTATTGTAGTGGCTCGTCAACAAGCTTGATGTTGAGTCCTGTACCTTCACATCATGGTGCCAGGTGAATTAGCAAAGCGGGCAGCAAGAGTATTCCTGGAAGCAATTCCTGCGCTGGCAATAACTCAACTATACACAGAAACTCCTTAATGTGTGAACCTCCTTGATATATCCCATTCAATTCAAACTGAATGTGTCCTCCATTTAGCTTTGACTTAGCCTGATTCCCCGAATACCCATGGCCATTCCAACAACACTCACCTGTCCTGAGGGTGGGAAGGTCAGCATGGCAAGAGCAACGATATGAATTAATTGCCATTAAAATACCTTAATCGTGCAAATTTTACAAAAATATATCACCTTGTGAACACATGTCCAGGGTTTCTCCCAAGGCCTTCAAGGGGTCCATATGAGTGAGGGAAGCTGACGTGTAAGCTTCATTTCAGCATCAGAGGAAATTTACCCATGAGGTTCACACCCTTCCAAAACCAAGTGTCTCTGAGCTGGATCTTCAATACTGTATTAACTTGAACAGTCTGGTATACGTGTATCTTACAGAAACCAAGAGTAAGGCAATGGACCAGCAAAACAGTACCTTTCACAGCTTTCCTTACAGCTTGGGGTGGCCAGGTGAGACCAGTTCTGGTCAAGGAGACACGAGCAAAAAGTCACTGAATAGAGGTTTCTGAAAAATCTCTTCCAAGTTTTAGCTAGCACATACCTTTTGCCCTTTGCCACTTTGTTGCTGCTTGGAATTCAGGTGCAATGCCAGACATGGAGCAGTCATCTTGTGACCACAAAATAACAGGAGGGCAAAACACTGTATGCTAAGATAGAGATGCAGAAAGATAGAAGGGAAGGCTTCTAGCCTGATGTCACTGTCTACCCTCACACTCCGTGTTACATGAAGAGAGCATCGTGATGTTTTTCTGATATTTGCTGCTGAATACAATTGCAAATTGAAACACTTCCCATGGTAGTGATTTTGAATTAAGGATCCAGGAGACAGAATTTCTTTCGCAACCCTCTGTGGGACTTGGAACATTTAAAAAATTTGTTAGCCTATGCAATGAATAATGCGCATTGTTTTCACAAGTCTTTCCCATATTTCTCATTGACATTTTAAAATCGAGAAATATTTGAAGTCTTAAAATTATGATACTGTCAATGTTTGAGTTGGTTTTTTAAATTTTATTTAAATTCTCTTACTTTGGTCTGGTTGCATAGAAATTTTGCGTGGGATATGGTATTGATTTAAGGTGGTTTTCATGGTCCATGTTTGACATATATCTCATATATCTTTATTTTGTTCTTTTATAAAATGGAAATAATTACTGGTTCTTATTAAACACAAATGATGTAAATGTGTTGTCATTTCTCTGTATGCCACTGATAGGTATTAAACATTACTCCTATGAGATATTCTGCTTGGTTCCTAATGTGCATATTAGGATCCTGTAAAATAAGGGTTCAAGTGTGTCCAGGATTATTGGTTAAGCTAATGGCCTTCGGACTTTTCAGGGTAACGCTTGAGAATTGATCTTATTTTTGCCGAGAGCCTATCAGGTATTCTTCACCCACGGCAGACTTGAGGGATAAATGAATTTCATTTGACCTTCGTACCAGGCTGAAGGGCTCCTTGTAACTCAGCCATATCTGTTTTTATATTTCATGTCATGCGTGTACGTTCCTTGCCCCTCCCATGACTTTGCAATTCAGTCCAGAGTTTACAATCTGTCACACAGTTGTCCCACAACATGAAGTTTCCTTTTGTTGCAGAATACGCTATTCTATTCTTTTATTTATTTTATTAAATCTCTTGGGACGCCTGGGTGGCTCAGTTGGTTAAGTGTCTGCCTTCGACTCAGGTCATGATCTCGGGGTCCTGGAATCGAGTCTCACATCTGGCTCTTTGCTCAGAGGGGAGACTGCTTCTCCTTCTCCCTCTGCTGCTCCCCCTGCTTGGGCTCTCTCTCTCAAATAAATAAATAATATTTAAAAAACTCTACTTATGGTAAATTACTTATTAATTCATTCATTTATTCAACAATATTTAATGAGTGACACAATATAATGGATACGGTTCTAGGCATTGGGAATGCAGTACAAATAAAGCTGACAAGGATCTTGCTCTTATGAAGTTGACATTGTAGCAAAAGTGGACAATAAACAATGCTGTTTTACAGCTAGGGATGGAGCTAGGGTATGGTGGAAACTGGTTTCCTAAAAATCATTATCAAAGTAACCCAGAATCTAGCAGCCCAGAAAATATCTCCCACTTGACTGAAATGGTCTTGTGCCCCCTTCTTAAAATTTTCTCTTGCCCTTCAACTTATGGCACTGCCACAACTGTAAGTGCTCATTAATAGGTTAGAGTCATGAATAGACTTAGGAAGGACTTGTCAAATATTATAGACTTTTAATGGGTATTGAATTATAGAATGTTAAAACTGGAAGGGAATTTAGAGATAATGTGGAAACCATATTATAATCCTCCTGGATTATCAGTGTAAACAATTAGACCTTGGACCCTGATGGAATAGAATATCAGGTATACATATCCTAGGCCAGGATGTCTTTCCTAGGTGGTGCCAAACTGGGGAGGTTTCTGGAGGTGGATGCCAAAATACGAAGGAGACTCCTTGAGATGGGTGGATTGATGGAAGAAAATACTAAAGATGATTTATTTATTTATTTATTGCTATTTCTGTCAGAACTAACCTTACCTGGACCAAAAAAAAAAAAAAAAAAAGAAAGAAAGAAAAAGAAAAAAGAAAAAGAAATATCTGGATTTAATGACTTTATTCTCTTAGCATTCATTCACCTTTGGTTAATTCTATAATACAGAAGTGTAGGAGTAACTATGAATGGTGATTACAAAGTAATCTGATTATTTAAGCCCAGTAACCTACACATTATAACAAGGTGTTCATGCCCCCCATCACTTTGCAGTTTCAGTTCAGAGTGACTTTTAGTGCTGGGTTTCTCCTAGCCAGTGGGAAATCAAAGATAAATGAAGTCAGCTTCTTTATGAGGTCGCCATGGGCATTTTGGGCAGGATAATTCTTTGCTGTGCTAGACTGTCCCACTCAATGTAGGATATTCAGGACCTCTGGCTTCTGGAGACTAAATGACAGGGGCGCCTCCCTCCTGTCATTATGACAATCAAAAATTTCCCCAAATACTCCTACAAGGGGAGCGGGGGTGTGGAGACTGCATTGTCCTCCTGATTGAAAACCACTGGTAATGGGAAAAAATATATTTAACACATCACTACCATACGACATAATATGTGCTTGGCTAAATGTTTGCATTCATTGCTATGGGAGCACAGAGGAGGGGCGCCTAACCAAATCTGGTGGTTCTCATAGGCATTTAAATAAGGGTTATTCCTATCAAAATAATCCAATAATACCATTCCTATTCAAAATATTTTAGAAATTCTTTTCTGGATTACTTTTAGAGCCTGAGTCATGTTCTTTTGAATTTGTTCAATGTAGGAAACTTTCTTCCTTTGGAAACATCCCAAGTTGCTTGTAGCCAAGTCTTGTGAATAAAGATGAGTGAACAAGCTGGACAATATTATTTTTAGGTAAAAACAGTTTCACAGAACATAAAATTATGAGCTGACATTTAGTGGTTATTGAATTATGAAAATCACTTAGCCCAGGTTTTAATAAGAGGTACCACTTATTTCATTATTTTTCATATTTTTATTATTATTACAAGATTGTTAGCACTCTATTAAGCACTGTGGTTACATAAACGAAAGACAGTTCCTGCCTTTAAGGGGATCGCTATCTAGTGAGGGAGGTAAACAAGTAAATCAACAATTGCAGTTGCAAAATGGATAAGTGCAAGAGATATATTTGTGCTGCTATGGGAGTGCAAAGGAGGGGCACTAGCTCAGTCTAACAGTAAGGAATGCAGAAAGTTTGCTAAGGGAATTTGATGCTCTGAGTTTTGAATGTACAGCGCGGATTGGCTCAGAGGAGGAATGGAAGGCATTCTAGGTAGCGGCAGCAACATATCCAAGGATATAATGGGTTGAAAGTGTGGTTCACTCTGTGAACTTCAAGTTCTTTGATGTCTGAAGCAAAGGGGCAGGAGATGACACTGGCGAGACAGGCAGCATCCTTCATCATACCATTTTTATGCACCTTAGCAAGAAATTTGGACTTTGTATTGAAGATGAAGGATGGCCATGAAGGACTTAAAGGGTAGAAATCTGATGATACCTTTATTTTATTTTATTTTATTTTATTTTTATTTTATTTTATTTTATTTATTTATTTTATTTTATTTTTTTAAAGATTTTATTTATTTATTCGACAGAGATAGAGACAGCCAGCGAGAGAGGGAACACAAGCAGGGGGAATGGGAGAGGAAGAAGCAGGCTCATAGCAGAGGAGCCTGATGTGGGGCTCGATCCCACAACGCCGGGATCACGCCCTGAGCCGAAGGCAGACACTTAACCACTGTGCCACCCAGACGCAGTAGAAAATGATCTGGGGGAGGGTGAAATCAGAGACAGAAAGTCGTTAATATGTGAGGAAAGAGAGAAATGATGAGGTCTTAAATAAAGAGGTAGGAATGGGGATTAAAAGGCACCTGGGTGGCTCAGTCAGTTAAGCATCTGACTCTTGATCTAAGCTCTGGTCTTGATCTCAGGGTCGTGAGTTCAAGTTTGGCGCTGGGCTCCATCTCCAGCATGGAGCCCATTTTTAAAAAAAGAAGAGGAAGGATTTAAAGACATTAAAAAAATTATAAAGTAACAGTAATAAAAACAATATGGTTCTTGATCAGGAAAAGAGATCCGCTCTGACCAGTGGATCAGAATAGAGAGTTCAGAAACCAACAGGTGCATGGGAATTATTTATGCAGTATATATGGCATTTTAATTTAGTAGAACAGGATGGAATATTTGATAAAAGATGTTGGCTAGGGGGCATATTAATTCTGATTAATACGTTACCAAAAACCTGGTGCCTTAAACAATACGAATTCATTATCTTACAGTTGTCTAGGTCAGAAGTCTGACACAGGTGTCAGTGGGCTAAAATCGAGGTGTCAGCAAGATGGCATTCCTTTCTGGAAGGCTATAGGTAAGCATCTATTTCCTTGCCTTTTCAAGTTCTAGATGCCACCCTATTCCTTGGTTCTGGGCCTCCTCTTCTATCACTGAAGTTAACAGCATTGCATTTCTCTAACCATTCTACAGTCATGTTTCCTTCTGACCGCAGCCATATATAATTCTCCATTTTTAAAGATTCATGTTATTAGATTGGGCCCACCCACATAATCCAGGATAATCTCCTGATTTCAAATTCCATAACCTTAATCACTTCTGTAAAATCTCTTTTGCCCTGTAAGGTAATGTTTTTAAGTTCTGGGGTTAGGGTGTCAACATCTCTTCTGGGCCATTATTCTGCCTATCACACGGGGGAAGAAACATGCCAGTTTAGATCCCTACCTCACACCATAAACAAAGAATAATTATTTATGGATTAAAGATCTAAACATAAAAACAAAGTTACCAAAGTATTAGAAGAAAACATAGGAGGATATCTTTAAACAAGAAGACCTTCCTGGGTAGGATAAGAAACTCAGTGGTCATAAATAAATTTATGGGGCAGACTTGACTCAATAAATATTTAAAACATCTGTACAATAAAAGTCACCACAAAAAGCTACAAAGTTAAGAGACAAGGATCAGACTAGAAAAAAATACTTGCAATGTATACAACAGGCAAAGATAATATCCATAGTATGTAAAGATCATTTCCAAACCAATAAGGAAAAAACCCAACCTGATAGAAAAATGGGCAAAGAATAAAACAGATGATTTAAAGAAGAAATAAAAGTAATCAATAAACAAGTAAGGGGGAAAAATTAGATTTCTTTAGTCATTAGCTAATATTATTTAGGAATTTCTATATATGTGCTAAATCTTTAAAGAAAGCAAGGAATGATGAAATGTATTCAGGGTAATGTTTCCTGGGGTAAGGTAGAGAGGAGCATACTGGGAACTTTAACATTATTGATATTCTATTTCTCAAAATGAGTGGTAAATGCATAGACACTCATTTTTATTTTTAATGTCATAATTTGCATATATTTTAAACCTGTTTTTGTGTGTGTATGTATCCAATGATTTATGATTTAAAAAATGGAAAAACAGGGGTTTGGGGCTTTGTATTTTTTTTTACTTTTTATTTTGAAACAACTTATTTGAAACAATTTCAAACTTACAGAAAAGTTGCAAGAATTGTGCAAAGAACTCCCATATATCTTTTTTTCAGAGACCCAATTCAAGTTTGGCAATTGTCCCAATAATATTCTTTATAGCAAAGGATCCACTCCAGGGTTATGTGTTTGTGATATTAGGATTTATAATAAGAAATACCTATTTGATCTTCGTTCTGTTTTTTGGTATGGAGATCCTAAAACCCTTGGAATGTCCTAAGTCATAAGAGCGATAAAGGTGTCTTGATATTCATTACAAACCCCTTTCAACCCCAGGTGACTTGGAAAGCCCCTAAGGATGGGGACTGTTGCCAGGGGAATCAAACATTTAGTTCAGAGGTTGGAAATTTCGGTCCCACCTTTCTGACCTCTTTTTGGGGGAGAGGCTAGAGGTTGAATCGATTGCCAATGTGGCCAATGATTTCATCAGTCATGCCTATGCAATGAAGCCTCCATAAAAACTCAGGATGGAGTTCAGTTAGTGAACACGTAGAGATGAGGAAAGAGTGGCACTCCTAAGGAGCATGGAAGCTTCTTGCCCCTTACCTCATACCTTGCATGTGTCTCTCTTCTGTGTGGCTGTTATCCTTTTATAATACACTAGTAAACGGGCACCTGGGTGGCTCAGTTGGTTAAGCGTCTGCCTTCAGCTCAGGTCATGATCCCAGGGTCTTGGGATTGAGCCCTGCATTAGGCTTCTTGCTAAGCGGGGACCCTGCTTCTCCCTCTGACTGCTGCTCCCCCTGCTTGTGCTTGCTCTCTTTCTCTCTTAAATAAATAAATAGAATCTTAAAAAAAAAGTACTCTAGTAAACATAAGTAAATGTTCCTCTGAGTTCTGTGAGCTGCTCTAGCAAAATAATCAAACCTAAGGAAGAGGTTGTGGAAACCTCTGATTTATAGTCAGTTGGTCAGAAGTACAGGTAACAACCGGGACTTGTGTTTGGCCTCTGAATGGAGAGAGGCAGTCTTGTCAGACTGAGCCCTTAACTTGTGGGGTCTGACACTATCTCCACATTGTGTCAGAACTGAGGTAATTGCTTCATGGTGTTAAAAAAACATATATTGTAGTGCTGTACCCTGTGGTCACATCTCTTTAGTCTTCTTCACTCTGAAAGAGTTCTTCAGTCTTTCCTTAATTCCATGACCTTGACATTTTTTAAGACTACAGGCCAATAAATTTGCAAAATATCTCTCAACATAGGTTTATTTGAAGTTTCCTTATAATCAGACCCAGATCATCCTGGAACGTCATAGAAGTGAAGTTAGATTTTTCTTATTGAATCCCAATAGGTAGCCCACAATGTCAATTTGTCCCATTTCTGATGACATTAATTTGATCAGTTGCTTAAGATGGTACCTGCCAGGTTTCTCAAAAAAAAATTACTCCTCCACCCTTTTAGAATTACTGTTTGAGGGAGGTACTTTGAGACTGTGTAAAATGTCCCTCATTCCACTTTCACCCTTTTGTAATAGCATCCATTGATGCCTCTTGCCTGAGTTGTTACTATGCTAATTGCCAAAAAGTGATTTTTTTTCTAATTCCATCATTTCTTCTACATTTATTATTACAAAGAGTGAAATGTCCCCAGAGATATCGATTACTGACATTAATTTTTGATAGTCTGGTGATTTTTTTTTTCTCCAGACATTCAGGTATATAAGGGAGAAACCAATGGTTGGATTGATCCAGAATGGGTTCAGCGAATAACTGTTCAAAAAAATAATGAAGTTAATTGCCTTGGCAAGAGTGGGGTTGAAGGGATAGATTGTGGGGCCTGGCTGGACAAGGTAGGAAATGAAACCAGAGACAGCTGACCGATTAGGAAGAAATGGAAAGAGTTGAGGACCCAGAACCTTGAAGTTAACCATGTTGTTAACATGGTGGAAGAGCAGCTCTGAAGACATACAAAGACTTCAGTGCACTTGGGTTCATATGTTGGCTTGGTTTTTGACTTTGGATTTCTCCAATGCTCATTAATGCTTCAGAGTCTTTATATTTACACCTCATTGCTGAAGCACACGGAATGATTCATACTAATTGAAGTCAAGAAACAAATCAACATTGCCTTCACTTGTGAATCTGGCAATTTGGGGGTCTTGGTGATGTTATAGTTTTATACCACCAACTTTGATGTTTTATTTCCAGTTCGTAAAAGAAACACCACATTTTGTTTCAGCTACTATTTTCCTTAATGAGACAGTAATTCTTCTGGTTGAAAGATCAGAACAAATGGCAGACCTTTACTGTTTTTGTTTGCAACCCAAACAAATACTTTTCTCGTGCTCAAGGTTTCTTACAAAATGAATCTGTTCCTTGGTCTAAATTTAACTCCTCAATCATCATTATCAGAGTTAATCATCTCTGAACTTTTCAACATTTTCATTAAGCCTATAGTTTTATATCTCATAAGGGCATCTTCTCTAACTTTAGACTTTATGTTAAAGTCAAAAATACTTCTTCTCAGCATTGTTTTTATGTCCACATATTCTTTCTAATGTGTCAAGTGACTCACTTGCAGAATTTACATGACTGAAAATTTGGTTTCAAGTCTTTGTCTAAATAACAGTCACTCATTTTTAAGCCACTGCAGAGCACCCTTGTGTGCTACTGAAGCAACAAGTGAAGACATGTTGCAATTTTCTCAGCCCAGACAGTTCCTCCTCTGTTTCCAGGAGTCATAGGAGAAAACAAGCGTCTCCTTATTGCAGCACTACTGTGTTGCTGGTCTGTGATTACAATGATCTATACTCAAGAAGAAAGATATTAGTATGGATACAACAGGGCTATGTTGGGGCTTTTTCTCTCATTGGCTCAGCATTTTAATTTCTATGACAAATACCACTTACTAATACGTTGGGGCCCGGAAGGTAGATGTGTTCTCCTGCCTTCTCAGATGACTGTTCTTCAATGGTTCCTTGAAAAATTCCTCATTTCTTGGGGCACCTGGGTAGCTCAGTTGATTAAGTGTCTGCCTTTGGCTTGGGCCATGATCTCAGGGTCCTGGGATCGAGCGCCATGTTGGGCTCTCTGCTCAGCAGGGAGTCTGCTTCTCCTTCTCCCTCTGCCTGCCACTCTCTCTGCTTGTGCTCTCTCTCCCTCTCTCTGACAAAGAAATAAATAAAATCTTTTTTTTAAATATTTTATTTATTTATTCGACAGAGATAGAGACAGCCAGCGAGAGAGGGAACACAAGCAGGGGGAGTGGGAGAGGAAGAAGCAGGCTCATAGCGGAGGAGCCTGATGTGGGGTTTGATCCCATAACGCCGGGATCACGCCCTGAGCTGAAGGCAGACGCTTAACCGCCGTGCCACCCAGGCGCCCCAAGAAATAAATAAAATCTTAAAAAAAAAATTCCTTATTTGTGAATATTGAAACTTATGTGTAGAAAAACACTGTCAGCTTGATTGTCAAACCAAAAACTACTTCATCTTCTCCTCCTTCTTTTGTCATAAAAAGAATGCAAGGGGCTAGCTGCTTAAATGTCAGACTCATAGCAACAGAGCCTGGCCAGGTTTCAAAGCCTCTGAAAGATGTCTAGAGGACAAGTTGGGGGCAGTGGAGGAATCCACACCTCTCTAACCTTTTCTTCCTCGTAGCTAGGATTCCAACTCATGTCTGTCTGATTCTCTTAACTGCTAGATTATGAAAAATTAGGTCTTTGAAATGAGAGCGAGAAAGAAAAAAAATGTCATCATGTATATACATTTGGTTTGGGAATAAAAGGGTGCCCTATAATTTAGAACAAGAGACAGGGATGACTCATTACAACTATGAAGGTTATTAAGGAAATGAATAAATCGGTCACACAACTACAACTGTGCTTGTCATCACAGTATCATTGCCAATTTCCCTACACAGTTGGTAATTCCTATTCCATATCTTCTTACATAGTATATAAGACCCATTCTGGTATAACAATAAGTATTAGAATAGTCTTCAAATCCATCTTTAGATGAGGCTATAAAAAGCTGTAACTAGAGCAGGTGCAAGCTACCTCAGAACCTTGGAAAGCACCATTCGGTATTATAGCACTGAAAATCCACTGAATGATCCAATGCAATAAAAATTACATATAAAATTTGATAGTCATCAGTGTAAAAGTCCATAATACTTGAAAATTAAGACTGTTTTGATAATGTTTAGTTAAATTGATACCCCAAGCCGGGAAAGTGGTACAAAGCTTAAACCCACCTTATATTTCTTTAATTTAATAAGTCTATAAATGTTTAACAAAACGAATAAAAGCAATATACATTACATCAGCTTGGTTTGACTCCATTTAGATAAGTAAGATCTAAGGTTTCTCAATAGTTTTCCTTTTTGCTGACTGATTCTCAATCCATTTCAGCTAATGGTTTGCTTAAATGTGTCCTGGTTACTTTGTCAGCCTTGGAGTTAGTTATCTTTTACCGTTGTTTTGCCTGTTCTAGAGCTTTTGTTACCACTGTTGTCACAAAGTTTGTCTGCACCCAAGCCTTCTCTGATGTTTCTTCTTTAAGGAAGAAGAAAGACAGTCAGGAAGTAGGACAGGGTGAGAGCACACTTCCCCTTCAGCTCCTGTCTGTAATCAAAAGCTCCATGCCATTCCATCCAGAAATTAAGAAGCATAGTCTTTGGAAATGGAAAAAAATGAAAGTCAGTGTGCAGAGCAGTTGAGAGCATGGACCCTGGCCTCAAGCAGACCTGGGTTCCTATTCTGGTTTCTTCCTTTAATCCCTATGTGACTTTAGACAAATTTCTTAATCCTTCCAAGCCTCAGCTTTCTCATGTGTAAAATGAGGATTACAGCAGTACTTATATCATAGAGTTTATTGTTAGGATCAAATTAGATAATGCCTGTAAATACTATGTGATGCCCAGAATATGGTAAGCATTTAAAAAATGCTAGCTAATAAAACACTGCTGCTATTAATATAAAAATGTTTTTTAAAGAATTTATTTATTTGAGAGAGGGAGCATGAATGGGGATGGGGTAGAGGGAGAGGAGAAACAGACTTCCCTCTGAGCAGGGAGCCCGATGTGGGGCTCAATCCCAGGACCCTGAGATCATGACCCAGGTCCCCAAGATCATGACCTGAGCCAAAGGCAGATGCTTAACTGACTGAGCCACCCAGTCACCCCTATAAATATTTTTGTTTGAAAAATGCGCTATACCCTTGGGAGGAGATGCTCCCAAATCCTTTTGGGGGCCTTATTCAGAAATGACATGGAGCCTAAGAATTGCTGTACTTGTATCACTTTATTAGTTGAGAAGAGAAAGGTTTTGGACGAAGCTTTCTCTGGTATCTTTGACTCTTCTTTTTCTTTGATGACCAGTTCTGTTTCAAATTTTATTTCTCTTTCCAGTGACTCTCCCTCGACCCTCAAGACCACCTAGGGCTCTGCATGCCAAGGGATCCCACAACAGTGTTTGAGCCACAACCTAGGGTTTTTTGTCCCCTTTGCACCAATGAAAATCTCCTATTTCTATGGTGCCTTTCTTCTATGCATATGGTAACCAGGATATAATTTTTTAGGCCCAGGTATACTAACATTCATTCTAATTATTTATATGCATATTCAGTGCTCCCAGCCTATTGCATTATTTACTGAATGCCTACCACCATATTTCACTGAGTCTAAAATACACTGACTATTGGTGGGGGTGGGGGAACTGGATGAAGGGGGTCAAAAGGTACAAACTTTGAATTATAAGATGAATAAGTACTGGAGATGTGAAATGCAGCATGATGACCATGGTAACACTGCTGTATCATATAGATGAAAGTTGCTAAGAGAGTAGATCCTAAAAGTTCTCATCTCAAGAAAAAAATTTTTTTCCCTTTTCTTTCTTTTTTTTTTCTTTCTGTCTTTTTAGTAAGTATATGAAGTGATAGTTAACTAAGCTTATCGTGGTAATCATTTCACAATATATGTAAGTCACTATGCTGTATATCTTAAACTAATACAGTGCTATATGTCAATTATATCTCAATAAAATTGAAAGGAAAGAAAGTAAAATACATTGGCTATAACATTCACTTTTATTTTATATCATACAAACAAAGAAAGAAGCCCTGCTAATTTCTCTATGTCACACCATTAATTGTCAGAAGCATCCCAATTTCAGGCATGTTAAAGGTAAAAACAGGTGCTGGGAAACCAGATGTGAACAAATAAAACTTGGCCCTCAGGGAGTTTGCATTCTAGAGTGAAAAACACAGAGTATTAACAAAGAAAGGATACACATATGTAATGTAATTTCAGATAGTGATGAAGGGCTAGGGAGTAAAATAAAGCAGGCGCCTGGGTGGCTCAGTTGGTCAAGCATCGGGCTCTTGGTTTGGGCTCAGGTCCTGATTGGGCTCCCTGCTCAGCAGGGAGTCTGCTTTCCCACTCCTTCTGCCTCTTCCCCCCCGCCCCCCGCATACTCTCTCTTTCCCCCTAAAATAAATAAATAAATATTTTTAAAAATAAAGAAAAATAAAACTAGTCAGAGGGAGAACTATACTATAGATAGGGTGGTTGAAGCGGGCTTCTCTGAGAAAGAGGCATTTGTGCGTAGACCTGAATGAAGTGAGGAAACAGGCCATGTAAAGGTCTGGTGGAAGAGCTTTCTAGGCAGAGGAAACAAAGTGCAAAGTCCTGAGGTGGGGGGTGCCTGGCTGGCTCAGTCAGTAGAGCATGTGACTCTTGATCTCCAGGCGGTGAGTGGGAGCCCCACGTTGGGGGAGGAGTTTGCAGTAAAAGAAAAAGGCCCTGAGCTGGGCGTGTGCTAGGTCTATTTGAGGAAGAATTTTAAAAAGGCCAATGTGGTGAAGCAGAGCACACAAGGCATAGAGGATCAGACGGAAGGCTGGACATGTAGACAGGGACTGGGTCATTTGTGGCCTAATGATTTGAATGATTTGGATTTTCTTTGAAGCACGAAGATAGCTACTGAAGGGTTTTAAGCAAGAGAATGATATGATCAACTTTATATTTGTTCAAGATCTCTATGGCCACTGTGTGGGAATGGAGGGTAGAAATCCAGGAGTGGAAGCAGGGATCCCGATTACCAACAGGAGATAATGATAGCCTAGGCTAGGGCAGTAGCCTTGGAGAAAAGGAGAAATGGTAAAATTTGGAGCACTGTTTTAGTGCACAGCAGATGAGGACTGAATTGTATGGATGTGGAAAGTGAAGAGAGTGTGGGATCAAAAATAATTCCCAGGGTTTTGGTGTGAGCAACTACTAAATGGTGGGACCACTTACGGAATGGGAAGACTGGGGAAAGAGTGGGTTTGGGGACAAAAGTCAAGAGTTTGGTTTTGGATATGCTAGTTCTTAGATAGGCCAAGGGAAGCTTTTATGAACCAGTTGGGTATTCGAGGTTGAAGCTGAAAGAGAGGGCAGGGCTGGGGACATATATTTTGAACTACTCTGCATGGGGAGGGTATTTAAAACCGCTCCATGTGATCCTTAATACTGGTTCCACATTAGAATCACTTAGAGAGCTTTAAAACTTCTGAAATCCTGGCTCTGCCCACAGAGGCTCTGACTCAAAAAGGGCCTGGATTTGAGATGTCTTTTTTTTTTTTTTAAAGATTTTATTTATTTATTCGACAGAGATAGAGACAGCCAGCAAGAGAGGGAACACAAGCAGGGGGAGTGGGAGAGGAAGAAGCAGGCTCATAGCGGAAGAGCCCGATGTGGGGCTTGATCCCACAACGCCGGGATAACGCCCTGAGCCAAAGGCAGACGCTTAACCGCTGTGCCACCCAGCCGCCCCTGGATTTGAGATGTCTTAAAAAGCTTCTCCAGTGATTCAAATGTGTAGCCAGGCTTGAGAGCCAGGACCAAAGGAAATGAAGTAGCTGGTGGTAGGAAGAGAAGGGACGAGACGAGAAGAGAAGGGAATCAAGGGACTAAGCCTTGGTGGGCTCCAACATTTAGTGGCTCAGAAGAGGAGGCAGGGAGTCTGGAAACCAGACTGATCAAATGAAGCCCTCAAGGTAGGAGGGAAATGAAGATTGTGCCCTAGAGGTCAAATAAAGACAGAGGTGCAAGGTGGAGAGAGTAATCAGCTGAGTCAAATCCTGCTAGAACTAGTAAGATAAGGACTGAGTGTTAACTGTTAATTAGGCGTGATGTTTGTGTCACAAACAGAACAGGAGATAATAAATGCTCTTCCAGTCTTTCTTCATTGTATATATACATATTAGGCAAAATTGGGAGTCATAAGATGTTTGATCAATCAAAGAAAATTGAAAAATTATTAAAGATGGTAATGGTAAAGGTGATATAATATTACTGAAAATTGTATTCTAATCTCCTTTTTTTTTTTTTAAGATGGTGAATCTAAATGAATAGGTAGTTGGGGCACTTGAGAAAAAGCAAGAAACTATCACTCATCCTCTACTGTACTAGCACAACCACCATTATTTACTCAGTCATTCACTTTCATTTAGTGAATTCTGACACTGCTGCCAACTCTGTGCTGGGGACATAGAAATAAACAGCACAAATCCTTGCCTTGAGTAGTTCAGGGGCTGGTGAAGGAGATGAACACATTAAAAAAACATAATAAAACAAAGCGGTAAGTGATGTGATAAAGGTTATATGTAGTATATTGAGGGAGCAGAGAAGCTAGAGAACTTAACGTTGGGTGTTAAACGATAATTATGAAGGGGACCTTGGCAAACTAGAAACTTGCTAATGTTTTAATTTTAGTGAGAAAAACAAGATGGAAAGTTGGGTGTACCCTGTAATTCTAACCCTGTAAAAATGTGATCCCTGAAGATTTCCCAGTCAAGGAAAGGCGTGAATTGAGTCTTAGACGATGGGCTGGCAAATAAGGACAGGAAAGGGGGGTGGCAAAAGAGAGTTCTGAGCTGGAAAAAGGCAAGAGAAGTGAAGCACAGTGTAGAGCCTGTTTGGCTACTGTAATAGCTTTGGTGTGACGAGTGTGGGCTTCCTATGAAGGAGTAACCAGGCATAAAACTGGAAAGACAAGCAGGTGATAACAAGATTAAAAAAGATAAAAAGAATCACATAAACTATGTTAGAGAGTTTGAACTTGATCCGATCACTTATGAATAGACACAGAAAAATTTTAAAGTGGAAAAGCATGCTCAGAGTTGGTCATATTACAAATATAACTATAGCAGCTGGACTGACAGGGGCTGAAACTGAAGGTGGGAACACTAGTTAGAAAGCTTTGCAATAATTTAGGTGGGAAATGATAAAGGCAGTGGCAGAAGGATGGATGGATGGATGGGATGAATTCAAAGGGCTCTTGAGGAGACAGTGTGGACTTAGGGAATGGTGAAGGTATGAGGAATGGGGGAAAAAAAGAATGACTCTCAGATCTCTGTTTGGGTAACTGAATCGCTGTCCCCACTCTTATGCCTGGCCACCCTTCTACCCAAGATAACAAATGTGGGAGGAAGAAATTGAGGAGCTCATGGAATATCCAAGGGGACATGTGTAATGACCAGTTTGAATATCCTGGAGCTCAATCAAGAGTGACGTGTGGGCTGGAGATAGAGACTTAAGAGTCATCATTACATATGTGATTCTTGGAATTCCATGAGTAAATGAGACTGGGCAGGGAAGTTGTATGTGTATGGTTTGTGTGTTTTCCTTTTAGTTATTTTCTTCTAACATATCTTTAATTATAATAATTGGGTATACAGAATTTTCATTTTCCTTTTTTACCTGATATTATACCAAAAACTTTTGTCATGTTTCACTAGAACTTTCAAAGCAGTCATAACTGTGGCTTAAAAATATACCAAGAGGACATGCTATAGTTACAGTTGACTTTAGCTCTGTGATAAACATTTTTATTCATAATTTTCCCCCCAAGTTTTGAATTTTTGTCCTTAGGATTCTCAGAAATGAGAATATATTTGTGTGTTATATAGTTAATGTGTGTCATACATGTATATCTAAATTACTTTCCAAAATGGTTGTACCAGTTTTTCCTTGATACAAAACAGTGTGTAAGAATACAAGTTTAGGGGCTGCTGTCTGGCTCAGTTAGTGGAATGTGCGACTTTTGATCTTGGAGTTGTAGGTTCGAGCCTCACATGGGGTGTAGAGATTAGTTAAAAATAAAATCTTTAAAAAAAGAATATAAGTTTAACTAGGTACTTGCCATAAGTTGGTATTATATATTTGTGGCATATATATTTTTTATTATATATGTTAAACATTTTACTGAAGCAAAATATACGTGCACCAAAATGTACAAATCTAAGTGTACAGTTTGGTGAATTTTCAAAGTGAACACACTATGTAACTTGAACCTAAACCAAGAAAGAACACATTACCACCACCTCAGAAGTCTCCCTCCCTCACACCCTCCCCCCCCCGAGTAATCACTGTCTTGATTTTTTACACCAGAGATTGGTTTGCCTGTTTTTGAACTGTATATAAATGGAATCATCTTTCTTGTCGATCTTCTTTTGTTCAGCATTGTGTTTGTACAATTCATCCATTGTCACTGTGTGTAGTCATTCATTAATTCTCATTTCTGTATAGTATTCCATTGGGTGAATGTTCCCCAGTGTTTTTATTCTGGTGGACATTTGAGTAGTTGCTAGTTTGGGGCTGCTATGAGCAGTGCTGCTTCATGAAATTGCTGTTGACGTCTTTTGATGAATATACGTATGCATTTCTGTTGGGAATATACTTAAGAATAGAACTGACAGATCATAACATATGTATATGTTTAGTTTTGGTAGTTATACTGCCTCAGTTTTCTAAGGGTGTCACTTTTCAATCCCGCCAGTGTATGGGAGTTCCCAATGCTCCGCGCACTTGCTGACATTTTATCTTTTTCACTTTAGCCGTTCTGGTGAGTGGTATCTCATTTGGCTTTAATTTGCATTTCCTTGTTAACTAAAGACGTTTAACATCTTTTCATATATTTTTTGGCCATTTGGATGTTCTCTTTTTGAAGTAACCGTTCCAGTTTTTTGTCCACTTTTCTACTATTTTGTTTGTCTTTTCCTTATTGATTTGTAGGACATTTCTTTTTCATATTCTGAATATAAGTCCTTTACAGATATATGTATTGCAAATATATTTTCCCACTCTATGTTTTCTTTCATTCTCTTAAATCAAATCTTTTGGCGATCAAGTCTCTTGGCGATTAGATTATATTAATAATAGTTTTATCTGTCAAATTTGTTCATTATGGTCAGCACATTTTGTGTCCTATTTAAGAAACCTTTGCCTACCTGTAGATCATGAAGATATTTCCCTATGTTTTCTTTTTCTTTCTTTTTTTTAATTTTAAAGATTTTATTTATTTATTTGAAAGAAATTGAGAGCGAGCACAAGCAGGGTGAAGGGCAGAGGGAGAAGCAGACTCCCTGCGGAGCAGGGAGCCTGACATGGGGCTCGATCACAGGACTCCAGGATCATGACTTGAGCCGAAGGCAAATGCTTAACCAACTGAGCCAGCCAGGTGCCCCCCACCCCATGTTTTCTTTTAAAAGCTTTATTTTTTATTTTCATATTTAAATCTACAATCCACCTGGCATTTATTTTTCATGTGGATATACATTTGACAGCCGAATTTATTGAAAAGATTATCCTTGGGCCACCTGACAGGCTTAGTTAGTAGAGCACATGATTCATACTTCAGGGGTGTGAGTTCAAGCCCCACCCTAGGCGTAGAGCTTACTTAAAAAAGGAAAAGAAAAGAGACAGGAGAGGAGAGGAGAGGAGAGGAGAGGAGAGGGGAGGGAAGGGAAGGGAAGGGAAGGGAAGGGAAGGGAAGGAAAGGAAAGGAAAAGATTATCCTTTCCCCCACTGTACTGGGTATTAATAGTTTAAGGTTTGCTGTTGTTGTTATTTTTCCAGTTTAACATATGGAAAGTGGTACTTCTTTGTTTAATTTGAATTTTTTGATTATTTGGGCAGTTTGACATTTTTCTATTGTATTAATTAAGACAGGACAGGCTATAAATAGCAAATAAAGCACCAAATTTCAGACGCTTAAAACAACACAGGTTTTTTTTTCTTCATCCAAAGTCCAATGCCAGTGGGCCAACTTCTAAGGCAGCTGGTCTCCCTGCAGTGACTGGGAGATCCAGGTCACTTTTTTCGTGTGGCTTCACATTATTATGTGGCTTCTGTGATCCCTGTTAAAAGAGAAGAGTGTGTTGGTGGTGCACAGACTCTCAAATCCTGTCCTGGATGGGACACACCCGAATTTGCTCGTGTTCTGTTGTCTATACCTGGTAACATGGCCCCTTGTCCCTGAAAGGAAAAATTTTCCTTTGTGCTCAGGATGGAGAGGTAGTGGTTCCACCACATTCCCATAATTAACGAATCATATTTTCCACTTTGTAAGTTGCTGGTGTCTATGGCACACGTATAAGGAGTATTTAATGTTTGTATTACATCAAAATAACCTTTAAAATTTCATGCCTTGAATTCTATTTCAACTCAGTAATGCTATCTCTAATACATTGCAAACATGCTTACCACATTTTTACCCATTCTTTCCTTTCTAGTCTCTTTGTGTTATTTTATTTAGATGTATTTTTATAAGCAGCAAAGTATTGGATTTTAATTTTTAAAACAATCTGAGAAGCTTTTTCTATTAATAGGGAATCTAAATTTAATAACTAAACTTACAATGCTTAGCCTCTCTATTGCCATGTTTCCATGCCTTTGTTTTCATGTGTGCATACTGTTTCTTTTCAGTTTTGTCATTTGCTCTGCAGACTTGGTTTTGTTTGCTCTTATTTTCTGCTGTGATTTTAGAAGGTCGACATTCCTCTGATTCTGCTGGTGGGTTCCTGAGAGTTTTAAACAAATACTTTTAAAATCTATATTTGTTTAATTGTACCAATAAAAAGTCAAACAATAACACTTGGAAGCTCTATGGGAAAGGAGGCACCAAATATTTTCTCCCCCAACTCCTGTTAATACTTCCTTTTGTTGTTCTTTATTAATCTAATCTGCGGTAGTAAATCCAGTCATTTGAAAATATACAGGTTTTTTTTTTCTCGTAAAGTAATTGTTATTCCTATAAAACATTTGGATAATACCCAATAGTACAAAGGCCAGCCACAAAAATCTGCCATCATTTTATCACACCATGACAACCACTATTAATGTTTTAGTGTATTTCCTTTCAATTTTTTTACACATTTTATATGATTGAGACTACATTGAATATATAGCTTTTATATGCTGCTTTATTCACTGAAATCAGTGAATCAGTTGTTGGTTATTGTAAAATCTTCACAATCTTTTTTTTTATTAAACGATTTATTTATTTCTCTGAGGGGGGAGGGGCCGAAGGAGAGAGAATCTGAAGCAGACTCCCCCCTGAGCACAGAGCAGGAGTTGGGACTCAATCTCATGACCCTGAGATCATGACCTGAGCCAAAATCAAGAGTTGGACACTTAACCAACTGGGCCACCCAAGCACCACTTCACAATCATTTTAATGACTTTATTATATTCTATAAAGTAGATGAGCCATAAGTCATTACATACCCTCATTATTGTACTTAGGTTATTTTCAATTTTTATTATTATAAATAATGTTGAAAGATTATCTTTGTGCAGAAAGAGAAAACTCACATTTTTTTTCTAATTTAAGAGTATTTTCTTAGAGGGACACCTGGGTGTGCAATTGGTTAAGGGCCAGACTCTTGGTTTCAGCTCAGGTCCTGACCTCAGGGTTTTCAGATCCAGCTGCCGGTGGGGCTCCACACTTAGCGCGGAGTCGACTTAAGACTCTTTTTCTACCTCTCGCCACTTCCCTTCTTCCCCCAAAATAGATGAATAAATCTTAAAAAAAAAAAGAGAGAGAGAGAAAGATTATTTTCTTAGAATAGATTCCCAGAATGAAATTAGTGCGGACAGCCCTAGGAGGGGCTCCATCTCATGACCCTGATATGCAGACTGAGCCAAAATCAAGAGTCTGACGCTTAAACTATTGAGCCATCCAGGCACCCCAGGAATAATTTTTTAAAAAAGATTCTTGATCCATATTGCTAAATTGCCTCCCAAAAGAAATCCCATCATTATAAATAAAATCTCAATATAATTATATTTTACTATAGTTCAGTTAGCTTTTTAGACTTAGTACTAATTCATCTCTCATTATTAGTGTTTATATTAATTTATGTCTGTAGCTAAAGTCTGTTTTAGATATCTCCGCCAATTCTCTCCAACCCCTATCTTCCAAATCATGAGTTCTTTTTATGATCATGATTCATGATTTTATGATTCATCAAATTGTGTCAATTTATAGGAGAATGTTCCTGTATGGTTTTTTGTTGATTACCAATGTAATGCTTTTGACTTAATTGGAAGGCTTCTCCTCTGCATGTTGAGTAATAGATGACTTAGTTTCACTGGGGAAAATTACTTTTGTTACTAGTGTCCCTGTTCTCTCTCAACCCATCCCAACCCACAGAGCAAAGAGAATGCTAAATTAAAAGATGCAGTTCTACAAGGGATTGGAAAGGATGTAGAGGCCTCTGAACAAGGCAACAAAAGGGAAAAAAGTGAAAATTGAACTAAAAGTTGAAGACTCTATGAAACTGAAGATACAATAAGAACAATAGAAGAGAGCCTTTGGTTTGTCTATGGAATAGATCCAGATTCTGATGGTTAAGTTTTGAATGTTGAAAAGGAAATAACAATTTAGATCACTTTTTGCTGCACTTCAAGGCCCAGCTAAAATTGCTACTCTTTTAGGAAGTCTCCAATGTGATCTCTCCTGCCGCTACATTCTCCCATTTACCTATACTTTACCTCTGGCATGGCTCATTTTTACTTTGGATGGTAGTCATTTGCCTGACTCTTCTTTGCTGTCACTTCGAAGCTCCATGTCTGAGTCACCTCTGTACTCCCACATCACCTGGCAAGTTGCTGTGTGCAGGGTTGGTGCTCAACAAGTATTTCCTGAAATGAATGTTTTTCAGTCCACAACTGGTTTTACTGATGGATATACAAGTCATCGGCCGTTGCCAAACAACTTTCTTTACCAAGTGCAAGAAATGAACAATAGTGAAGTAGATATTTACTTGAGGGTGTTCTCATAGTGGTAGTTCGAGAAATTTTATTGCATGTATATTGATTTTAAGATATCGTTTTCTTAACTTTGTCCCATAAGAAACCACCATTCATATCCCCTCATATTAACAACATTTTCCTTTAAAAAAAAAAAACCCTCTGTTTCGTTGTCTCATTAAATTTATTTTCCCTTAAATGTGTGTCTGTGTGTGTATGCATTTACTTATAATCACAAATGCCAGGATTGGCTTTTTTTTTTTTTTTTTTACATTTTGTCTAACGTTTTATTGTAAGTGTACAGTTTATGAATTTTCACAAACTGTTTAACATACACTTCTAACCAGCACCTGGTTTAAGGAACAGAATATTATTTGCATCTCAGAAAGCCTCCACTTGCTTTACGGCGGCATTTTTACTTCTTTTTGGAGGGGGAAGAAATTCTCATCAAGATTTGACATTTCTATATTGTTTCAGAGTTTCTAAATATGTATGAGGTTATAGACATCTCTACTTATTTTTGTCATGTATCTAATTAAGAAAGATTTAACACTTTATATTTCCTGGAAAAGCATTAAGTGATTTTGAAAGTCTTTAGACTGTGTCGTTGGAAAGATATTGTCAAAAATCAAGATGATATTAATTTTTATTAAAAGTAACATCAGGGGCGCCTAGGTGGTGCAGTCCTTAAGCGTCTGCCTTCAGCTCAGGGCGTAATCCTGGAGTTCTGGGATCGAGTCCCACATCAGGCTCCTCCGCTATGAGCCTGCTTCCTCCTCTCCCACTCCCCCTGCTTGTGTTCCCTCTCTTGCTGCCTGTCTCTCTCTCTGTCAAATAAATAAATAAAATCTTTTAAAAAAAATAAATAAAAGTAACATCAATTTCTGTGCCTACAAAAAATTTCACGTTGCAGAAACAGAATTCAGTATAAGGTTTTGGGAATCTTTCATCTTCCTTCTAACGTGATGAATTTATATTTCAATTTAATCAGTGAAACTTAGAATGAGTGAAGTGGAACACTAGACTACTTGGTTTTATACGTTTTTCTTAATCACTTTTCTAAGTACACTGCTTTGTTAAGAGATATACTGTTGATTTTAAATCTGCTGTATGAGCGCTGTTTGCTTGTTGTACTGTGTTTTTGTAAATATGTTGTAATGCTCATGTCCTTGGAGGTCAGCTTCTAGTACACTCTGGGGAGGTAATACTGCACTGACCTGGACTACGATTTTTTAACCTCAGGCAAAATGAATCAGATTGGAGAATCTAGTAATTCCAGTTTTGTTACATATAGATCAACCCTTCTCCCCCATGAGTTGCTAATCCTGAAGGAAACCATTTCCAATGGTAGAGAGAGCAGAGAAAGTATAACCTAGCGTATTATGTACAAAACCTTGGAATTATCTCTATAGGAATATGGACACCAAAATCTTCAAGCAGACTTTGTGAATTGTGCAGCGTAGTAGGAGCAAACTCAGTGAAATGAGAATTCTTCATAATCCAATGTGATGGAGTCGTTTGTTTAAGCACCTACCAAAAAGACTACTGAGGTGGGATGTCGCGATGGTAGGATAGGCATCTTTAGAGCTCCCATCTGTGTGCATACATTTGGACACAGAAGGAAATCAAATCTGGGGATGAGTCCAAGCAGAGGAGACAAAGAGGGCATCTAAGTTCAGTCTGATAAAGAAGGCACAGCTTTCTTCATGTCTTAAACATTTATAAGATAATATTTCATACAAGTAAGAGTAACTCATACACATGAGTAGCTTGAAGAAAAAGAATAAGACAAACATATCTCCATCCTCCCATCTAACTTAACAAGTAGCACATACATATACTGATGCTTTTGAAGCCCCTGTCAGTTCTCCACGGTCACATCCCCCCCCTTCTCCCTGACAGAAGTAATCGTCTGATTTTGGCTTCTCATCCCTTTTCCTTTTCTCTTCCTAGTGTTGCCATATATCCATTCTAAACAACATATTATTTAGTTTGAATGTTTTTGAATATTTATATATGGAGTCAAACAGACTACACCCTTCTTTAATTTGTCCTTTTAAATCAGCATTATGTTTGTGAGCATTTTAATTGTTGAGTAGTGTCCTATTGTGTGACTAAACATAACTGTTTACTTATCCATTCTCGTCGATGCACATCTGGGTGGTTTCCAGTTTTTGGCTGCTATGGACATTCTTGTCTTTATGTCCTGTAGCACACGAGCAAGAATTCCTGTAGGATATATTCTTTGGAATGGAATTTCCAGGTCATAGTATTTAACTTTACTAGGTGATAACTCATTAACTATTTTCTGCTTCGTTCAGAAGGGCTAGGGTTGCCAGATTTAATAAATAAAAATGCAGGATGCTCAGCTAAAGTTGAATTTCCATAAACAACCAATACTTTTTTAGTGTTAGTATGGTCTATACAAAACTTATATTTCATCTGGCAACCCTAACAAGGTCAGTAAACTTTACCGAATCACAAACTTTGGCCAAATGAAGTGTGAGGGGGTGGTAGAGTATTTGGTCCTTTCTTCCTCTGCCAGAACAGCCAACCCAGTTGTTAGCGCAGAGGGCTCAAATGCTTGCTAGCCAGTATGCAGGTAATTAATTGGCTCAACCAATATGTATATGGCATCAACCTGATGCCAGGCAGGTGCTAGACATTGGGAGTACAACTATAAACGTGACAGACAATGTCCTTGTCCTTCCTAGGCTTTAAGCCAAGGCAAGGAAACAGACAGCAAGGAAATGATGTATGCACTATGGGAGCGGCAGTATGCTGGTGAGGGAGCCCTGATTTGTAGCTTTTGATGACTCTGGAGTTGTAAATACTGATTTCAAGCTACCGGTGTTACATCACTGAACTGAGTTGGGGAGAGACGCATACAATCTGCTCTCTGGGCATTTTTCACTGACTCTAGCACCCCACTATATGCGGGAATACTTAGAAAGGACACTTCATCCATTCTCTAGGCTCATTTCTGGTTGGTTTGGGGGTAAGGAACTTAGGCATTATTTCCTCAAATTTAGAAGGGATCAAAAGGTAAGAGGTATAAAGTGCATTTATTGTATCTATAGTATCGTTGGCTTTGCAAAGATTTTTACTATGAAGTATAAATGGAGTCTAATAAACATAGTTGTAAATTATGATCAGTGTATAGATTAGGGCTCAGATATTCCCTTTGTATATGACCTATCAGGAGACCCCTGAAGACCTTTTTTCCTGCATTACTCCCTCACCTGTATCCCAGTTTACTGATCTTCATCCATCCTTCCTTCCTTCCTTCCTTCCTTCCTTCCTTCCTTCCTTCCTTCCTTCCTTCCTTCCTTCCTTCCACAAACACTGACAGAGCCCTTGGTCTGTGCCAAGCAGGGTACTAGGGCTTGAGTCTGTCCTCATCGAGCACTCAATTCACAGAGAGAACATTTCCCCCCGCTCATCCAGATTCTTTCTGGGCAGGTTTACTGCATTCTCCTTTTACTTGCTCAGTTCACTCCTGTGTTCTCATGCTGGCTTTCCCTCTGGGAATATTTTCCCAAAGAACCTTGCCAAAACCCCCCTTTCAATGATCTTTCTTTGCTTTTCTTTCAATTTCTCCTTCCCAGAGTGGCAGGTATTCCTTGCTGTCTGAATCTGGACTTTCCTGACTATTCCGTACCTCGTCCTATTGTGCAAGTTATCACTCTAGCCATCCCATCTATCTCTATCAAGCAATTTTTGAATGCCTACATAGTAGCCAATGTGCAAGATGCAGTAGGAGCTTCTGCTCACCCTTGGAGTTGTCATTTATCATAATCATTTCATAAAATTACGTGTTTGTATAATTTTAGTTTTAATTACTTAAAAATGATCCATCGTACCAAGTTTGGAAAATCATAAAGGAGGAAAGAATAATTATCTAATCTCACAACCCAAGGCTAGCTATTATTAACTGTTTGAGGTACATCCTTGTAGTCATTTGTTATGTATGCTTATACACAAATTGATCATACGCACCTTTTCACTTACTACAGTGTGAAAATTCTATGATCTATTTCAGTATTCTTTGAAAACCTGATTTTTAAAAAAAATTTTTTTTTAATTTATTTATTTGACAGAGATAGAGACAGCCAGTGAGAGAGGGAACACAAGCAGGGGGAGTGGGAGAGGAAGAAGCAGGCTCATAGCAGAGGAGCCTGGCTCGATCCCATAACGCCGGGATCACGCCCTGAGCCGAAGGCAGACGCTTAACCGCTGTGCCACCCAGGCGCCCCTGAAAACCTGATTTTAAATGATGGCACAGTATTCCATTTTCAGGCTAAGCCACAGTTTAATTAGCTCCCTAGTGCTGGCAATAGCCTCTTTACAAGTGAGTTAGTGTTGATGATCTTTAACATAAACCACAAGAAAGTAGGAACCAATCATTTAATTGTCCTTCCTAGGCAGCACTCATAACAATAATATATCTAAATTGAATTATGTTTATGCTGTGATCCTCTATTTACCATTTAAAATAAAAGGAGCAGTTCTGCCGAAAATGTAACCTGGGTTGGTATAAAGATAACCTGAAGCTGTGGAGAAGGTGGGAAGATAAAACTACCATCAAATCTCTTTGGTTGGGTTTTGTTTACTACCGGAGGGGAGCTAAGCTCTGTATGAAGTCTAGGCATTGGTAGGCACTTTAGAGATCACCTAGAGATGCTAACCTCTTTTTCACAGGTGAGGAAATTGAATCAAGAGGGATTGTTACCTGCTGAGACTAATACCCAGGTGTCTTGACTTCCTCTGCCCTATGCTCATTTCACAACAATCAGCTAAGCTCACTCTTAAAATACAGAAAGATCATACATTTACCTACATGTCCTCTATAGAAACTCTTGCTTCCCCTTACAGTGTATGTACTTTGGTATAAAAGTCGAATAGTAAGGTCCTAGGTATGTATCCAAGAGAAAAGAAAGCATATGTCCACACAAACACTTCTACAGGAGGGGAAGTTCACAGTAGCATTATTCGTAATAGCCTGAATGTGGAAACAATGCAAATGTTCACCAACAGGTGCATGGATCAACAAAGAGGGGTATATTCATTCAACGGAATACTGGGCAATAAAAAAAATAAACTATTAAGCGCAACAATGTAGATGAAACTCAATTATCTTGAGAAAAAGAAGCTACACAAGTACAGACTGTATGATTACATTTATCTAAAATTCTGGAAAATGCAAACTAAGCGACAGAAAGCAAATGTGTGATTACTTGGGGATGGGGTCGGAGTGCAAGAGGAACATCAACAGGGTAGAGGAAACTTTGTGGACACTGATGAATATATTCATTAGCTTGATTGTAGAGTTGGTTTCAGGGTTGTATATACATCAAAACTTATATTGTACACTTTAAATATGTGTTTATCGTATGTCAGTTATGCTTCACAAAAGTTGTTTAATTTCTGAGATCTGCCTCTTAAGTTTGAAAAGCAGAACATGACTAAAAACTCACTGAAGAATCTGAAGCATAAGAAACCTAAAATTACTTCTGGAGATAACTGACAACCAAGGTTCTATTCTAGTATGATAGTTTATCTGCACACAACATTACTGTGAGAAATGCAAAGTCATAAAAATAAAAAATAGAAATGACATTTTTGTTCCCCTGGTAATCATACCATTTCCTCCTGTCTATGCAGTTGCTCTATATCATAATCTGTTTAGTGTTCTATTCAATTTGGTTTTTTAGAGGGCAATAACCTTGTTATATTTTTCCTGAACTATTAGACTGCTCTTTTATGAACAAGATGCCCAATCCCCGGTATGTTTTACGTGTGTGGGTGTGTAGGTATGTAGAAAGCTACACTGTATCTATAAATTTTAACAAATACTGTAATTTGCTTTGGGATTTTCTAGCTGGGACTCAGCAGAGGCATGGAAACAAACTGGAACTTTCTAGAAACCATCCCCTCTTCCACAAGATGAACATGGGACAGTTTCCCTAAATACGTGAATTAATCAAAACTTTCAGTTTAGATGGTCCATTTACCTTTTTTTTTTTTTTTAAAGAACTGCTATTCCATCAGAGTGCACAACACCGGTAAAGATTCTTACTCGTTAGAAAACATTCATTAAGTTTTATTTTCACCCACCCTCGCTCCCAACTTAGTTTCTTAGCTCTTTTATTCGGTAATCACTCCCATTCTGCAGACGGGGAGACGCACGCAGGTTTTTTTGCACAGTACAGAGGGGCAAGAAAGACACAACTCTTAACTTTTCAGTTCCATTTTGAGAAATGATCACTTCAAACTCCCGAGAACGACAGCCCAGCGAGAGCAGAAGCATTTCTCCCCAGGCTGGGTGTGGGTCGGAAGCCAGGCGCGCTTCCGCGGGAGGGGTGGGGGAGTCAGGTGGCATCCGAGCAGGAGCCGGAGCCCGAGCTACGCGGCGGGGGCGCGTGCGGGGTGCGCCTCCCTCCGGCCGGTGCGGCGAGGCCGCCCCCGCGCACGCCGAGTCGGCCAGCCCCGGGCTCCCGCGCCGCGCTGCGATCCACGGGTGCGCCAGGGGCGCCCGCGTCTCCTCCCTCCCTCGCGCGCTGGCTCCCTCTCCACTCCCCCCCCAACCCCTGGCAGGTCCCTCCCCCATGCCTGCTCCCGCGGCCGCCGCCGCCGCCGCTACCGGAGGCGCAGGAGCCTCGCGATAGTGTTTGCACAGGCGGCGCGTGACGCCGCCGCCGCCTGTAACTGATGCAGAGGTTACCCCGCCGCCTCAGCCGCCACCCACCGCCCGCCGCCGCCACCCAGGCGACGCCGGGGGCCGACGCACTGCAGAGGTGCCGGCAGGTTCCGCTCGCGGAAGTCTCCTCGGCCGGCGCAGCCCGCGCTCCGCCTGCACTCCGGCGGGCGCCCCCTCGACGCCTCCGCCGCCGCGCTCCTTCCCTCCGCCTCTTCCCCGGCGCGCCCGCCTGCTCCCTCGCTTCTCCCCCTTTTCCTCCTCCCCGTCCCCTCTCCTCCCCTCACCTCTTCCCTCCCTACCTCCCCCCTTCTCGGTTTCCTCCCCCATCCCCTTGACTCTCCCCTCCCTGCCCTCGCTCCCTCGCTCGCCCTCAGCGCGGCCCCCGCCATGACGGAGGCGGGTGCCGGTGCCGTTGCCGCCGCTGCCGTCGCAGGGGGGGAGTCGGGTTCCCAGAAAGTAGCTTGATGAGTGTCCAAAGTAGCAGTGGAAGTTTGGAGGGGCCGCCATCTTGGTCCCAGCTCTCCACGTCTCCAACCCCGGGCTCGGCGGCGGCGGCCAGGTCCCTGCTGAATCACACGCCGCCATCCGGGAGGCCCAGGGAAGGTAAGCGCCGTCGCGCCCGCGCCCGCTCGCGGGCCTCCTCTCCCGCGCCGCAGCCCCCGCGCCCCCCGGGTCTCTTCCCCCGACCCCAGGGTGGGGGATGGTGGTGAGGTGGACGCGAGGCCACCCGGCTTCGGGGAGGTAGTGCGCTGGCTGTGGGTGGTGGTTCGCGGGTGGCGGCGGAGACGGACGAGGGGGTGCGCGCTGGAGGGGACGGGGCGAGGCGCGCAGACTCGTATGGGGTTCCTAAGAGCCAGTACTGCGAGGTTGGGAAGCCTCCCCCCGGACGCCAGCCCCTTTCTGCTCCATTTACTAGTACACTCAGTACTCTTAACCTCCTGGCCTCCGGTCTCTGGTGGGTTTTCCCTCCCGTTGAAGCATTCATCCTTGAGCCCCCTCCCCTTCCCTCGCGCACTCCTCCCATAGAGGCGGTCCCCGCTCTGCGAGCTTTGCAGCCTGGGACCTGGAGGATGCCCTCGCTAGCAGGGTCTCTGCCCTTTGGGGAGAGTCGCTTAAATTATCAAAGCTTACTTTGATCCCCTGCCTGGCCCCTTAGAGCAGTTTAAACGACAGACTCGTGGGCAGGCTTTTAAAACCACCCCCTCCAGATGGCCGCAACTTTCTCTCCTTCGCCATCACCTTCTGCGTGTTTGTGCGTTCTCTCTCTTCTGCAAGTAGGCTACTGTTCTCTGACAGGGTCGTGGGTTTTGTGGGAAATATCGGCGTAAAGGTTAATGCAAACACGCACCAGATCGGTTACAATTGTTTTCTAAGTTTTCTGGTTCTTGCATGCAAGTGTGCTGCCACCAGATGTAGCAGTTACACAGCTAGTAAGACACAGGAGTGCTTTTTGACTAAAATTTCAACTTGCTGTATTTAACTTTATACGACATAAAATGAAATTTGGGAGAACACGCATTTATGAAGGAAGAATAAATGTGCATGGAATCGCGTTTAACGCTCTTTTGTCTGGGAAAACGTTTAGCGGTATTCATCAGCAATTGGTAAATGGGTTTGTTCACTCACAGTTGTGTCACACAAGGAGACTGTAGCCACATTTTCAAAAAATGTCTGGAAGTCCAAGAGTCTGGTGAATCCTTCAAAGAAACCAGGAGCTTTGATTTATGTAGGAAATAGTGGGGTTAATTTATTTTGAAAATATCTGTCAATATTTACTACCCAGCCTTGACAATGTTAATCAAGTGTTTTGTGCCCTGAATCTAGTGGTTCAGGCATAGCATTCTTTGTCATTTTGTTCCTGTGAGCATGTGTGAAAGTGACAATAGGCTCAAAGATTGGCATGAATTTGCTCCAGAAAATTCATGGAAAGGTTTGATTTATGGCATCCATTAAACATGCTGAATGCATTGACAGACATTTTTCCCCTTTTCCATCTTACCCCCAACACTGAGTTCTGATTATTAGCAGATAAAAGTTTATTTATTGACTAATTCAAATTTAGTGCATCTGGCTATTTTTCTTTTTGCACTTGAAAATTTGTGAATGAATATTTCAAAATCTATTTTGTACATAGAGCAGTTGGTGGTTTTAGCATGTTTCTTTTTTTTTTTTGGTAGTTTCATTAAGATGCTTAATGATAGTGTTACCAGTGATAGTGTAATGAGTGATAGTAAATGATGGTCTTGGGAAAGCCTGTCTTTTTTAAAGGCTTTACCTTTTTTTCATTCTTTCATTTCTCAGATATTTATTGAGCCATTTCTGTGAGCCAGGGGCTGTACTGGATACTGAGGACATAGTGTTGAATTGTTCATCTGTAACATCAGTTATCAGTGTTAGTAATTTGGGGGCTGCAGAATCTAGATTGTGAGTTTCTGAGGTTACTTGAGCTGTAGTTAAAAAAAACTTCGGTACTATTCTGCACTTTTCTGATGTTTGAAAATTCTGAGGGGTTGAAATATAATTTAGCTTGAACTTCCAAATAAAATTCTTTCTAGAAGTTTGGATTACAGTAGGTTTTTATGTAAAGTAAATTAGTGAAGCTTTTTTAATGAAATAAGACATGCTTTTGTGATCGTTACCTTTCATCGAGTACCTCTAATGGGTACAGTGGTATATTTCTTTTTGATCAACCAGTATGTAAGTTAAAACTGCGTTAATCTTCTCTAGAGTTATATATATTTATCTTAAAGATATAGTCTCAGATTCCATTAATGCTAACAGGAATTGCATATATGAAACCCTAGACATAATGATGGAGACATTTTCTATTGAATGAGATCCCAGTTTTCATTTTCACGAGTGTTCAGCATCTTTTGCAGGTGTACACACTATACATACTATATAAATTGATGTAAGCTGAGCGAGCTTTGGACTTAACGGTGACTGTTAGTAAGAATAGTTAATATTAGTGGAACTTGAATATGTGTATCAAGGTGAGAACAAACTTTCTGAAAAATCGAACCAATTTAATATAATGTATAAGAAAAATTTAAACTTAAAAGATACATATGTGTTGTACATGTATTTTAAAGTTACGTGATAAACTGCTTTTAAGCAAACTTAAATTTGAAAAAGGGCTGTTTTTGAAGATGTATCATAAATATCATCAATTCAGAATTTATTATTTTGAAGTTTTGATGTATTTGAGACCAAAAATCTAATATTATAATCTGATTATTTTCAATGCTGTGTATTTTGGCTTTCTTCCTTTCGCTTTCTATTATCATTCTCATCTTAATATAGTTTAACTTGATTACAAATAAAATACACCTTTAAATGTTAAAAGATTTAGGAATTTGTTGAAATTTAGGAATTTGTATGATACAGTGTAGACAGCTTCTTTTCCTGAGTCCCAAAGCTTTTTCTTTGTGAATCAAGTTCCCTGAGAGGTGCTCAGCAGTGTAGCTCTAGATTTCATGTTAGATCTTTTAAACCTGTGATCTCTATCCCATTTTATCTTCTAATAATCCTGTGATTAAGGAAATAGGAAGTTAAGAAGTTAAGTAAATTTCCAAATAGAGGTCAGTTTTGCTTTACTGAGACCTAGGAACCCAGTGTCATATTGGCTAGATGAGCAGATGGGGTTTTCTTTTTTGGCCTATCAGTACATGGGTACTTTTGAATTAGTTATTGCTAAGAATCAAATGATTATACAGAAGACTTACATTTTCTTTTCTTTTCCATCTTACCAGATGTGAATAATTTGCTTTACTTTTATGTAAATAGTGAAAGTAGTTTGGTTAAAAAGATACTATCACAGTGTAATTAAACTGTTGCTCTGTTTTCATGTTTACAGACTGTATCCTTTAGAAGAATTGAAGTATTTGACTCTGGATAATTGAGTAATACCTGTAGGGAGTTGTTAAAAGTAAAGGTGTACCAGATGGCCTTTTAGTTTCTTGAAGTCACTAGCTGGAGGAGGACTGGGTTTTATGTTTAAGGATTTTAGCTTACGAATAGATCTGTGGTAGATGCTTCCTTTATAGAGGCACTTTTATGTGTTGGGGAGAGAGAAAGGAGAGAATCCCAGTTAGCTGTCTGGGAATCTGCCCTTGGGAAACATGTTTTTTGGTCTCAGGAACCCTTTCTTAAAAATTACTGAAGACTCTACAGAGATTTTGTTTATGTGGGTTACGTCTATTGATATTTCCGGTTTTAGAAATAATTTCAAAGATATTAACTTATCTAAAAATAATAAACTGATTACTTATTGACAGATTTTTAAATGAATAAAAATTCTAAAACAAAAACTTTAGTGAGACTAGTAGCATTGTTTCATATTTTTGTATCACTTTAATTTCTGGCTTATTAGAAGACAGCTGGAGTTTGCTTCTGCTTTCAGTCTGTTGTGATTTATTTTGATTGAGGTATTGTGAAGAGAATCCATAGAAATGTAGTTAGAAAATTTGATGTATTTTATTTTAGTAGTCCTTTTAGAAATTATATGTATTCTTTGATATTACACCAAAATTTGACAAGTGGCAGGTTTTTAAAAAATGTTACTTGCAATGTGGGAGTACATTGTATTTCAGAATTGTCTCCAAGACCCACAAGAAATCTGTGGACCCTACATTTATAGCCTAAGACTGAAAGGGTGAAAAGCATGACAGCTGTCTTAGGTGTTTCAAAAACATAAATAACAGAGTAGATCCGTTCTGTTGTTTTAGAATGTAGACCAGCAGGTGAAAGTTAGAAAGGCGTAGATGGAATTCAGTATACTTTGTTGACCAGAATGTAAGAAGTGAATAGCAGCTAGACTTTCCCAGCAGTAGAAAAAACTGCTCTTTACTAAATACTTTAAGTCTTTAGCGATTCCAGAAACCAACATTGCACTATATGTTAACTAACAAAATTTAAATTAAAAAAAAAAGTATATGGCGATAAGAATTTAAAGCAGTCTACAGGGACATTTTTGGGTGGGGCAGAGATTGATTCTTATTGTGGATGCTTTTGGATTAAGTGACTTCGGGTCCCATCCAATTTAAAAATGTAAACCTTCTATGGGTTTTTTGAAAATAGCTGAATACTGTAGTTAAACTATACTTACATATGTATGAATGATTTTGAATATTCTATTCAGTCAGTAGTATGAAACTAATGTTGACTTTATTTTGCGTTTTTATTGTTCTTTTCCTCTTAGTATTTTCTGGAATCAACACTGTCAGTCTTCCTGAAATCTTGATAAATTCCCTGTGAAAATATAATAAGCTTTGAAGGCATTTAAGGTATCAGATGCTGCTTGTGATACAGTTTAGTAGAGTTTGTAATATATTTGGGCACAGAATTTTAGAATACTGCGGGGGCTGATTTTCAGTTTTGAAAGAGAAACTATCACCATGTATAGTCTTTTATTTATGATTGTTTATGCGATTTCAGAAGGACTATGCTTAATCTGTTCTAATGGTTTTAAAGCTAGAGAGTCTGAAAAAGGATACATGAAGGGAAAGTGTCTAAGTTGATTACTTTTGAATTTAAAAATGCATATTAGGGGGCGCCTGGTGGCACAGCAGTTAAGCGTCTGCCTTCGGCTCAGGGCGTGATCCTGGCGTTATGGGATCGAGCCCCACATCAGGCTCCTCCGCTATGAGCCTGCTTCTTCCTCTCCCACTCTGCCTGCTTGTGTTCCCCCTCTCGCTGGCTGTCTCTATCTCTGTCGAATAAATAAGTAAAAAATCTTAAAAAAAAATAAAAAAAATAAAAATGCGTATTAGGTATAACCAGGACATAAACTAAAATGAAGAATTTTAATTCTCATATTAATTCAGAGAATTATGTATGTAACATTTATCATTATCCAGAACAATTCTTATTTTAATTTTATAAGGAACATAATCTTGTCTGTGAGTTGAGATTGAAAGGTTAGATTTTAGGGAATTTAAGCATAAATTCCCATAACTTTGTTGAGGTCAACTTAAGTATAGTGACACACAGCTTGAGACTTCATGTACTTGTTACATTTGGATTTAGAGCTCATTTTCTATAGAAGAGCCATAGGAATAGTCATTTCGTTTCATAAAATTCTTCATGCTTGTTAATAACTTCCAAAAATCGTAGAATAATTTAAAAGAATAGTGTTACGAAGTAGAAGTAGTATGGTACAGATCAGAAACTATATTGCTCATAAATGGAATCCACGTATAGTCCCTGCCTTGCCATTAATAACTAGCTGTGTAACCTTGGGCAAGTTGCTTATCTCTGCTTCAGTTTCATAAAATGAGAATTGTAGAGCTGAAAGGGACCTTGGAGGCAATTGAGTCCAAGCCTCTCATTTTACAGATGAGGAAACTTAGATAATTTGCCCAGGCTTTTCCTGTGAGAGACTTGGGACCAAAATTCAGTTTTCTGACTCTTAGTGCTTTTTTTTTCCTTTTTTTCTTTTTTTAATACGTTGTGGCTTCTTTTCATCTGTAAAATAGGGGTTTTGAATTCAGGGCTCTCAAAGGTCTTTACCAGCTCAAAAATATTCTTTTTACATTAGACCTAATATAACTTACTGGAGGAAAATTTGGGAGCTTTTATTTATTGGTGAAAGAAATTGTTTCCTGAAGCAGCAGTGTGACCTTTTCAAGGTTATGTTTGGGTTTGTTAAGAGAGGATAGCCTTCATTATTATGAAAAAAATTTTCAAGTTTATTTATGAGCGTGGTAAGTAGTGTGCTGAGTGATCTTGATTTTTTTTAATGATCTACATTCTAAAACACTGTTATGCATATATTAAAAACTATGTTAATTACATAAATGGCAGTGGTACTCTGAAATGAAGTAACTAGGTTTCTGGAGTGTTTGCCTGCCCCCCGCCCCCCCTTAGGTGCTCTGTTTCTTAGTGTTTTACAGGATTGTCATAATTTCATAGCACCTGCATCATGCTACCTTTTATAATAGTTTTATTTATGTTGCCTACTAATGGAAAAGTCTTGAATTCAGAGACTGTGTTTTGTTGATTTCTGTATTCTCGGCAATACTAGGATGTCCTCTGTAGAGTTGGCACCCAACAATTAAGTTTTGTTGAAGGACTGTTAAGTTTGCTTAAAAACGGAGTGGTTATATATCTTAATGTGAACATATTTTCAGACCCTGGGAGATTCTTATGTTAGTACTTCTTAGGCAAGTTATATTTTAGAGAGTGATATGGGTAGCAGCAACAATAATAGCTATGATTTATTGTTTGCATATATATTCATTTAATTCTTATAACTCTGTGAGGTATATACAATTTTTATTCTCATTTTATAGATGTGGAAACAGAGAAGTGAAGAAACTTGCCCATGATGCAGTAGTGAATGTTAGGGCTTAGATTTGAACAAAGTCTGCGTTTTAACCACAAGGATATATTGCCTGAGATAGAGACATTTGGTTTTGGTTAATTTCTAAGTTATTTTTCCTTATAAATTTTAATTTACTAATCAGTCTTTTAGGCTCATCCAGTTTATCTGGAAACTTTTGTTAATTTTTTTGTAAGTTTTATGCATGTATGAAGATAAGATTAAAAAACAGCACACACAATAAGCCCAAAATCAAACAACCCAATTTAGAAAGCTGTACCAGCTGTGCAAATCTTACATTTCATTTTTTCAGATTGTTTAGTTCTTTCATGGGGAATGTAGAGGTATACTAATGAAAAGTCTTATTTTTACGTTTAATAATCTAAATTGGAATGCCATTTATCTTCCTCTTTTGGCCTCATAAGCCCACCACAGCCATAACAAATAAATGTTAGAATTTGAAAAAAGAATTTTCCACTGTCAGTACAGGAGTTACTACTTACTGTGGAGGCTTTATAACCTCATGCATAAGGCTCTGAACAAAATTGAGGTGCTTTAGTGGCAGTCTTTGTTATTAGTATTCGACATGGGCAGGGAAAAAGAGGCTTGAAGCTCAGTATGGCACATCTATAAGAAATATTTTTAAAGCACTTAGTTTTAATTACTTTATTGCATACAAAACAAATCTCTTGGTAACATGTATTATTTAGTAAATCTAGTGAGAGACAGAATTTGAATAGGTTAATGGGAATTCACAGCATGGTGTGGAAAGATACAAAGAGCTGGTCCAGAGAGTAGGTTATGAAACTTAAATCTTCTCATGTGGCTTCATTATTAGGGCTGAAATGTTGGGAATATCAAGAAGACAGGTTATACCCATATTTATGGTATAAGCAAAAATGCTTATATTCTACAAAGATGCATTACAAAGCCAAATGTGAGTGACTTTTGGGGATGACTTGTAATATTTGTTCCTCTTCATTTGTATGGATTATTAAGAATTGGTTATATTCATAAATGTGTGCCTTCCTTGGAAACTAATTTAGCTGGAGATAATGACAAACTTTTTCTAGATACAAATTTTTAAGTGTTATTGTTAATAGTATCTGCTGGTATTGTTTAATGTGATACATTGTGTGATTTCATGATTCCACACTTGATGCTAGGTATGTGCTTCCTATCTGATGATAAATATAGTGCCACTGGGGAAGGTCATGGGGATTTGTTTGAAGGCAGTCAGATTCATCCTGTTTCTCATGAGATCTGAGGCATGTTCCTTTTTTTTTTCCTTTTGGTAAATAGTGTGTTTGCTTCTTTAAAAATACAGTTTTTCCTTTTTCTGGGCACAAGTTTTTAAAAATACCATTGTAATTATATGGTTTAGTCAACTTTGTTACTTTTTTTTTTTTTTTTTTTTACTTATATGTCTCATTTATTTTTACAGATACTTGTTAATGGTAGGCCCTGTTCTAGGCACTTGGTAAATAATAACTCATTTACTTTTAACAATCATATGAAATAAGTACCATTATACCCCTATTTTATAGATGAGGAAATTGAGGTTGAGTAACTTACTGAAGAACACAGAAAGAGTATGTAGCAGAGCCAGGCTCCTAAGGGCATGCTCTTAACAGTTACACTGTTTTGCCAACGGTATTTTGTTGAATAGATGTACTATAATTTACTCAAACATTCTTTAGGTAGTGTGTTAGTCATAGTTCTCTTGCTTACCTGTGATAAAAACTTAACACATGCTTTGATAAGGTAAAAAAGGAATTTATTGGTTTACGTAACTGGGAATTGTATCTGTGGAGGAGGATGGAATGGATTTGAAAATAGTTTTGATCCAAGATCTCAAATAATGTCACTGAGCCTCTTCTTCCATTTCTGGGTTCTTCTAGCCTTTTCTTTTTGGAGCTTCCAGACACACATAGCTTTTAGCGTAGCAACCACAATGGAAAGACAACCTCTCTTTCCTGATGTCTCCATGTCAGTTCTGGGTTGATGCCGATGTATTATAATTGTCAATTTCTTAACCGATTCCTGGGACCTGGGAGATGAAGTACTGCAGGGTCGCTAGCCGCTATGGTTGTGGTTAGGGTGAGATGGGGAGCCCACAGAAAATCACGATTGACAATATCCTTAAGATCACACAGATTAGTTGAGTGACAGTTTTCCTGAGAAAGGGATTATGGTGAACAAATACAACTATTATAGGTAGTTATTAGGTTATTTCTTTTTATTTCTTTTGAATTTAAATTTAATTTTTTTGGCTATTGTAGATAATGATATAATGAATATCTTTGAGTAAAAGCTTTTTTTTATTTTTAAAAGACCATTCTCAATGGAATTGTCAGGGCAAAAAGTATGACAGTTTTAGGACTTCTGATGAATGTTACCAAATTACTATTTGACCAACTGTACTCAGCCCATGTATCAAAAATACAGGAAATGGACGGTATTTTTGAACCAGGTAGGGTTCAACTCATCCTCGGAACTGGACTTCAATATTATTAATGTAGTGTTTTGCACTTAACTGAAAGGTTGCAAACCTGACCCTGAACATGTATCTAATGTAGTTTATTCAATGCATCCTGCAAGCTCTTGGCCCTTCCTTCTCTTTCTTCCTAGTGCCCTACTTTTTTGACCTAGTTGACAACATTATACTTAGTTTTTGGATATTGATACCATATGTTAAAAGCATTATGATTTAGAAAGTTCGTGTAGCATAAGTAATAGTTACAGGTTTGCATTTGTTAGGCCTGGCTTCCATTTGGATTTTGTCACTTACTATGTTTATTAACCTCTTATTGCCTCACCTGAAGATGAAATCTTTTCTTTCTTTTCTTTAATATGGTGGTTCTATTATTTTTTAAATTTTATTTGTTTATTTTTTTATTTGAGGGGGGTGAGGGAGAGGGAGAGAGAGAACCTTAAGCAGGCTCCATGCCCAGCATGAAGCAGGACTCGGGGCTCGATCTCATCACTCTGAGATCATGACCTGAGCTAAAACTTGAGAGTTGGAGGCTAACCGACTGGGCCACCCAGGCACCCCTCACCTGTAGATTTTCTTGGTTGTCCAATGGGTTAGTAGTAGTAACTACTTCACAAGGTTGTGAGAGTTAAATGAGAAATTTGTGGCATGTTAACCAGTCATCATCTGTTAAATATTACTATTATATGTAGATAAGATGATGCTTTCAAATTTAAATTTTTTCTTTGTTTAAATGGTAAGAATAAAAAAGTGTTATCTGGATAAAGGTCTCTTATGGCTGGAATACACTTGATTCTCATGGATTGTCTCCCTGGGCTGAATTCTAGTAGAGTTGTGTCTGACAGAGGGAGATGTCAGAGGATGTTTAAAATTGCTACTTATAATTATTTTAGTTCTTGTAATTCTTTGTGGATTGAGAATTGATCAAATTTATGAGACATGCTTACAACATTTAAGCAAGCATCAAGCACTAGATTAGGATTAGCAGTGTTTAGGCTTTATCTTGCTTTTCATATTGCTTTTGATATGCAGAAATATACTTTAAAGCACTGCATTGAAAATTGTAAAAGCAGCATTTATTGTGTTTTTGTGTGTTCTTATTTGTACCAAGGAGATTGCTTTATGTGCTCTAGGTGCTTAATAATGCGTGTTTATTAGTGGGTGTGTAGGCAGTGTAATTTATAAAGGTTAGGATTGTGGGTTTACTATAGATAGACCTGGATTTATATCCTTTTTCTGTCACTTCTGAGCTGTGTGACCTTGGTTAAGTTACTTGCTGCTGCTGTTATTGTTGTCTGTGTGTGTTCATGCATTGGTGAATTTTTTCTTTGGAGGTGAAAGTCAGGGGTAAAAAAACAAGCTCATATTAGAGAGTCATTCAAAAGTAATGTTTAGGTTGCATTCCCTCATATGTATAGGTTCTCATTTTACAGGTTTTATAATTATATTTTAAATGAATGTACACTAACTTAATTTAGTTGGTATGTATACCAAAACTTAATCATAATTGTGATCTCATTTCTTTTCACTGTATAATATTATGGCATTTGTTATGCATATAATATTTTTTCTTCCTTTAAATTGCTTCTTTGGTATACATTTGAAGGATTTGGTTTATTGGGCAAAAGGAGACAAATATTTTTATGTGTTACATATTTTTATATTCTATTTTATATTGTCATTCTTTTCCCAATGGTATAACTAGGATTTTAGAGTCTGTTATTGCTTCTCAGATATAAATCAATTGTCAGAGCTAGAGTTTTATAAAAAGAACCTTATTGGCATAGTTTATTTATTCATTCAGCAAGTATTTTTGGATCTAGAGCCTAGCACTGGGAAAACAAAGATACATAAGATATAGTCCCTACCTGGGGCGCCTGGGTGGCACAGTTGTTAAGCGTCTGCCTTCGGCTCGGGGCGTGATCCCAGCGTTATGGGATCGAGCCCCACATCAGGCTCCTCCGCTGGAAGCCTGCTTCTTCCTCTCCCACTCCCCCTGCTTGTGTTCCGTCTCTCGCTGGCTGTCTCTCTCTGTCAAATAAATAAATAAAAAATCTTAAAAAAAAAAAAAAAAAGATATAGTCCCTACCTCCTAGGAGCTTGGTCACGGTCTGGAGAGAAAGATTATAATTCATAATATTAATTCATACTTTTGAAAAACACCTTGTGGGTCAGGTAAAACAATCTGAGTTACCAGTTCTCAAGTTCTGATGTAAACAGAAGAACTGTAATATAGTTGTAGCATATAGTATATCAAGGTGTTATATCCATTGGCCATTTGGTTGCTAGAAAAAAAACTTAAGCAAAACAGATTTATTGTTAGAAGGATATAGGGCTGGGTATGTCTTAGAACCCAGTTAGGCCTCAAGGGGACTGAAAAAGAAACTGGAAACTCAGGAACCACAGTGGTACGATTCTCTTGTGGATCCTAGAGCAACCCTTTCCACTGTGAAGGAAAGTTCTCTAAAAAGGAAAACAGGAAGGGAGGAAATTGTATTTCTATCATAGAGGTATAAACAAAGTGCTCCCTAGAGGAATTACACAGTTTTCCTTCAATTTATCTATTAAATAGTATCTTCTTGTTTCAGTTGGTATGTCTTGATTGCTAGTAAGATTGAACTTAATATTAGTACGAAAGATCATTGCTAATTTTTCTTTAAGTCTGTGTCTTAGGCATTAGAATATATATGGTAGTGATGTCAGTCCTTGTTGTATTTGGAACCATTTTCTCCATCTTTTTTTTTTCTTTTTATGTATTTGTAAATTTTTCATTGTATAAAGTTTTATACTTTTCATTAAATTCAACACGAGTTTTTCCTTGTGATATTTTTAAGTACATGTCTTTAAAAATTATTAGCCTCTAAAAGTTCAAGTACTGTAATTTTACTGTGATGCCATTTAAAAAATTTTTTTTTCAGATTTATTTATTCATTAAAGAGGGAGCCTGTGTGCTGGGGGTGGGGGTGGGGTGGAGTGGAGAGGGAGAATCTCAAGCAGATCCCTGCTGAGCTGGGAACTCCACTCATGGCTCAATTTTAGGACTCGGAGATCATGACCTGAACTGAAAGCAAGAGTCAGATGCTTAACTGACTGAGCCACCCAGGTGCCCCATGCAGTTGATTTTAATTTTTAATTGTATGTATTGCTTTATTTTTCATTATTGAAGTGTAAAACATATAGAAAATGCACACAAATGAATTTTTGCTCAGTGAATTTTTATAAACCATAATCTGTGTAACTACCAGTCAAGAAAGAGAACATTGACAGCACTTCAGAAGCCCTCTCCCTTCTCCCATCAGTCACTACCTTCTCTCTTCTCCCCAAAGAAACACTATTCTGACTTAGTACTGCCAATTTTTGAATATTATCTAAATTGACTCACATAGTTTATATTTTATTTCTAGCTACTTTTGCTCCACATAATGTTTTTGATATTCATCCATGTAAATTTCTGTAACTGTAGTTGATTTTCATTGCTCTGTTACTTTGTACGTATATACCACAGTTAATATAATCTGTTGATAGATGTTATCTTGTTTCCACTTATTGACTTCTACTACTAATGCTGTATGAATGCATTTATACCAGTCTCTGCATGTACTCTTAGTATTTGTTGAGTATATACCTAGCAGTAAATTTACTGGCTTATGTGTATGAATTTACCTTCAGTAGATACTGCTGGTTTTCCGGAGTGGTTGTAACAATTTATATTCCCATGAGCACTTTATAAGAGTTCCCATTGCTCCACATCATCACCAACTATTAGAATTGTTAGTATTATTTATTTTTGCTGGTCTGATGGCTGTGAGGTGGTATTTATGGTTTTAATTTTCCTTTCCCTGATGAGTGAAGTTGTTAACCATTTTTTTTCATAAGTTTATTGGCTTTTGAATAATGTATGTGAAGTGTTCAAATCTTTTGGTCAGTTTTCCTTTGTGGTGTTTGTCTTACAAAAAACAGTAATGTATTTGAAGTAATTCTTTTTGTGTTTTGGATAAGTACTCTTTATTTTTTAATATGTCCCCCCTTTCTGTGGCCTGTTTTTCTCTTCTCTTTATGGTATTTAAGAAGTATGTCAAGTTCATAAAAATGTTTTCCTATATTTTCTCTTTTAATGTAGGTGTTACAGCTGTAAATTTCCCTCTGAGCACTCAATCAGTAGTCAGTTCATCAAGTTTTGATATATTTTTGCTTTCATTGATTTCAGATGTTTTCTAATTTTCCTTTTGATTTCTTCTTTTGACCTATTTCTGATTTAGGAGTATGTTAATTTCCACATATTTGTGGATTTCCCAGATTTCTTTCTGTAACTGATTTCTAATTTGATTCAGTTGTGATTGGAGAACATACTTTGTCTGTTTTCAGTCCTTTTCGATTTGTTGATACTTGTTTTATGGCCTACCATATGTTTGTCCTTGAGAATGTTCATGTGTGCTTTAGGAGAATGTGTGTTCTCTTGTTGGATGGAGTATCCTCTACATGTGTGTTAGGTTTTGTTGGTATATAGTGTTTAAACTTTCTGTTTTCTTGTTAATTCTGTCTAATTCTATTAGCTATTGAAAATGGAGAATTGAAGTCTTCCAACTGTTGCATGGTTGTCTATTTCTCTGAGTGTGTCAGTTTTGCTTCATGTATTTTGAGGCTCTGTTAAATGGTGCATATGTGTTTATAATTTTTGTATCTTATGGATGGATTGACCCTTTAATTGTTAGAAAATGTTCCTCTTCACCTCTAAAAACATTTTAGAGGTTGTCTGATACTAGTATATACACTACAGTTCTGTTACGGTTGCTATTTGTGTGGTGTCTCTTTACATTCATGTACTTTTCAGCCTATTTGTGTCTTTGACTCTAAAGTGTGACAGCATTAGTCAGAGCTTGTTCTTTTTTAAATCCAGTCTTACAGTCTTTGTCTCTTGATTTTACTGTTTAATCCACTCACATTTAATGATATACGGTTGGATTGATGCCTGCCATTTTGCTTTTTGTTTTCTGTAAGTCTCTTTTTGTTTTCTGTAAGTCTCTCTTTGTTTTCTGTGACTCCTTTATTGCATTCTTTTGCATTGACTATTTTCTAGTGTAACATTTTAGTTCCCTTAATGATTCTTAAAGTATTTTTTGAGTTATTTTCTTAGTGATTGCTTGAGGGTGTACATTACACAACTTGCCAGAATCTACTTCAGATTAGTAACTCCAGTAATATGTAGAAACTTTACTTAGCTCTACTCCATCCTTCCGTTTTCTTTAAATCACATTGCTATGTTACAAACCAAAAAATACATTATTATAATTATTATTTTATATAATTCTATGTCTTTTAAAGAAACTGAGATAAGAAAGGAAAACATAAATATATTTATAGTTTTTGTACTAACTTATCATTTCGGTTCTCTTCATTTCTTTCTGTAGATTTGATTTACTATCTGGTATCATTCTCTTACTCAATAAAGTTTGTCTCTACCTGCCTCCCCTGTGCTATTATTGTCAGATGTTACATTTCTAAGCATTTTAGGCCCAATGATACAATTATATGCATGTTGTATGTGCAGTTACTTTTTAAATTAATTAAGAGAATTAAGAAGAAATATGCAATTATGCCGTCTTTGCTGGCACTCATGTTGTCATGTAGATTCAAATTACTCTATGGTGTAGCCAGAAGAACTGATTTTGATTCTTCTGCCAGCTCCAGTCTGCTGTTCAGTCCCTCTAGTGGGTTTTTCATTTTAGTAATTGTACGTTTGAACTCCAGTATTTTCATTTAATTATTTTGTACGATATCTCTCTTTTCATTGACATTCTCTGTTTGATGAGACATTGTCATAATAACCTTCCTTTAATTATTTAAACACGATTTCCTTTAGTTCTTCGAACATACGTTTTAATAGCTGCTTTGAACTCTGCCTGCTGAATCCAACATCTGGGCCCTCTCAAAGGCATGTGCATAGTCTCCTTGATCACCAGAGATTATTGTGGTTTTGGCCCCGTTCATTTTGTCTCTTTCCCTGATTTTCCCAGTAAGCTTTTGGCTGGTCTGTTTCTATTGCTATCACACCTAGCTGTTAGCCTCCCGTAATTGCTAGCTGACTGCTTTGTTGTTTTCATCAACATCCACGGGCATGAATTGCTCCACAGTCTGATTGCTGCATGAAGTCAGGTTTTGCAGAAGCTAAGGATTGCCAGTTTTTGAGACTTGTGCTTGCTCTGAGAAGTAACTGCCTTTCTGTTTGCCTCATTCTTAGTAGTTAAACTTCTACATAGTCTGTAGCTTTGCTTGTTGCCACTTGTATCATGGAACTACATAGTTCTCTTAGTTGTTGACCTCCCAGGATCTCCATACTTTTGGAAAACACCCTTAGGAATGAACTTCCCCAGTCGGCCAGATAAAGTCCATTCACTTTTCCCCTCTGGGAAGAACCTCTGCTTTGCTTCAGTGGAGTTAGAGACAGAGAAAGGAGATTAACTTTTTTTCCCTTGTTTTGATAGAGAGGGAGTGGGGCAGGGCATTAGGGAGAGGGGGAGAGAGAGAGAAATTCCATGCTGGGCTTGGAGCCTATACCCTATCTCAGAGCCCTGAGGTCATGACCTAAGCCAAAATCAGGTGTCGGGAAATCAAGATTGGGATGGTTAACTGACTGAGCCACCCAGGAGCCCCAAAAGGAGATAACTTCGTTGAAGTGACACCCAGCTGTAGGAGTAGGGCACTGAGTGAGGATGCTAGTCCCTTTTCTCTGCTTGCCCCTCCTGGTAAAGAAGTTTTGCTTGTAAGTGAGCAATTGTGATCTAGTATTTTTGGACTACTGTACCTGGAGTAGAGCCTTCTGCCTTGTAAGTGGGAGTTGGTTGGGAGGAGGGACTCCATAGTTTCTCATCCTTGCCTGCCTGACATAGAGTTTCTGCAATGCAACATGGAGCTGGAGGGGTGGTGGTGAGAGATGCCAGCATCCTTCTCCTTGGGTGAAGTTATCCTCTTGGACTGAGATAGGGGAGCTCCTGGAGCACCCATCTGGCATAGAACTTCTGTCACATGGAGTTGTGGGGTGTGAATGGGAGTGATTTGTGGCTCAGATGTCACAGATGCTTGCTCTTCTCACCTCAGTTTAGTATAATTTTTTTTTTTTTAAAGATTTTATTTATTTATTCGACAGAGATAGAGACAGCCAGCGAGAGAGGGAACACAAGCCGGGGGAGTGGGAGAGGAAGAAGCAGGCTCATAGCAGAGGAACCTGATGTGGGGCTCGATCCCATAACGCCGGGATCACGCCCTGAGCCGAAGGCAGACGCTTAACCGCTGTGCCACCCAGGCGCCCCATAGTATAATTTCTTGAATAAATGTTTCTCCATTTGCTGTATGCCCTTAGGACGATCTCCAAAAACATTAAATGGTTGGCGATTCTTTAAAAAAAAAAAAAGTTGGGGTGCCTGGGTGGTTCAGTTGGTTAAGTGTCTGCCTTCAGCTCAGGTCATGATTCCAGGGGTCTTGGGATCGAGCTCCACGTCAGGCTTCTTGCTTAGCGGGAAGACTGCTTCTCCCTTTGCCCTTTACCACCCCCTCCATCCCCCGGTGTGGGTGCGTGCACACACACTCTCTTGATCTTTTCTCTCAAATACAAAAAAAAAGTAAAGAAAAAAGTTTCACCAGTTAAATGGTTGTTTCAGATGGTCCACTGGCTCCTCATGCCACTTATTCCTGAAGTCATCCTATTCGACTATGTTGTCTTCCAAAAACTTTGTTGTTATTATGCTTTTCATACTTAGATCTATAATCCTCCTGAAGTTGATTTTTTTTTCTGTGTGGTGTGAGGTAGTAATGTCATTTCCATATGGCTATCCTGATATCTCAGCACCATTTAGTGAAAAGAACTGTTCTTTCCCACTGTTTGGCAGTGCTACCTTTTTTTTGTGGATCAAGCGTCTGTGCCCAGAAACAGGTCTGTTTCTAGGCTGTACATTCTCTATATTTTTCTATTCTTGTGCCAGTATCGTACCATTTTAATTATCACCTTGATACCTAGTAAATGTAATTAGCTGGATATCCGGGAAAACAAACTTTCCTGCCTTTTGGTAGGTGGAATTCTGAAGATGTTTTCCCAAGATTTCTTTCCTCCAAGTATTCAATTGAATACTTAATCAATGTAGTCTTTGAAGGAATTTTGTAGATGTAATTAAAGTTACAAGCAACAAACATTAAAATGATGAGATTGCCTTGGATTATTTGGGTGGGCCCAGTTCAGCCACATAAGCCCCTTAAATACAAAAAAGGCAGAAGACAGGTGGGGCAGAAGAGGTCAGAGAGATTTGGCTCAGAAACGTGAAAAGGACTTGGCCTGCTGTTGCTGCCTTTAAAAGGGGACCGTGAGCCAGGGAACGTAAGTGACCTCTAGAAGCTGAGACTAAGTTTCACTTGACAGACAGGAAAAAGATGGGGACCTTTGTCCTACAATTGCTTGGAACTGAATTTTGCCAGCATCCTAAATGAACCTGGAAATGGGTTCTCTTCTAGAGTGTCTAGACAGAAACACATCCTGATACCTTGATTTCATCCTTGTGAGATTCTAAGCAGAGAATCATTTGAGCCATGCTGTGCTGGGATTTCTGATCCACAGACAATGGAAATAACACATGTGTGTTTTCAAGCTGCTACGTTTGTGGTAACTTGTTAGAACAGTGATAGAAAATTAATACACATTTTACTGATTTTCTTCAAAATTGCCTTGGCTATTTTTGGGTACGTTTTACAAATGAAAGAAAACTAAAACATCTTTTGAGGGTTTGAAATTGCTCTCAATCTGTTGATCATATCTTTACAATAATGAGTGTTCCAGTCCATGTAGATTGTGTATATTCATCATTTCAGTATTATTTTATAGTTTGCTCTGTGATGATCTTGCATAATTGTTACACTTGGTGTTTTATTTTTTGATATTACTGTAAATAGTATCTCTTTAACTTTTATTTCCTATTTATTGCTGATATGTAGGAATTCGGTTAATTTTTGCATATTGCCTTGGTAACCAGAAATTTTGCTTTTAATTCTGATAATATATTTCAACTAGATTGACTTCCTATAAGTATGGCTTATGAGTGATAAATTCATTTCATCTTTACCAATCCTTATACTTCTTGTTTTTCTCACTTTATTGCAGTGATTATAACTGCCAGTACAGTGTTGAATCGATTGGTTGTAGTGGAAATCCTTGTGTTGCTCTTATTTTGGAAGTAGGGGAAGAATCAATATTTTACGGTTTAGCATATAGACATTGTGGATATCCTTTCTCAGCTGAAGGAAATTTCTGTTACTGGTTACTAGTTCATTTTTGTTTGTTTAAATCATTAATGAATATTAAATTTTATCAAATGCTTTTTCTGCATTTATTTGGTTAATTTTAACTTTTCAGCATTTTTTTAATGTGGTGAATTATTTTATTGCTCCTTAATTATTACACCAACCTTATATTCCTGTACTAAACCCAATTTAATTGTGAACTATAGTTTTTTTTTTTATATGAATTTGCTGGTTTTTCATTTAGTATTTTTGCACCCACATACATGAGTGAGCTAGGTCTGTAACTTTCCTTTCTCATAATGTCCTTGTCAGGTTTTATATCAGGGTAACACTGGTTCATAAAAATGAGTTGGGAAGTGCTTTTTCTATTACCACTATCTTAAGAATTTATGTAAGAAGGGTGTTATATAGCTTCTTTAAGTATTTGGTAGAAGTCACTGAGGAAACTTTCTAGACCTGGAGTTTTCTCTGTGGAGAAATTTTGAATAATGACTTCAATTTCTGTAATGTCAAAGTACTCTTTAGAGTTTCAGTTTTTCTATCAGTTTTGTTAAATTGTATTTTCTAGTAATTCCTACATTTTATCTAAAATTTCCAGTGTGTGTGCGTAAAATTGTAAATAATGTTCCCTGTGATCTTTCTGTGCTTAGGATTTATAGTGATGTCCTCTTTTCATTCCAGGTGGTCACTATCTGTTGTCTTGTCTCTTTTTTTTCTTGATCTTTCTTAACCAGTTCATTAGTTTTTTTCGCGGAACCAGCTTTTAGCGTTCATTCTTTGTCTTTTATGTTTGTTTTCTATTTGATCAGTTTTTGTTCTGATTTTTATTGTTTCCTTCTTTGACTTTGGGTTTAATTTGTTCTTTTTCTAGACTTTTGTGACAAATGCTTAGTTTTTGGATTTTTAGCCCTCCTCCCCACTCCTCCCCACCCCCTCCCCCAATGCGTTTGAGGTTATAAAGTTACCTAAGCATGGGTTTGGCTTTCTTTCTCTTGATTTTTTTTTGCCTTCCCCCCAAATTGAGTTGAAAGTAACATAACATACAATTAACCATTTTTAAAGTGTTCACTCCCCCAGGTTTTGATATGTGTGTGTGTATGGATTTCATTCAGCTCAAAATACTCTACAGTTTCCATGATTTCTCTTGATCCATGGCTTATTAAGAAGTACAGTTGACCCTTGAACTATGTGGGGGTTAGGGGTGCCAACGCCCACACAGTTGAAAATCTGCATGTAACTTCTGGCTCCCCAGAAATTTAATTACTAATAGCCTACTGTTGGCTGGAAACCTTACCAATAACATAAAGTTGATTAGCACATATTTTGTATAAGTATTGTATACTTTAAAAGGCTTTTACTGATTTCTAACCTAGCTCCACTGTAGTAAGAACTAAATTTGTAAGATTTCAGTTCGTTAAAATATGAGACTTGCTTGATGACCCAACGTATGGTCTTGCTTGGTAAATATTCCTTGTATAGGCCCTCCCAAATTTTGACTGTGGTGGTTAGATGTGATTCAGTATATATATTAGTTATATCAAGTTTGTTTCTTAAAATAATCATTACTTTTTTTGCTTGTTTGCTCTTAGAGCCGGTTTAAAGGTTTAAAATGTCCCAGGGGCACCTTGGTGGCTCAGTCAGGTGGGCATCTGACTTCAGCTCAGCTCATGACCTCAAGGTCCTGGGACGGAGCCCTGTGTCCCTGCTCAGCAGGGAGGCTGCTTGTCCCGCCCCCCCCCCCCATGAACTCACACACTCTCTCTCTCTTTCTCAAATAAATCTTAAAAAAAAGTCACAAAGTGATTGTAGATTTGTCTCTGTATACTGTCATTTTTTGTATTATGTATTTATATATTTTTTGTCGTAGGTGCTTACAAATTAAGGATTTTTGTATATCCCTGGTAAATCAAATCTTTTATCATCAAGAAATGTTTCTCTTTATCTTCTGTAATGCGTTTTGCCTTACAGTGTACTTTATCTAGTGTTAAGACAGATAGTGCTAGCTTTCAGTTGCTAAATGCTTGCACAGTATATCTTTTTCCAGGCTTCTACTTACAACTTTTATTTATATTTTAGCTGCCTCTTAAAAATAGCATATGTTCTTTAAAAAATAACTAGTTTGACCATGTTTGTTTTAATTGGAACATTCAGTAAATTTATATTTAATATACTTACTGATATATTTGGGTTTAAATTGATGTTTCTAGTTCTATTTACTGTTTGTATGAATTTTTTTAAAATCTCTTTTTATGCCTTGTTTTGGACTGTTACTATTTTTTATTTCAAATAATTCCCCACAGGTGGCTTAATGGTTATATCTTATTTTAGGTTATATCCTAATTTTTTTAGTGGTTATCCCAGAAATTAAAATATGCCTCTTTGACTTATTAAAACGTAATGTAAGTCAGTATTTTTTTCCTTTTCCTGGTCAGTGCATCAACTTTAGAAACTGTTAACTGTACAGTTCCCTTTCCTGAATTATATACTACTGTTACTGCATAGTTTGGTTCTTTTTTTTTGTTTTCTTCTCAAGATTGTATTTATTCATTTAGAGAGGGAGAGAGTGGGCACAGGTCAGGGGAGGGGCAGAGGGAGAGGCAGAAGCAGAAGCAGACTCCCCGCTGAGCCCAGAGTCGGGCTTGGGACCCCTGCAGGGTTCCCAAGACCCTGGGATCATGACCTGAGTTGAAGGCAGATGTTTAACCAACTGAGCCACCCAGGTGCCCCTGAGTTGAAGGCAGATATTTTACCAACTGAGCCACCCAGGTGCCCCTGCATAGTTTGGTTTTATATGTATTTTAACCACCTGTAAGATAGTATTAGTATTTCGTATAGTAATTCTGCGTTTATATTTGTATATATAGTTACTTTTTTTTTTTTAAGCTGAGTTGATTTTCCATTTGCCTAAAGAATGCTCTTTAATGTTTTCTCTATTTGGGCCTATCTGATGTGGAATTCTATATTACTGCTTGTCTGTTAAGTCTTTCCTCCATCTTTATTTTTGAAAAGTTTTTGTTGTTTTTGTGTGGACATCATGATCTAAGTAGGCAGTTATTTTCATTCATTCAGCTCGTTGTGTGTTATTCCAGTGAGACCCAATTTCCATTGTTTTGTTCTGAAGTCAGCTGTCAGTCTAATTGTTGCGCCTTTGATGGTAATCTACTTTGCTGTCTCTGGTTGCTTTTCAGGGTTGAGGGAGGTTATTTTTGGTTTTCAAGCAGTTTTATTATGATGTGTATGGGTAATGCTTTTTTGTTCTACTCGGTGTGTGTAGGACTTCTTAGGTCTGTGACTTGTGGTTGCGCTATCCAGTGCCACAAGTCAGTAGCCACATGTAGTTATTGGCTGCCTTTTTGGCAGATGGAGGGCATTTCATGTCCATCATTGCAAAAAATTTTGTTGGACGGCACTGTTGAAGGCTTTTATAAGTTTTGGAAAATTTTCAGCCCATATCATTTCAAATAGTTCTCCTAGTCTGTCATCTTCTCTCTGGAAATCCAGTTATACATGTATAAGATCTTTTTACTCTGTGCTGTATGTTCTTATGCCCTTTTCTGTATTTTCATCTTTTTATTCCTAATGTACCTTTTAAAAGGTATATTTTTCTGAGATATCTTCTAGTTATGGATTCTCTTTCTCTCTCTTTTTTTATTAGAGAGAGAGGGAGGAAGGAAGGGGCAGAGGGAGAGGGAGACAGAGAATCTCAAGCAGGCTCCACACTCGTGGAGCCTAACTCAGGGCTCAGTCCTACAACCCTGAAGATCATGGCCTGAGCCGAAATTAAGAATCAAACGTTCAGCCGACTGAACCACACAGGAGCCCCTCATTAATTCTCTCTTAAGTTTTTTAATATGTGTCAAACTCATTTGCTGAGTTCTTAATTAAATTCTTTTGCTTTTTTTAGTTCTAGAAAGCAATTTGGTTCTCTTTCTTAGTTTCAGGTTCTCTGTCAAAGTTCTGTCTTACTATCCAGCATTATTATTTGGAAGTGTTTGATAACTTCATTATCTAGATCCCTTTGAGTCTTGTTCCATGTTTTATTTGCTATTCAGTCATATGTTACTTTCTTGGGTTTCTTTTTCCTTGTTTTTTTTTTTTTTTTAAGTTTTTATTTGTTTATTTGACAGAGAGAGAGAGAGACAGCGAGAGAGGGAACACAAGCAGGGGGAGTGGGAGCGGAAGAAGCAGGCTCCTAGTGGAGCAGGGAGCCCAATGCAGAGCTGGATCCCAGGACTCCAGGATCACACCTGGAGCGGAAGCAGACGCTTAACGACTGAGCCACCCAGGCGCCCCCCCTTGTTTTGTTTTTTAATTGTATATAGGGCATTTTTAATGAAAAACCATAGAGAACATTTGGGGCCTAGAATAATGGCAATCCTCCATGATAGGATTTACATTTAATTTTGGCAGAAATATAGGGGCATTGTAAATCTCAGATTTTCTTGATCCACTTTTAAGGATTGAGATTACAGACTGGCTGGGCCTTAATCCTCTGCACTTTTGCTCTGAGATGGGGATCCCAGTGCAAAGTTTGGGGGAGGCTCTGGATTTCTTTTTTCTTTTTTTTCTTCTGGACAGCCTAGTGATACAGCCAGAGTTTTGTTGCATCTCAGTTATTAAGTCACTAGTTCTGATATCAGCAGATGCTTCTAGAGTCTGGGGAAGCCTCATTTACCACACTCAACTCTCTGGGGTTTCTTCTTCTCCTGAATTTTGGCCCCATGATTTTTCATTGACTGATAACTATAGCAGACTTAAAAAAATTTTTTTTAGTCCAACTTTTCAAGTTTCCCAACCCAGAATATTGGTCTGATTTACCTAATGAGCATTACTAGGAGTTCTTGTTTGCTTTTATTTTTAATGCTTCAATCCGTTTGAACATTGTGAGTAAATTTGAGTCTTTTTTCCTACTCTCAATAGTTTTTTATTATTTTTTAAAGATTTTACTTAATTGTCAGAGAGAGAGCGCGTGCATGCACACAAGCAGGGGAGCAGAAGGCAGAGTGAGAAGCAAGCTCCCTGCTGAGCAAGGAGCCCGGTGTGGGACTTGATCCCAGCACCCTGGGATCATGACCTGAGCCGAAGGCATTTGCTTAACCCACTGAGCCACCCAGGCATCCCTCCTCTTCTCAGTAATTATGAATGTATAGTTGAGTAAAATTTATCTGGGACTATTTTTTTTTCTGTTATTATGATAACATTCTAAAATAACGTGGCACACGGTCCTACCACTCCAATGATTTTTTTCTGATTCTGGGAGAAACTGTTTTCTAATGAGTTTACAGTCATAATGGAGTTGTGTCTTATTCAGGGATTAGGTTCTTAGAGGTTATAGTTAATATTTGCACCTTTTCAAAAATAGTTTAATAGCTTCGGACATATGCATTTCCTTTTAGGTTGGATGTATTCTCAATTCTTTGTTTTCTGTCCTTTCCACTATAGGTAAGAATGTGACACATCTTTGTTACTTTCCTTCCTTAAAATTATTGCCCTTTGAGCAATAGTGTTTTAGCTTTAGAAACCAAATTTTAGGTTTGTTAAATACAGTATAACACTTTATGCCTTTGAAAATTGATATGCCTTGGGACCCCTGGGTGGCTCAGCTGTTAAGCGTTTGCCTTCGGCTCAGGTCATGATCCCAGGGTCCTGGGATCGAGCCCCAAATTGGGCCCCTGCTCGACAGGAAGCCTGCTTCTCCCTCTCACACTCCCCTTGCTTGTGTTCCCTCTCTCGTCGTTTCTCTCTGTCAAATAAATAAATAATATCTTTTTAAAAAAAACGAAAGAAAATTGTTATGCCTCAAATGTTGCAGTTACTGTTTCAATTTAAGTTAGTCAAAAAGTATGAATTTCCTTCTGGATGTTGCTGTATTGTAAGAGTTGTACCTATTTATAGTGCCACCAGCAATACATATGAACGAACCAGTTTATCGAAAACATCACTGCTCTAGTGGTAGTATATTTTAAAACTGTTTGGCTTGCCTGGTAGTATTCCAGGTTGTTTTACTTGGTTTTTTTTTTTTTCCTTTAAGATTTTATTTATTTATTTGAGAGAGAGAGAGAGTGAGCCAGCGAGAGAGGGAACACAAGCGGGGAGTGGGGAGGAAGAAGCAGGCTCCCAGCAGAGGAGCCTGATGCGGGGCTCCATCCCAGAACACCGGGATCACGCCCTGAGCCAAAGGCAGACGCTTAACAACTTAGCCACCCAGTCGCCCCTGTTTTACTTGTGTATATTTGATTACCAAGAACATAAGCAGTTTTCCACATGTTTATTACCTTTTTTGTTTGTGGTGTGTATTAAAAATTACTCAGGTTTCTCAGAATTTATTGAAAAGGATGCAACTTTGAATTGCTTAATCATAAAATTATTTAGGTGGGGTTTTTTTTGGGTGGGGCAAAGTTAATTAACTGAGGTCACAGCGTTGATACCATGGACCCATTACTACAGCTTATTACTGCCAAAGCTTGCTTTTACTGCGGTGTGTATTGATTACAAGGACTGTGAAAGTTCTTATTTTAAAACTACTTGAATTTGTTTGTACTAATACGTAATTCCTTATTTTGAAATTAGGTATAGAGCATGAGTTGGCAAACTTTTTGCAAAGAGCATGTTAGTAAGTACTTTAGGCTTTTGAGGCTGTAAGGTCTCTGTTAGAACTATTCTTTATCCTTGAGTGGTACAAGTGCAGCCCTAGGCAATATGCAAACAAATGGGCGTGGCTTTGTTCCAATAAAACCTTACTTATGGACACTGAAATTTAAATTTCATGCAGTTTCTGCTTGTCATGAAATGCTCTTCTTTTGATCTCCCCTTCCCAATCATTTAAAAATGTAAAAACCGTGGGGTGCCTGGGTAGCTCAGTTTTTAAGTGTCTGCCTTTGGCTCAGGGTGTGATCCTGGCGTTATGGGATCGAGCCCCGCATCGGGTTCCTCCACTGGGAGCCTGCTTCTTCCTCTCCCACTCCCCCTGCTTGTGTTCCCTCTCTCTCTGGCTGTCTCTCTCTGTCAAATAAATAAATAAAATCTTTAAAAAAAAAAAAAGAAAGAAAGAAAAAAGACTTTAAAAAAATTGTAAAAACCGTTTTAGTTCATGGATAGTACAAAAATAGGTGGTGTTCCTTATCCCTGGTATAGCATAAGTTCTCTGAGGAAGTTGAACACTTCAAATTAACCAGTTATCCAAGTAGATAACTCCAGATCTGTTTTATCTTGCAAAACGGAAACTGTAATACCCATTATACAACAGCTTTCCATTCCCCTCTGCCCCCAACCCCTGAAAACCGCCATTTTATACTATTAATTTGACTACTCTAGGTATATCATATAAATGCAATCATACATGTTTGTCTTTTTGTGACTGGCTTATTTCATTTAGCACAATGTCCTCAATGTTCATCTATATGGTAGCATGTGTCAGAGTATCCTACCCTTTAAAGGCTGAATAATATTCCATTTTATGTATGTACCACATTTTGTTTATCCGTTCATCCATTGATGGTTGCCTGGCTTGCTTCCATGCTTTAGCTGTTGTGAGTAATGCTGCTGTAAACTCGGGTGTGTAAATATCTCTGAGACCCAGCTTTGAGTTCTTGTGGGTATATACCCAGAAGTGAGATTGCTTGGATCATATGGTAATTTTATTTTTAATTTTTTGAGGAACTGCCATACTGTTTTGCACTGCAGCTGTACTATTTTACAATTTCATCCAGAGTGCACAAGCATTCCAATTTCTCTACATCCTTGCTAACACTTATATTCTATTTTTTAAATAGTAGCCATCCTAAGGGGAGTGAAATGATATCTTGTGGGTTTTATTTGCATTTCCTTAATTATTAGTGATATTGAGCATCTTTTTCTATGCATGTTGACCATTTGTGTGATTTCTGGACAAGTGTTATATTAAGTTCTTTGCCCATGTTAAAATCAGGTTGTTAGCTGACCATATTATTTTTAAGAATACAATTTTTTCCCTCTCTTGCAGTGTGTTCTACATGTATAGATAAGTAAGTTAACATAACTTTCTATGATTTATAAAGGTAATAACTTACAAGAATGAGGAGCACAGTAAGGGGAAGTTCTGATTTACCGAAAGCCAGTCTAATAGAGAAGCCTAAACAGTCTGTAACTGTTTTCAAAGTGCATGAACAGCAACTTGGGAAGATGAAGTGCATATAATGTGACCAGAAAAGAAATAGGATTGACTTTTATGTGTCATATGGAATTATTCACTCACACCTTGCTGTATATTGTAATCAAATAGTATGTTAAGTAGTTTAGAGAGTTGTTAGCTCTGTAGTATTTAGACATACATGGTAAGTAGTTCATAAAATTGGTTCTGGCCACAATCGTTTCAGGTTTTATTCTTTTACATTATTTGTCTTTTCATTGATATCGTGAGTTCATAGTGTGAACACTGTCTTGTCTTTTAGGCCCAGTGACTTAAAATAGAGCTCATCATATAAGTGATCCATAGTATGGATGAATTTTTAAATATCCAAATGGCCCATGGAAACAGTTTTTCCTCATCCTTTGTCCTTTTATTTTTTGTATATTGAGCTGGGCTTTCTTTGTCCCTATCCTTCCTTTTTGCTACCCTATGCTCTTTACTAATGATAATTGAACCATCACCCATAAAATAGGTAACTGAGTCTTAGTCTTCATTGTTAGGTGAATAGATAAGTGAGGCCTGCATGAAGAGAAGCTCACTGTTGTCCCTAGAACACACCAAGTTCAGTGTCTTCAAGTAGGAACTCATGATCTGTATCCCCAAACCAGTTCCTTTTATAGTGACTGTTACTACCAATTATCCATGTGTAAACCAGAAACATTTCCCTTTCCCTTACTTTTCACATTCAGTCTCCTACCAAGTTCTGTTGTTTTTTCATCTCCTAGATACCTTTCTGATCTTACGAGGTACTAGTTCAAAGTAGTGTCTTCTCTTACTGGATCACTACAGTGGCCGACTAACTGGTGTCCATGAATCCACCCTGAATCTATAATTAGGCAGAAATGCAGATGCTGTAATACTTCCCAAGTAACAAAACTTAATATTGTACCTGACTTAACTAGTTTTTTTAAAGTTTTATTTATTTATGAGAGAGAGAGAGAGAAAGCATGTGTGCGTGTGGGAGCAGCGGGGAGGGGCAAAGGAAGAGGGAGAGAGAAACTTAAGCAGACTTTCCACAGAGCACAGAGCCCAATGCAAGGCTTGATCTCATGACCCTGAGACCAGACCTGAGCTGAAATCAAGAGTCTGATGCTTTAACTGACTGCACCACCCAGGCGCCCTTAATTTTTTTTTATATTATGTCGATTTTCTTATTGAACTTCCTTGACTTTCTAAATAACTTCTATTCATGTTATTGAGTGTCTGTTTTATGCCAGGAGGAGTTTACCCATATGTTGTATTCCTCTCCATGCAAATAAGTTAGATGGCTATTTTCATTGTATGAACAAAGAAACTGAGGATGAGAGTTACTAAAGCAGTGGAGTAGAACTACAGATTTGGTTGTCCTTTAGACCAGGTTTCTTCAGTTTGAAAATTTGGGGATGCCTGAGAATATCCATTTATTCATTCAAGAAATATTTATTGAGAGTCTTCTATGTGTTGGGCATTCTTTTAGGCATCTTGATATTTAAGTGAACAAATACACCCCCCCCCAATTCCTGTTCTTTTGGAGTTTATAGTCTAGTGAGAGGAGATATGCCAACTCATTGGTAAAGTTGCAGACTCAGTTACTGTGTCTGCCAGGCAGTTTCAGAATTAAAGCATTTGCCTGTCTTGGCAGGGATATGAGATATGTGAAATTTAACTTTACCTGGGGTTCTCCATAACCTCAAATAGCAGGGTAATCTCGGGCTATGAACATGGTGCTTCACTAGTGACCAGATGAGCTTCCCATACTGTATAATGTGTCCCCAAGGCTATATGTTCAAAGATTAACTAGAAAGACTAGTGGGCTCAGCATTTAGTTGTACTTAGGGGGAATAGCTGAATCTTAAGGGGAAGACGTAGGCAGAGTCTGGAGGAATCCATACACAGGCTCTCTATGCTCTCTCCCTCACAAGAGGGGTACACAGAGTACATACTCTTCTCCCAGTGAAAATGCAGCATGTGTGCAATTTGTCTATCTGGGGAAGTTCACTAGAGACTCAAGGTTTTAATTGGGGGTTCCTTCTTCCTATCATATACCAACCATATTGTTTCCACGGACAGTCTAGGCACTGTGAGCCACCCTTATCAGTCAGGGAAAGGTGGGAATTTCTTTGCAGCAGGGCTTACTAAAGATAGCATCCTCACACTTGCTTTGTTAACTCATTTCTGCACAGTTACCTCTTGACTGTGGATGGAGATTGCTGAGGTGGGTCTGGGAGAGATAAATAAATACATACATAACATTTTTCCTACCAGGCTTTGGGAGTCATTGTTCTAAGGAAATAATTCTAATTTCAAATAAAGTATTTTAGGTAAATGATGTTTGCTGCAGCATTGTTTTATTTATTTATTTATTTATTTTTAAAGATTTTATTTATTTATTCGACAGAGAGACAGCCAGCGAGAGAGGGAACACAAGCAGGGCGAGTGGGAGAGGAAAAAGCAGGCTCACACAGTGGAGGAGCCTGATATGGGGCTCGATCCCATAACGCCGGGATCACGCCCTGAGCCGAAGGCAGACGCTTAACCACTGTGCCACCCAGGCACCCCGCAGCATTGTTTTAATACAAGAAATTAGAAACCACTTGAATCACCAATGGTAGGGGAATAATTAAATATATTACTGTACATTCATTTAATGGAACGTTAGGTAGTCGTGAAGTGTTCATGAAAACATGTCATAATGTGGAAAATTGCTTTTGTAAGAACATAAGATACAAAATAGTAATTAGTGTAGAATCTTGACAGTGATGGCTACCAGACAGCTTTCTTAGTTCTGAAATTTGCAAATGCCCTTAAGACAAATTCCCTCACAAAAACGTAGGAAAATATAAAAAGTTGTTAGCTTTTTGTTATGGGAACATTTTTTAATTTATTGAAGAAGAGTGAATATTGCAATGTACCTTAACATACCCATCACACAGTTTGACAGTCATCAGTTTTAATATAAAAGTTTAAGTTACTTGTAGGAAACTTAAATAAATTTCATTAAAACATGTATACTGTATAGGGTAGTATCATTAATATACAGTGAACTTATATAAATGCATTTTATAATTTATGTGTTTATAATTTATCTGAAGGTTTTTTTTATGGCAAAGAACTGCCACTGCCACTTTCATCATTAACATTATTAATTGGGTTTATTCGGGGGAAAGATTTTTCAAAAACAAAATAGTTTTTTTGGTGGGGGGTTGGGATAACTATATGACTTTCTGGATATATGACTATCTATAAGGAAAATCAGACCCAAACTGAGCATCGGATGGGTAGAAGTTATATAAGTTTCTCATTTAGCAGCATTTCAGCAAGTGATAATTTTATTATGTCATCACTTTTAGGGTCTTTTGCAAATGGTTGAAATTATGAATGTGGAAACATCTTTGAATGCCAGGGGCTACTATAAAAAGTGGAATGTTAATTGTTGATTAAAAAGTATATGGAAAAATGGGGCACCTGGGTGACTCAGTCGGTTAATCGTCCGACTCTTGTTTTCCGCTGGGGTCATGATCTCAGGGTGGTGAGAATGATCTGGGAGTCAGACTCGGTGCTCAGCAGGGAGTTGGCTTGAGATTTTCTCCCTTTGCCCCCCCCCCCAAATAAATAAGTCTTAAAAAAAAAGTGTATAGAAAAAAGACTGGAAGAAACTAAACCTGAGTGTTGTTGACATTAGGTTATCCTTGTTTAGTAAGACTATGGGTGAGATTTTTAGGCTCTAATTTTTTGCATTTTTCTTTATTGTTGGCAATTTGGGGTTTATGACCAATGGTAAAAAGGGAAGATGTGAAATTGTTTATTTCTTGTCACTGTAAAGATAACATTTCCTTTTCTTCATAAGGCAAATAACTTGGCATTGGGAAAGTCAGAAAATTACTATAATTGAAAGAAATTTTGGTATAAGACTTTTTAAATATACAGATTTGCTGGAAGACTATGAGGGTCAACCTTATAAGGTATAAACTTAATAAGGCTTTGCATTTATCACTCCATTTTGGCAGCTTTGAGATAATACACAAATTAAACGTATATGAGAATGATGTGACCCACAGTTTCTTTGAGTTCTGTATTCTGTATTGAATTTCTGTAAAAGGGCAGTCATAATCACTTGTTAAGATACTAGGGGACTGGTTATACTCTAGACCATTCTGGTCATCGAGTAAATAGTTTGAACCATATGAACCTATTTTATGTATTTATAATGTTTGAATATAACTTCATGTGGTTCAACCTGTTTAAAAATCACATTTTCTCATCCTTTGTTAAAATTGATTTACTTATGTGTTTATCTGAAGTTACAAGTTGGTTGGGCTCTTGGGTGGCTCAGTTGGTTAAGCATCTGACTCTTGATTTAGGCTCAGGTCATGATCTCAGGGTTGTTGAGATCAAAGCCCTATATTGGGCTCTGCACTGGGCATGGAGCCTGCTTAAGATTCTCTCTCTCTCTCTTTTCCTGCTCTTTGATACTGGATCTCCCCGCCCCCTCCCCAAATATATTTATGTATGTATATATATGGGTGTGTGTGTGTGTGTGTGTGTGTGTATGCGTATAAAATAAAGTTACAGGTTGGCATTTCTATTAAGATTGAAAGTAATACAAAATTTTTAAATTTTAGTAATATTTTCTATCTTGGGTTATTTGGTCTTTGGAACTGTATCTTTTTAAAGGAACATTATGATCTTAATGGGTTTATGCATTCATTTATGTATCTGGCACCTAAACTTTTGGCATTCTCTGGAGTTGTACCGTAATTTAGAGTTAGGAGTGATGGTTAAAGATTGTTTTTATTTTCATTGAGCAGCATAATTTATGTTGGACATGTCTGTGTGGGCATTTAGAGCAGGTAGGGTTCCTAAGCAGAGTGGTTTATTTTGTTGGAAATCTTTTGGGTTTATTAATTTAAAAATTTTATTTTTTCTTCTTTGAAGTTTTAAGCTAGTGAAATTGAAAGTGAGAAAACTGGAATGCACTACTGTTTGTTAATATCCTTTTTTTTTTTTTTCCCTTCTCATATCACTTACTTGGCATGCAATTTTGGGGAAGTTGCTTATTTTTCTAGGACTCAGTAAGTAAAAATTATGGAGGCTGTATATTCCAGGAACCAGCTAAGGGCTTGCCAGTATCATCTCATTGAATTTGATAAGAATCCTGTGGAATAGGCTCTGTTACTACCAAGATTTTATGGATGAGGACAGAACTGGGATTTGAACTTGGTCTGGCAGCAGAGCCCATGCTCTTAACCCTGAAGCTATTTTGCTACAATAAGTGTCCACAGAAATCCATTTTAAGAGTCTTTTTGAAGATATGATAGAGGTGATGTTGGTGAAATAATACCTATGTTGAAATCACTGTATAAACATCTAGACTGTTTTATCCTTTTTTATTATAATACATGGTTTCAGGTAGTGTTTTGAAAGGTAGATAGTGTTCAATTGGACTCTCATGTAGAGTACATGCAACTTTCTTGTCAGAGATTTACTTCCCTGCTGCGGATGGACTGTATGAGGTAACTGTTCTGGAGCCCTTCTTCCACCCTGTCCTATTTGAATAGGGTAGAACAAAAAGGAATACTGGGGGGGCAGTAAATCATCACTGTTTTTTTGAAAGTACATCAAAGTAGTTACCTCAGAGGAGTGGGAATTTGGGGAGATGGGAGTATTGGGACTTTCATTTTTATATTTCTATATTATTTATTTCAACCAGCATTTATTAATTAGTAATGGGGGAAAAGCATGGAACTAAAAAAGATTCTTAAGTAATTAGTACTTAGGTTAGGGATAGGATACAGGTTGACTTTGTAGTAATAAGAAAGTGATAACTAGTCCAGGTTTTATCAAATTCCTCTTTTGGACCTTTCTTAAAAAACATTGCTTTTTACATGTACAAGCACAAACGTGTTCATTTTCTCTCTCTCTCTCTCACACACACACACACACACACACACACACTTACACTCTTCTTCTGGATTGCTCTTTTGGGATAAGGGGTGCTTAATGAGTGGATATCGGTTCTAACGATAGGTAATATATCTTAATCTCTCAGTATCTCAATTTCTTTATCTTTAAGATGAGAACTATATGTTAAAATAAATAGCCTACTATAAAAATACATATATATGTCTGTGTGTATACACACATATGTATATGCATATGTATGTGTGTATATGTGTATATGAGAAATTGATTCTAAAAATAGGAAATTATTATAAGCTTAAAGAAGGTAGAGTAATAGGAGTTAGTTGCATTACTTTGGCATTCACAGAAAAAAAATTAGGTATTGAAGTATATGCCATTTTACCTACCAGGAAATTCTAACCAAGGGGGAAAGCTAGAAGGGAGCTTATATTATGTACCTGATAAATGCCAGTCTTTATTGAGCAGTTGTATTGTTGCATACATATATGCTCACATTTATTGAATACTAAGTGACAGGTTTAGTTTAAAACTCTTCATATACACTTATTTTATTCTAACAACTGTAAGGTACATACTTTTATTAACCATTTTATATATAAAGAAGCTGAAACATAGGGAAGTTGGCCATGCTTACGCAACTTGTCTGTGTATTTATTTTTGATGAAAGAAAAATTAGCTGTCAGACATTTTTTATTTATAAGAATAAAATTGAAATTAAATTATTACTAATTCTCTAAGGTCATGACAGGGTAGAGAAGCAAAAACCAGAACTCTCTGCTTTACTTTGATGCAAGCTATATTTCTTTATATGAATAATTTGGTCTCAGTTTGGCTGAATTCTTTGCTGTGTAAGGGTTACAACAGAAGTGTTTGAAATGACTAAGTATCTTAAAGATAAGGTGAGGTATTAATCTGACTGGGAGTGATCCTAGATCAGACTTGTCTTCTCTTTACCACAGGCTTATATAACTGAATGTATATACTAGATTCAGGAATCTCGCTTTCTATGCTTACTCTTTTCAGTCATTCTAGATGAAATATTTGGGATGTGTGTCTGTGAGAGAGTGTAGTTATATGTGTAGGTAGATGGATAGATGTATATAGCTCAAATAGTTCAGTGAAACAGAATAAAGTACAGAAACAGATCCGTATTTATGTGTGAATATGATAGATGGCTAGAGAAGTATTTCACATCAGTTGGAAAGGTTGCATTTGTGAGAAATTGTATGACATTTTCTTTTGGAAAAAATTATAGCTATATACAATTAAATTCTAAATGGATTAAATTTCCAAATGCTACTATTTAAAATCATGAGGAAAAAAATGTGGGAGATGTTTTTATTAGATTCTTGCGGGAAAAAGGTTTTGAAAGAAATTGGGCCAGTTTTGTGATAGCTCATTTAACATTTTCATTTAAGTACCAAAAAATTAGGATATTTGGTTTTAAATTGGCAATCAAGCTGTAGAATAAATGTTGGAATGTAATGTAGTCAACAAAAATAATAGCTATGTTTACTGAATTCATGATATAAAAATATTGTATATGAAAATTGATATATTCTATTAACCATGTTAAAATGGATGTTTAAAGACAAGAGTCAGAAGTAATTCTGGAGTTTTGAACAGTGTAGACTTTTTTTTTTTTTTAAGATTTTATTTATTTATTTGACAGAGATAGAGACAGCCAGCGAGAGAGGGAACACAAGCAGGGGGAGTGGAAGAGGAAGAAGCAGGCTCATAGCAGAGGAGCCTGATGTGGGACTCGATCCCAGAACGCCGGGATCACGCCCTGAGCTGAAGGCAGACGCTTAACCGCTGTGCCACCCAGGCGCCCCTGAACAGTGTAGACTTCTTAAATTCTTTCTGTTTCCTATATTTTGAAATGTATTAAAAAACTAATGAAAAGGAGTGATTTAAATGGACTGTTTTATCATGTTGAAATAATTTCTAACTTTATCATATTTCTGTATTTAATCAGAGTTCTTCACCTTATCAAGCATAACGTGAAAAGTATTAAAGAAGAAAGACCTTAACTATTCTGTATAAATCCACTTATCAGATGAAATATAAAAAGTAACAGTTAAAATCTGGAATGAGCTAAAATATTTTCAGACTTCAGGAAGTTTTAAATTTAAAATTATAAGGCAATGGCTTAGTAGCAGTTGAATCTATTAGAAAGGTCTAAGTGAGCAAACTCATTTACTTTTTGGTAACTGGTTTTAACCTTTCTGGTGTTAACATACTTTCTAGATATCGTGATTTTGTTTTGACTGTCTGCCAAGGAAGATGAAGTCTTAAGGTAATTAAAAAATGATACAATGAAAGATAGATTCCTTGTCATAAAAAGGTGATACAACTATAAAGTAATGCTGACTAACCAGAACTAATACTATGTCTAAATACATGCATCTTTTTTAGACTGGTCACTTTGGGAGGCTAGTTTTATAATAACTAACATCTATTGAGTGAGTGAAAGAGTGTGTGTGTGTGTGAGAGAGAGAGAGAGAGGGAGAGGGAGAGGGCGAGAGAAAATGTTTATTAGAATGGGCCATGACATACTTCTCTAATTGGTAAAACTGTGGTATTTTTTTGTTTCCCTAAATTTTTCTTTATAGAATAGTCTGTGATCTCTAATTTGGGTAGTGACATCTCATTATATTTTTTACGTGAAATTTTGGCTTTATAATACATTTTATGGAGCAGTTTAATAAGAATAGTAGCATAATTAGGAGACAGGTGGTTGTATTTAGAGATAGGTATTCTTTAAGTATGATAGGGTCTTTATAGTGGCTTTTATAATCTTTTTCAAAAGTATATTATTGTATAATAGAGAATTTAATGGATTATCGTGAAATTACATATTCTTCAGAAAATCTCACCTTTTGTAATTAAGGACCAAATTTCTGATAAGTGTCAGAAATGACAGTTTGATTCCATAAAAAATTAAAATCTTAAATGTGTTTGCTACAGCAGGAGTCAGCAAAGTACCTATTTTTGCATGGTTAAAAAAATTGAAAGAATAATACTTTATGATATGTGAAATTCAAATTTTAGTGCCCATAAATAAAGTTTTATTGGAACACAGCTGTTTCTGCATTACAATGGCAGAGCAGAGTAGTTGTGAAGGAGACCTATGTGAAATTCTTATCACTTCATACAGCTTTTGGTGCACTACAAATTTCAGTGTTGCTGTTACAACTTGACAGTGTTTTGAGTGCCATGGGTATTGCCAGCCTGCAATATTTATTTTATTTTTTTATACCAGTGCATATCTATCATGTCAAAACAAGAAAAGAAAAGAAAAATGGACTCTGAGTGCCATGCTTTTAAGGCACATTGGAGTGTGAATTATTTTGCTGAATTAGAGAGCAAAACATTTTTTTATTATGCAGTGACACTGTAGCTGTTAGAGAATACATGTTGACATTATTAGATTAAGCATACAGCACACTATTCTGAATTCTGTTTTCTTAAAGTAACAGTTTAAAATGGAATATCTTATCACAGCGTAATTTCTTCATAAAAATAAAAATTGAAAGTGAGGCTGCCACCAAAATAAGTTTCCAAGTGACTCATTTGTTAGCCAAGCAAGGAAAGCCATTTACTCATGGTGAGTTAATTAAATTGTGTTTGATTGCAGCAAAAAAATATGTCCAGAAAAAATAAACTCGTTTTAGACTATAAATTTTTTGGCAAGAACAGTTGATTTGAGAGTTGAGGACATTTGAAGCAACATCAACAGTCAATTAAAAAGCAAGGCAAATAATTTATAGTGATTTTCCTTGGCTCTTGCTGAGTTGACAGAGATTGTTGATGCCATTCAGTTGTTGTTTATTCAAGGTATCAATGCCAAATTTGAAGTGGCAGAACAGTTAGACTCTATGAATAGTCTGTGGAGAACAACTACACAAAAGAATATTTTCAAAGTTGAGAAAACACTAAATGCAATCTGAAGTGGAATCTGCTAAGATGTGTTAAAACTGATGGTGGTAAAAATATGTGTGGAACGGAAAAAGGCTTAGTTGGGTAACTTTACAGATCTTGTAAAAATGTGAGGTGTTCAAAGCTATGGTTATTTGTTGTGTTATTCATCAGTAGGTACTTTGCAGAAAATATTTGAATTTATCATGTATTATTGAATCAGTATTGTCAGTGGTGCACTTCATTTGCTCTCATGGATTTAATTAGCACCAGCTGCATGTTTTGTTGGACGTAGAAGCTGAATATCTTGACTGGCTTAGTAGTAAAAAAAATTTTTTTTTAAACATTTTATCTATTTATTTAACAGAGAGACAACCAGTGAGAGAGGGAACACAGGCAGGGGGAGTGGGAGAGGAAAAAGCAGGCTCCCAGTGGAGAAGCCTGATGTGCCGCTCGGTCCCATAACACCGGGATCACGCCCTGAGCCGAAGGCAGACGCTTAACACTGAGCCACCCAGGCGCCCCTGTAGTAAAATTTTTTTACAATTTTTTGAGCTTAGGACAGAGATTGAAATTTTTTGAATGAAGCGGGATGGCCTTCAACTACTGATTAGCTTTGGAAATCAGCTTTTTCTGATGATTGGGAAATATTTTTAAATTAATTTAACCTAAAATTATGAGGCAAAATAGTGCTTACATGTGAAATTTAGCTGCAGTTAAATCATTTCAGTGACAACTGATGTTTGAATCACAAATAACATCAAGCTGCTTTATGCATTTCTCCTACTATCAATGTGAGATCTTAATTCCCATATGAATTTGCATGAATATATTTTCCATCATCAAACTATAGTTCCAGCAACATTTTTCAGACATTGATGCAAATGCAGATAAAGTTTCCATATCTCAAAAATCCATTTAATTGTGCACTTGAGGAACTTCTACCTAACTTCTAATTGGAAGTGATTAATCTGTAGTGTAGTGACATACTGAAAAGCAAATATCAAAAGAATCTAAGAGACTTCTATAGCTGCCTTCGAAGTAATGAATATAGTCAATTAAAATCATGTACTTGTGGGTTAATTCCAGTATTTAGCAGTACCTTTCTGTCAGAAAAGACATTTCAAAGATAGATACATAATAGGTGATCAACATTATCAGTTGAATATTTGCAATAGATTTTGATGATAGGAAACTCAAATGCTACCCCCAATTCCATTTTTTCATTAGCAGACTTCTATTTTATAATATTATAAAATACTATACTTAGTTATTATATCTTGAATTTTGTCAATAAAAAGTGTGTAGGAAGTTTTTCTCTTTCATTATGTAAGTATCTACGTGCTTTTGCCCCTGGCCTGCAAGGACTGAAATATAATTGGGCCCTTTTCAGGAAAAGTTTGAGGACCCAGATTCTATAGCAGTGCTTTCTCAGACATGAATGCACGTAATAATTACCTAAAGGTCTTACTAAAATGCAGATTCTGATTTGCTAGGTCTAGGCATGGTACCCAAGAATTTACATTTCTTATAAGCAGGTGAGGTGATAACGGATGCTGCTGGTCAATGGACTGCATTTTGGGAAGCAAGGCAGTAGTATTCAAGGTTACATTTTTATTTAGACAAGTATGCTAGGGCCGCCTGGGTGGCTCAGTCAATTAAGCATCTGTCTTCAGCTCAGGTCATGATCCCAGGGTCCCCCCACTTGTGCTTGCGCACTCTCTCTCAAATAAATAAAATCTTAAAAAAAAAATAGACAAGTAAGCTAATATTTGTTAAGCGTCTGTTATTTGCCAGAAATTATACCCGGGGTTCTTGCATACATTGCTATTAAAATGAAGTAAAAATTTGTTAGAAGGTGTTAAGGACTGTAAGTGATGTTGGGGCCCACTATAGGAGTTTTGGTTAGAAACCAGTTGTTTGTTTGTTTTTTCTTGAGTGTATAGCTTCCTCTAGGACCTCATGGGGGGAGGACTGAGGTCCTAGAGGAAGCTTTATAGCTAAGAAAAGCAATGGGAAACAAAATACCACATCATTAGTTGGTCCAGGTCAGAGTAGGGACTTGGGTCCTCATCTTCTCTGCTCAATTTCAGTGGGCCATCAACCAGTTACCAAGCCAAAGAGTAGAAATAGTATATAGCACGTGAAGATTTTGTGAATATTTTCTCTCTGCCTTGTTTTTAATTTTTTTACATTTTTTTTTTTTAAAGATTTTATTTTACTATGTGACAGAGAGACAGCCAGTGAGAGAGGGAACACAGCAGGGGAGAGGGAGAGGAAGAAGCAGGCTCCTAGCCGAGGAGCCTGATGTGGGACTCGATCCCGGAACGCCGGGATCACGCCCTGAGCTGAAGGCAGTCGCTTTAACGACTGCGCCACCCAGGCGCCCCTGTTTTTAATTTTTAAAACCATGTCTTTTGAATTAGCAAAGTTAAAATTTTGATGAAGTCCAATTTATTTATTTTTAAAAATTTATTTGTAAGAATTGTGGTAAAGTGTACATAATACAGCATTTACCGTATTAACTGTTTTTAGGTGTACAGTTAAGTGCCATTAGGTATATTCACATTATTGTACTATCATCACCACCATCCATCTCCAGAACTTTTGTATCTTCCCCATTAAAACTCTATACCCATTAAACATTAACTCCTCTTTCCTTACCACCCCCCCCCGCCCGTCTCTGGCAACCATCATCTACTTTCTGTCTCTGAATTTAACTGTTAGGAATCTCATATAAGTGGAATTGTACAATATTTGTCCTTTTGCGTTTGGCTTATTTCACTTAGCATAATGTCTTCAAAGTTCATCTATATTGTGACCTGTGTCAAAATTTCCTTCGTTTTTAATGGTGAATAATATTCATTTTATGCATATACCACATTTTGTTAATCCATTTATTCATCGATGGGTACTTAGGTTGCTTCTACCTTTTGACTGTTGTGAATTATGCTGGTATGAACATGGTGTATAAAGATATATTCTAGTCCTTGCTTTCACTTCCGTTGGGCATATACTCAGAAGTGGACTTTCTGGATCATATGGTAATTCTGTGTTTAATTTTTTAAGGAACTGCCATACAGTTTTCCACAGTGGTCGCACCAGTTTACATTTGAACAAGGGTCCAAATTTCTCCACATCCTTACTAACACACACTTATTTTCTGTTTTATGATAGTAGCCATCCTAATGGAGGTGAAGTGGTATCTCATTGTGAGTTTTGATTTGCATTTCCTTAATGATTGATATTGAACCTCTTTTCATATACTTGTTGGCCAGTTGTATATCTTTTGTGAAATGTCTATTCATGTCCTCTGCCCATTTTTTTAAAAAGATTTATTTTATTTTATTTTTTTAATTTATTTATTTTAGACAGCAGGGAGAGGGGCAGAGGGAGAGGGAGAAAGAGACTCTCAGGCAGACTCTGTGCTGAGTGCAGAGCCAAACATGGGGTGCAGAGAACCCCAATGTGGGGTTCAATCCTATGACCCTGAGGTCATGACCTGAGCTGAAATCAAGAGTCATATGGACGCTCAACTGACTGAAGGACCCAGGTGCCACCCCCTGCCCTGTTTTTTTTTTTTTTTTAAAGATTTTATTTATTTATTTATTTGACCAAAGTGAGAGAGCACAAGCAGGGGGAAGCAGCAGTGGGAGAGGGAGAAGTAGGCTCCCCGCTGAGCAGGGAGCCCGATGCAGGACTCAATCCCAGGACCCTGAGATCATGACCTGAGCCAATGGCAGATGCCTAACTGACTGAGCTACCCAGGCCCCTCCCCCCGCCCATGTTTTAAATTGGATTGTTTGGGGGTTTTTGTTGGGTTGTATGATTTCTTTATGAATTCTGCAAGGGATCTTGCATTTTTTCCCAGTTTGGTATCTAAGAAATCATTGCCAAATCCTCCAAGATCATGATGCTTTCCCCTATGTTTTCTTCTAAAAGTTCTATAGTTTTAGGTCTATACATGCAAATGCAAGATCTCTTGGATGTCAAGAAGGAATGGGATCAAAAGCAAAAATTGAAGGCTTCAGCTTTCTAAAGGTAGTAACTTTGAGATGGAAGAAAGAGGAGTGGGCAGAAAATATGTATTCAGGTACAGACATATGCAAGTAAATATGGAAGGATAGCCATTATCCATCCAGTCCTCTGTTCAGATAAAGATGAAAGGTAATGAAAGCAATTTTAAAAGATAAAATCTATAGGAATAACTGTTAACCTTTAGGATAGAGGAATGTTAGAGGATGTGGAAGGGGTCTAGTTAGTTTAGTTTGAAAGGATCCACATGTGATTTGGGATTGCTCCTTATTGCTTTTGAGAACCACTCATTTATGTCAGTTCTAAGGTTTTATCAGTAGAGAATTGTCAGACAGGAATAAAAGAAATTCAAAATTGAACTTTAGAGTTTGTGGTGCTTTCGTCTGCATAGTAGCAATTACAAATAAGGATGCTGCTTTTTTCCCCTTTAATTCTCCAGTGATTGTTTAATAATAGCTGTTACCTCAGTGATCTGTTTGAGATACATATATATATATTTTTTTCATCCACCTGAATGAAATGGAAAACAATCAAATGTACCAAAATCTTTGGGATGTGACAGTCATAAAACAGCCTTTCCCAGTTTAAAATATAGTCAGATAAGGTATAAATAAACAGAATAATTAATTACTAGTGTCACTTAGTGTCAGAATTCTGCATAAGCTAAGATTATACTATGACAGTGGTGTTTTTCAAACTATGGACCTGTGGTCCATTAATGGCACATGAAATCAGTTTAAATGGCTCACAACCAGTGTCTTTCTTTTCTAATGGACAAAGTAGACTAGAAAATATTGGCAGGCACAGAATGCAGTAAGAAGTATTTGTGGAATTTTTTAATACATGTGTGTATGTGTCTGTGTACTGAATTGGGTGGAAAATATATTTCTTACTGTGGATTGCAGTCAGAAGTGTTGGAAATTCACTGTCGGTTGTTTTGATAAATTAGTGAAGGACATGATAAAAATTTTTAAAGTCCTCTAATGTGTTTATAGAATGCATTCATTAAGTTTACATTGACATCTCAATTAACCACATCTATATATTTTGTGTTTCTGTATATATGAAGATATATATTTGTGTTTTATTTTCCTTTTCTTAATAGGTGCAATGGATGAGCTTCACAGTCTGGATCCAAGAAGGCAAGAATTATTGGAAGCTAGATTTACAGGAGTTGCAAGTGGGAGCACTGGGAGCACTGGCAGTTGCAGTGTTGGAGCAAAAGTGAGTAAAATTATAATCTTTATTTGACATTCTTTCCTTGTATTAAATCATCCAGAATATATTTTGTAAAAGAATCCTACATATGTGCTTAATAGCAAATTATTACTTACTGTAATTTTTATAATGTATAGGGGAAAATTCAGTATTTATAAACCTGATTTTTGATGTAACAACAGACTTCAGGGGCATTATGTTATAATACAGCATAATAGGTTTCAGGAGTAAAAATTAATTTAGTAGATTGAGCTGCTCTTCTCCCATTGTATAATTTTTACTTTTCCTGTCCTTTGTCTCTTGCTTGCTTGCCTCTGTCCCCTGTGTATGTTCCTATTTGTACAACTGCTGCATAAAACTTTAGTTTATCTATTAGGCCTTCCAGCGATAGACCTGATGCTGTCTTTAACTCCCCATTACCTCACACTGTAGTGGATTTCATGTACTTTTTCTCTTAGGACCTCTGTGAGCATTTATTTAGGTTACATTTGCAGGAGCAGAATTGCTGGGTTATAGGGTATATGTAGAGTTAAATTGAATGAATAGTATAAGAACAGTTGTACAGGACTAACCCATACTTTTAACAAAATGCGTGATCATTTATGTATCCCCACATCCCAGAAACACTTGGCGTCATCCGGATTTCTCATTTTTAATAGTCTAGCAGCTATAAAATATTATCTCTCTCTCTCTCTCTTTTTTTTTTTTTACTTGTACCACCAGTTGTTTTGAGCGTTTCTTCACGTGCTTGTAGCTTTTTGGGAGTCTCTTATAAATTCTTCCAATGCTTTTCTGTTTTTCTATCAGGATTACTTTCTTTTCAAGCTGATTTTCCCGTGTTCCTTATATATTCTACATACCAATTTCATGTTGGTTGTATACAGTGCAAATGACTTCTCCCATTTTGTCATGTCTATCACCTTTGTTCATGGTATCTGTTATTGTATAGGATTATAGTAGAGGACTCTTTAATTTTGTTGTAATCAAACTCACCAATTTTTTTTACCTTATAGTCTATAACTCTGAAGTTTTGAATAGCTCTTGGTACACTGAGGAAAACAGTTCTCACTATGAACCATCTGGGTCAAATAGATCCTTTTCCTTTTTTCTTTTAAAGATTTATTTATTTATTCGAGAGGGAGAGGGAGAGAGAGCAAGAGCAAGCAGCGGGAGGGGCAGAGAGAGAAACCCAAGCCGATTCCGTGCTGAGCATGGAGCTTGATCTCACCACCCTGAGATCATGATCTGAGCCAAAACCAAGAGCTGGATGTTTAACCAACTGCGCTACCCAGGCGCCCCATCCCTTTGCTATTTTTTTTTTTTTAAGATTTTATTTATTTATTCGACAGAGATAGAGACAGCCAGTGAGAGAGGGAACACAAGCAGGGGAGTGGGAGAGGAAGAAGCAGGCTCATAGCAGAGGAGCCCAATGCAGGGCTCGATCCCACAACGCCGGGATCACGCCTTGAGCTGAAGGCAGACGCTTAACCGCTGTGCCACCCAGGCGCCCCTCCCTTTGCTATTTTTATATTTTAAGTTATTTTACTAATTTATAGCAGTAGGAATAAAGGTATAACGAAAAACAACTTTATTAGACATTTTAATAAGAATTTAAACATAAAATCCTCTTTGTATCAAGTAAATCTTATGCACAAGCATCATAAAAGATAAAGGATATTGTCATGCATCCTTTGAGCATGAAGTGGTCAAAGTTCATGTAGAAGAATATTATATGATGAAGTCCTTTACTTGAATGACTAACTGATGAAGATACCATGTTTCCTTTTTTCCTTAGAAATATGTTCTCCAATTCATTGATTCTTGTATTTGAGAAAATTCATCTAGGATAATACCATTTGATGACTCTGAGATTTCATTTATATAGTCAGTTACCATCAGTTTTAGAGTCTAGAGAGTCTAGAGGTGTTGTTATCTCTTTGTATTCATTTTCTGATTTGTCTAATAATTACAGAATGTCTTCCTCTGTCGTTTTCTTCTTTTGACCATCTTGGGTGGAAAATGAAAATTTCTTAATTCTCCACTGGACTCAATGCAATCTAAAAAGAGTCTGCAAGGATGTCTCTAGTATGATTTTTTTAAGTTCTTATCTCTTTTTTTTTTAAGATTTATTTATTCATTTGAGAGAGAATGCACGCATGAGTGAGGGGAGGAGCAGAAGGAGAGAAACCCAAGTAGACGTCTTGCTGAGCCTAGAGCCCAACATGGGGCTCCATCTCATGACCCTGAGATCCTGACCTGATCCAAAGTCAAGAGTCCATATTTAACTGACTGAGTCAACCAAGCACCAGTCTCTAGTCTTTTATACGTTCTTGAAACATGATGTAGTACTTTGGGCAAGACAAGGAGATAACTTGAGACATGATCACTTTTTTTACTATTGCATCACTCTTTTAGGTCATTAGATCTGCATTGTTTTTCTATTCCTACCATAAAAAACTACAGCAGAGTTGCTTAAAACAAGACATTCATTTTCTTATCGTTCTGAGGGTCAGAAATGTGACATTGGTCTCATTGGGTTAAAATCAAGGTGTGTGCAGAACTTGATTTCTTTCTTGGAGGCTCCAGTGGGAAGGGGGAAGGGGACCTTTTCCTTGCCTTTTCTGGCTTTTGGAGGCTGCCCAGTTTCTTGGCTGGTAGTCTCTTTCCTCCGTCTTCAAAGAGAGCAACGATGTAGCTCTTTTACTGTTCTTTGGAAGTCACATCTCCCTCTGACCACAATCTAGAAATTTTAAGTACTTGTGATTAGATTGGTGCATGCCCCAATCTGGATAATTTGGTATAATTCCCCCAATTCAAAGTCCTTACCCCCTTACATGTGCAAAGTCCTGTAACATTCACAGGTTCTGGGGATTAGGATGTGAGTGTCATTGGGGGACAGTATTTTGCCCATCATATCATCATTCTTCTACTTTTTTTTTAATAGCTTTTGTTTGTTTTAGCATAGTTGGGAATAATTGATGAACGATGATCATTAATGATGAAGTAATTCCTAGGATGATGATAATAACAAAATATAGGAAAAATAAGATCAATAAGATCCCATAATGTAATTTAAATTTGTGAAAGGGTCTATTGGATGTCTGGTGATTAATTACAAGATAGAATGCATTTTATTCTGTTAAAAATAACTTTATTTTTATTCTTTGAATGATCTCTGAGAAAGAATAGAAGTCCTCAAATACCAATCTTCTTTTAGAGAGAGAGAGTGTGAACTGGGGAGGGGGGTGAGGGAGAATTTTAGGCAGGCTCCAACGCAGCACAAGCCTGACATAGGGCTTGATCTCACGACCCTGAGATTATGACCTGAGCTGAAATCAAGAGTCAGACCCTTAAGCAACTGAGCCACCAGGTGCCACTCTCCCCCCTCCCCCCCCACCTAGTGACAAATATCAATCTTTACAAATAGGTAGAACTGCTTGAAAAAGAAGCTCAGACATTAAAATTGGGTTCAGTGGACCCTAAGGTATTCTAAGAATTAAATACTTCTTCTTCACCCCTGGGCCACAAAAATATTCTGCAGATTGTTCTGTTTATTTTATAGTTTTACTGTCATATTTGCACGTTAGGCCCCACCTTTTTTATATAGTATTGATAGGGGTCCAGTTTTATTTTTCTCCATCTGGTGAACCAGTTTTCACCACAGTGCTGCTCTTTTAAAAACATTTTTTTAAAGATTTATTTATTTATTTTAGACAGGTGGGGGGGAGAGGGAGAGAGAGATAATCTCAAGCAGACTCTGTACTGCGTTTGGAGCCCCATGCAGGGCTTGATCTCACAACTCTGAGATCATGGCCCGAGCTGAAATCAAGAGTGGAACACTTTAACTGAGCCACTCAGGCGCCCCGCTCCATAGTGCTTCTTAAATCATCCATGTTTTTCCACTGATTGGTGATGCTACCTTTATCATATATTAATTTGCCACATATATATGTGGATCTCTCTGAAATTTCTCTTATGTTCCACTGGTCTGTATGCTTGTACCAGTATCACATTTTAAAAAATACTGTTGCAGTTTTGGTATATCTTTTTTATATGGTAGAGGAAGTCTCTTCTTTAATCTTCTTTTTAAAATTTGCTTTAGTTTTTTTATGGTTCTTTATTCCCTTGTATAAAATTTGAGCATTGCTTCATTTGCTTGTTTGCATTTGGAGATTCTTCTATAATAGCGTACTTGTATCTTTTTCCTTAGAAAATTATCAAATAGAATTCTTATTTTGAATGCATTTATAGATTGAGGAGTAGTGAAATCTTTATAAGATTAAGTTGTCCTGCCCAAATACATGAAACAATGTCTCCATTTATTCATTTCTCCCTATAGATCTTAAGAATTTTTGGCTCATTTTTATGAATTATTTTTGCTAATTATTATCTGGACACTAGAAAGTTTTTGTGGCTAAAATATTTTTTTAATTTTCTAGTTAGTTATTACAGACCTAGGAGGTGTTTGATTTTTATAGTTTGGTCTTATATGTAACTTGTGTGTCTTGCTGTTGACCTTTTTTTTTTTTTTTTTTTTTTTTTTTTTTTTACGNTTTTTTTGGTTGTAACAGTTTGTTGATTCTCTGGGCTTCTCTAACCAATAATTATCTTCCAGAAGTGACAGTTTTATTTCTTACACCTCATATATATATTTTTTCTTTATATTGGTTATGATCTTCAGAAATGGGAATATTCTATATTGTTTTGAGTGATATTTAATGCCACATAAACAACCGTCACATCTAAAAGGAAGGAAAAGCTTAATTTGTAATTTTCAGAATATTGGAAACAACTGTTCCTCATCTAAGAGAAATGTATTAAAAAGAAGTGTGGTATATATATATTTATACAATGAAATACTATTTAGCAATAAAAAGTGAGAGACTTGATATCATGCAACAACATGGATGCATCTCAGGTAAATAGATTATTCTAAGTTAGAAGAAGTCAGACTCCAAAAAACTACACACTGCAATACTTATTCCACTTTTTTTTTTCTTTTTTTTTAATGTAAGCTCTATACCCAGTGTGGGGCTCAAACTCACAACTCTGAGATCAAGAGTTGCTTGTTTCATTGACTGAGCCAGCCAGGCACCCCACCTTTATTTCCTTTTTAAGACAAGAGTTATTAATGGGGTTATTTTGAGCTATTCTTTTGTTATGGATTTCTAATATATTGCATTACATTTTGAAAATATAGTTTGTATGACATTAATCCCTGGAATGTGCCCTGTTTTATAAACATTTCCTATCTAATAGCTCTTAATTTTATTTGTTCAGATCTTAAATATTTCCTTGTATTGTCAGCTTGACCTTTTTCTGAGTGTTGTATTAAAATCTTTAGCTGTATAGGGAATGTATATATATATACATATATATATATATTTCATATATCATCAGTGGTATTGTAACAACAGCGTTATATGGTGTCACATGGCAACTACTCTTGTCCTGACCATAGCATATAATGTATAGAGTTGTCCGATCACTATGTTTTACACCTGAAACTGAAGTAACATTGTGTGTCAGCTGTGTTTCAACTAAAAGAAATCATTAGCTGTGATTATTGATTTATGTCTTTCAGCTTTTAGTTATCAATATTTGCTTGATACATTTTGAGGCCATATTTTTACATGCATACATCATCTTCTTCTGTTCTTTTTATAACTGTGTAATTATTTTTTCCTTAAATACTTGTTTCAAATCCTAAGATTAGTATCTCTGGCTTTCTTTTCATTCATATTTATCTTAAATATATGGGTATATGTTTTTCTATTATTTTTACTCATTTTGTTTTAATTGTATTTCTTATAGACCACATGTTTTTTTGATAGAGTATTAGTGTTTTTACCTCTTAAAAGGTGGGTCTAGTTTATTACATTTATTGTAATTATTGTTGTTTTCAAGGTCTCAAAGTTTTACTCTGCAGATGAGTTATTTATTACAAAAGAGAAAATGGGTATTTAAAATGGAGAGATTTGTTTGTCACCACCACAATAAGCAAGCTCAAATTTTGTATTGGCAGTAACACAAACAGTCTGACATTAGGCTCATCCTGAGGTGATGGCAACACTAGGAACACAGATCACCTATAGTTTTCATGGTGGAAATGTTGGTTGTTTTTTTTTGTCCCCATGGTGGAAGTGTTTGATTTGAATTTAGTCATGAGAAAATACTCCTGCAACATCCTGCTGGACAACTGGCCTGGACTCTTTCTTCAAAGTGTTCAGTTCCATGAAGAACAAAGGGAGGCAGAGGGACTGTTCTAGATTGGTTGAGACAAAAGAGACATAGCCAGATTGAATCTGTGAATCCTTATTTGCTCGTGGATTGGGAGAAAAATGGTTGTAAAGGATGTTTTTGGGATATTTTAGGAAATTTGAGTATGGACTATATGTTGGATGATAAATTTATTTTGGTTTACTGTTCTGTTTGGGTAAGCTTGTATTTTTAAAATATTAATTTAAGTTTAAAAATGTAGGTGAAGCTATAGAATGTAAGGTAGTGTTGAGCAATGACTGTTATAATGGTCTTATTTAAATTGTTGGTGATAATGTGCCTGTGAAATGCAGTATTATTGTGTAAGCAGATTTTAATAATGGTGAACCAGGAGTTTGTAATGTGGAACTTAAAGCATAAGGATTAAATTTCTGATAGTGACAGTGTTCTGGGAGAGGAGGAATGGGCGAAAGGTAAGAAAATCATCTAGAAGTGAAGAGTAAAAAATTGATTACCTATAGTGAAGTATGTTATGTTTGCTTAAAAGTAAAGTAATAAGCACACGCAACAGAGATACTATAAATAGAACTTCTGAATTACTGTGACAGGGTGTAGAAGGAAGAATAAAAAGAAACTTAATCCAGTAAAAGTGAGGTAGAGAGAAAGAAGAAACAAATGATTCTATGATAGGAATAAAGCCAAGTATATATTATCACAACAAATGAGAACCAATCTAGAGGCTGTTGACAAGAAACATCTCCCAAAAATGACAAAGATTGGAAATAACTGGAAAGAAAATATTTCAGGTAATCATAGAATAGAAGAAAGTACAATTAAATATAAATTTGAGGTCAGTTTCTCCCTAACTCAGAACTTCCAGAGACTTCCCATCACATTTAAAATACAGTACAGTGTCTTCATCATGAAAACCTTATGACCTAACTTTAGACCAACTATACCCACTTTGTTTGTCACTTGCCTCAAACATACTTCAAATGTTTGCTCAAGTGTCGTATCTTCCAACTCCCTTTATTCCTCTAAAAGTACTTAATTGGTTCCTTACATAATACTAATTTTTTTTTTTTTTTGGTCTCTTTCCTTTCTTGTACAATATAAGCTCCACGAGCCCTTGGAGTTAAGTCTTCTTTCTTCTTTTTCTTTTTCTTTTTTTTTTTTTAAAGATTTTATTTATTTATTTGACAGAGATAGAGACAGCCAGCGAGAGGGAAACACAAGCAGGGGGAGTGGGAGAGGAAGAAGCAGGCTCCCAGCAGAGGAGCCTGATGTGGGGCTCGATCCCACAACGCCGGGATCACGCCCTGAGCCGAAGGCAGACGCTTAACCGCTGTGCCACCCAGGCGCCCCTTCTTTCTTCTTTTTCATTGCTATATTTCTAGCATGTGCAACAGTAGTAAGGCCCACAATAAATATTTTTGAATGCATGAATGAATACCAAATAAAACATTCCTCAAACAAAAGCCTGAATGGTATAAAGATAGATGCTTTTTAAGGACTAATAATCCATAAGGGAGATATGACAGTTATAAACTTTTATAGGTCAAGCAGGTTTAAAAATACATGATGAATTTATTAAAATGCAGTTATAGTGAGGGCTTTTAATACAATTCTTTTAAATTTTGACTGTTTATGTATGAAACAGCAGGCTATACAGGATTTACTATTTGCACAGTATAATCTATAGGCTTGATTTGATAGGTACACATACAATAGTCAATCCTCTTTATTCGAGGATTCTGTAATTGCAAATTTACCTACATGCTAAATTTATTTGTAACCTCAAAATCAATACTCAGATTGCTTTTGCTGGTCACTCAAGGGCCTGTACATGTGCAGTGTTGAAAAATTTGAGTCGCTGGAGGCTGAATAAAGCAACATTCTGCCTGTGTATTTCAGCTCTCATAGTGTAAACAAGTATTCTTTTCACCATTTACTTAGTGCCATGTTTTTTCACTTTTTTGTGATTTTTTATTGGTAATTTTGCTCTTTAAAATGGTCCTCAAGGTTAGTAGTGCTGAGGTGCTGTCTAGTGTTCTGAGCACAAGAAGGCTGTGAGGTGCCTTAGGGAGAAAATATGTGTGTTCTATAAGCTTTGTTCAGGCATGAGTTATAGTGCTGTTGGCTATGAATTCAGTGTGAACGAATGAACAATACATATTAAATAAGACATCTTAAAACAAACACACTTTTACACAGAACAAGTTTATATAGTAGTTGGTTAATAAAAAATATGATGGGAAGCTTGCAGGACCCTGACTGTGTATTTCCCTGAATGGTAATGACTTAGCAGCATTCACTCATTAAGTGTTCACCGCTAATAACAAAAATTGAGAGAGAATGAGAGAGAGAGAAAGAGAAAACTTTTATTCTATCATATGCCACTTCTTTTATCTTACCCCAAGCCTGCTTCACCTGTTTTTTACTTGCCCCATATCCTTCTGGCATGGGTCTATGGCTCTGTTGTAGGATTACAGATAGAAGGTAAACCTAAATATTTATAAAGAATACTGATGTAAAAGTTATTGTGTAGCTGTCATGTTGGGAAAAGGAGCTAAATATAAAGATTTATTTTCCTATTTTTACATAATGAGGAATCCCACATGGTTTAAAGAATTTAAAAATTATGTATTTTTGGTAAGGTAACTATTTGAAGAATTTAAAATAAAAAAGATAAATGTATCAGGAAGAAGGGGACGCTGTGGTTCCAGTGAACTAAATTCTTCATCTTTCGGGGCGCCTGGGTGGCTTAGTCGGTTAAGTGTCTGCCTTCGGCTTAGGTCATAATCCCAGGGTCCAGGGATCAAGCCCTGCATTGTGCTCCCTGCTCAGCAGGGAACCTGCTTCTCCCTCTGCTGATCCCCGTGCTTGTGCTCTGTCTCTGTCAAATACATAAATAAAATCTTCAAAAATAAATAAATTCTTCATCTATACGTCAATGAAGAACTTTTTGAAATATAGTACATATAGTAGAATACTCTGCACCATGTTTGAAAGAAAGGAATTAGCAAAGGAAAAAAGGAATGGAGAATCTATTATATGTTGATTTGGAATATTCCAACTTATATTAAGAGAAAGGAAAGCAATGCAGGACAGTCTGTGTAATGTTATTTTTTTGAATAAGAAGAAAGGAACCAAGTTTGTATATCTCATTTGTTAGTGTAGACATATAGCCTCTAGAAAGATAAAAACAAAGTGAAGTAGTCTATTTGTATTGCCTATTCAAAAATTTCATTAAAAACAGTTAACAAAATGGTTGCCTCTGAATATTGGGACTGGTGTGGGAGGGAGAAATTTATATTTCTTTAATGAAATTTTTTTCCATGTGCCTATGTTGCTTTTATATTTTAAAAAATGTCCCATGAGTGTTTGCCCCCCCCACCCCTAATCTGTTTTTGGAAGGCTTCAAAAGTCTGAGTGTGTGCTTGCATATGTACATAACTGTGTATCTGCGAATATAAACAATTATGTACTAGGTTTTATCAAGCCTTCTTTCCCTCTCTGTGCTCCTTTCTCCTCAATAATTGGAAATTTCTATAATCTTTTTATATTGAGATAGAGTTCACATGCCATAAAATTGACCCATTTAAAAGTGTATATTTCAGGGGTTTTTAGTATATCACTAAGTTGTGCAGTCATCACCACCGTCTAATTCCAGAATATTTTTATCACCCTGAAAAGAAACCCCATACACATTAGCAGAAACTCCCGTTCTCCTGTTCTACTCTACACTTAGCCCTGGCAGCCATTAGTCTGTTGTCTGTCTCTGTGGATTTGCCTCTTCCGAACATTTCACATAAATGGATTCATACAAATAGGGCATTTTGTGTCTCCTTTCTGTCTCTGTGGACGTGCCTATTCTGAATATCTCTATAAATGGAATCATGCAGTAGGTGCCATTTTGTACGTGGCTTTTTTCATCTAGCATAATGTTTTCACAATTCATGAATGTCGTAGTATATATTGGTACTATATTCCTTTTTGTGACTGATTATTCCATTGTATTGTATCACGTTTTGTTTATCCATTCACCAGTTGGTGGACGTTTGGTTTTCTATTTTTTGATGTGAATTCACACTGGTACAACTGCTTTGAACACTGGTACAGGTTTTTGTGTACACTTATGTTTTCAGTTTTCTTAGGCATATACCAAGGAGTGGAATTAAGTCACTGTGGTATTAGCACGGGAAAGGAAAAATGACCAATGGAACAGAATGGAGTCTAGCAACAAACCATTTATGTATAGTAACTTGATATGTGATTAAGGTAATACTGCAGTGCAGTGGGGAAAGGGGTAGTCTTTTATAATAGGTGATGGATTGGTTGAATATTTATATGGGGGAAAATCACTCTTGACCCTCAACTCTTACCATAATACAAAAAGCAATGATAGATAACTTACAGATCTAAATATGAAAGATAAAACAATAAAGATTTAGTAAGAATAATGACACATTTCATAAATGGGCCACAAAAGGCACTAACCATAAAGCAAATGTTTAATAAATATAATTATGTTCAAATGACACCAGTAAATAATATGAGTGAAACAGAAGTCGTAGAGGATTCATACCCAGAATTATGTAAAGCATTCCTACAGATCAAGAAGAAAAAGACACAAATCCATGGTCAGAGCTGCAAAGGCCAAATTGTTCTACCAGGCCTATAATGAAAATTAGTAGAACTATGTCCTATTCTTCCAGCATTATAGTCATTCTTCACAGAAGTAGTCCTTTTCATCTTGTAGCTTTTTATTATGTTTTATTTGTATTTCTAAGTAAGATTATATGATTATATATATGTCTGTGTGTGTACATACAGTATGTACACATACTGAAGACTACGTGATTTCATTTCCTCTTTGGTACAGCTTCTGTTTTCCCTGGGATTTATGGTTGATTTAAGTCTCTAGTTTTTTAGTATTCAATGGAAGCATCCACATACTTTGCAGCAGAGATGTGCAAATCTCTCATTATTTTCAAATACAAATTTTTCTTACATTTTTTTCTTATTTTTCTTTAGACCCTCCCTGAAGTTTTGTTGTTCTGTTGTTATTTAGGATAGTTGTTCTCTCTTTATACTGGATGCCTGTCATCCTGGAATCTGCTTTCTTGACTAACATGGGAATTCCTTTTGTGTCTGTCCTTTGTTTGAGCTCTGCCTCCTGTATGCCACCTCTTCCTCTTTCTTGGTTTATTCCTTTGCTTAGGTGGAACAGATTGTCTGGTTATTTCCTGAGAAAAGATAAATTAGTAGTTACATTTTTGAGACCTTGCATATTCTCCTCCTTTCCTTGGTTGTCTGTGTAGCATTCTAGGTTGGAAGTCATTTTATTAGAATTTTGAAGGTATTGTTCCATTGTGTTCTAGCTTCCAAAGTTACTGCTGAACATTCCAATGCCATTCTGATTCCTCATCCTTTGTAAGTAACCTGTTTATTCTTCCCTAAAAGCCTTTAGGATCTTCTCTTTAATCCTTGTCATTTAAAATATTTTATTATACTGTGCCTTGGTGTGGGTCTTCTTGAACCACTGTACTTGGTCAAAAGTATGCCTTTCACTCCTGAAACCAACATATATTTAACTAACTTGAATTAAAAAAAAAAAAAAGTATGTCTTTCAGTGCAGAAACTCATGCATTCCAGTTCTAGAAAAGTTTCTTGAATTATTTCTTTGATAATTTCACTTCCTAGATTTTCTTACTTTTTTTTTCTGGAACTCTCATTATTCGGACCAGAACCTCTTAAACTGATTCTCTAGGGGCGCCTGGGTGGCACAGCGGTTAAGCGTCTGCCTTCGGCTCCGGGCGTGATCCCAGCGTTCTGGGATCGAGCCCCACATCAGGCTCTCTGCTATGAGCCTGCTTCTTCCTCTCCCACTCCCCCTGCTTGTGTTCCCTCTCTCGCTGGCTGTCTCTATCTCTGTCAAATAAATAAAAAATCTTTAAAAAAAAACAAAACTGATTCTCTAGTTTTCTTTTTTCTTTGAATTTTTTGGTCTCTTTCTGGGAAGATTTCTTCAACTTTATTTCAGTCCATCCATTCGTTTTCTTTTTATTTTAGCTATCATTATTTTCTTTTTCCTGGAGTTTTTTTTTTTTTCTTTTTTTTTGGTGGTGGTTCTCTAAATGTTTCATTTTTATAGTTTGCTGTTATTGGGATATTTAGTAATGGTTTTATTTTTGTGTGAAGTTTTTTTGTGCTCCTTTGGTTGTCTTTATTTCTTATGGACTTCTTTTAATTTTTTGTTTGTATTTCTTCAGATAGGTGGTGATACTGGGCTTTGTTCATGTACATGCATTAGGCACTGAACACTTCTTGGAAGCTTTGTGTGAGTAGGTAGGGCTTATTGACCAATAGGTTTTGCATAGGATGACATGGCTGGGTCATTTTTCTGAGAGATTTTTGATTGCTCCTGTCTATAAGTCTTATATCTTGAGATGCTGTTTTCCTAGAGAGAAATTCTAGTTTCCTATCTATGAAGTATAAGTTTGGGTACTAACTTTATAGACTTGAGCATTGAAAGGGGGCTGTAGGTCTATTCAGTTAGTGTGTAGACTTGTTTTTAATACCTTCTGTTTCCTCAACTGTGCCTTACATGCCTCAATCCATAATTCTGGCTCACATTTCCAGAGATTAAATCTGGCCTATAATATTTATGATGACAATATAGTAGTCAGTCGTGTCGTTTTTTGTCCTTATGTATACAGTATGTTCTCTTTCTCTGGCTGCTTTCAAGATTTTTTTCTTTTTCTTTCTCTTTATGTATTTTTCTAAAAGATTTTATTTTTAAGCAATCTCTACATCTAACATGGGGCTTGAACTTAAAACCCTGAGATCGGGAGTTGCACACTCCGCCAACTGAGCTGGTCAGGTGACCCCCAGTTTTTTTCTTTTTAAAAATTTTTAGTGGATTAGTTTTTTATTGATGTATAATTGCCATTTAAATTATATTAGCTTCATGTGTACAACATAATAATTCCATATTTGTATGTATTGCAAAATGATCACCAAGTAAGTCTAGTGAATATGTCACCACTCATAGTTACAACTTTTTTCTTGTGATGAGGACTTTTAAGATTTACTCTCTTAGCAGTTTTCATGTGTGCAATATAGTATTATTAACTGTAGTCACCATACTGTACCTCCCAGCACTTACTCATGTTATAACTGGAAGTTTGTATCTTTTGACTTCTTTTATCCATTTCACCCACCACCACCCCCTGCTTCTGGCAACCGCTAATCTATTCTCTGTGGCTGTGTGCTTGGGTTTTGTTTTTTTGTTTGTTTTTTAAGAGTGCACATATAAGTGAGATCATAAACTTTTGTCTTCTTTGTCTGACTTACTTCACTTAGTATAATGCCGTCAGGTCCATCCATTTTGTTGCAAATGGCAACAAACAGCAAGATATCCTTCCTTTTTATGGCTGATATTCCCTTGTATATATGTATGCCACATTTTCTTTATCCAGTCCTCCATTGATGCACACTTAGGTTGCTTCCATGTCTTGGCTATTGTAAATCGTGCTGTAGTGAATATAGGCTGCAGATGTCTTTCTGTATTAGTGTTTGATTTTCTTCGGATGAATACCTAGAAGTGGAATTGCTGGATCATATGGTAATTGTATTTTTGTTATTTTTTAGGAACCTGCATACTGTTTTGTTTTTTAAGTTTATTTAAGTAATCAATATACCTAGCATGGGGCTCCAACTCATGCCCCTGAAATCTAGAGACACATGCACCACCAACTGAGCCAGCCAGGTACCCCACTCTATACTGTTTTCCATAGTGGCTGTACCAGTATATATGCTCGCCAACAGTGGCCAACGGGTCCCGTTTCTCCATATCCTAGCCAACATGCTATTTTTTATCTTTTTAATAATAGGCATTCTAATAGGTGTGAGGTGTTATCTTATTTTACTTAGATATGGTTTTCTTTGTACTTCTCCTTGGAGGAACATTGAGCTGCTTCAATTTGTAAATTTATGTCTTTAACCAAATTTTAGAATTTTCTGGGTATTATTTCTTCAAATATTTTTTCTGCCCCTTTTTCTCTCCTGTGGCTCCAAATACGTGTATGTTAGACTGCTACAGTGTCCAACAGACAACTCTTTTTCAATATTTTTTCCTTTCTATTCTTTAGTTTGAATAATTTTCTCAACTCTATCTTCAGTACTTTCTCCATTTTGATGTTAACATCCATTGAATTCTTTTATTTTAGAGAGTGAATTTTTCAGTCATGGAATTTACATTTGGTCCTTTTTTATGTTTTTATTTCTTTGCTGACATTTCCAGTTTGTTCATTTATTACAAGTATATTTTCTTTTGTCATCTTGACCATACTTAGAGTAGCTGCTTTGAGATCTTTGCTAATTTTAATATCTGGGTTACTTGTGGTTGGTCTCTTTTGATTGTCTTCTCTTTTGAGTGTCACATTTTCTTGTTTCTTTGAGAACGTTTAGAAATTTTGTATTCTATCCTTCACATTGTGAATAATATAGTGACTCTGGGGTTTGGTATATATATTGATTTGTTGGTTATTTTTTGTATTATTAGCAAACAATTAATTTGGCAGGACTAAACTCCAAACTATTTCTCCTTACAGGGGATGGTGGCTGACTACTCTGCTCAATTGTTTAAGTATTTGTACTGCTTAGATTGTTTCACTCATGTGTATATTAATGACCAGCCATAGACATGGGTAGAGTGCATATGCCCTCTCACTTTCTGGCTGGTGCAGTAGCTCCAAACTCTGGTTTTTCAGGCCACTAAGACTGCATATTTTGATCCAAGTTCAAGCTGCTCCCTGCTGCTCAGACTAGGGACCATTCTTCAGGCAAAAACTGTAAAAATACCCAGTTCTAGTCCCTTCTTCCAAATGTTGTCTCCTATCCAAATTCTGCCTTCTTTTGGTTGCTCTCAAGCACCTTCAGATTGTTGGGTTTTGTTTTGTTTTTGAGATTGATTGATTGATTGATTCCAGAGAGAGTGCATGCATGAGAGAGAGCTTGAGCAGGGGAGGGGCCAGACGGAGAGGGAGAAACAAACTCCCTGGTGAGCAGGGAGCCTGATGCGGGACTCAATCCCAGGACCCTGGGATCATGACCTGAGCTGAAGGCAGATGCTTAACCGAGTGAGCCACCTAGGCGCCTCTAAGATTTATTTATTTTAGAAAGAGAGAGAGAGTGAGTGGGCATGCACGAATGCTGGGGGGTGAGGCAGAGAGAGTCTTAAGCAGACTGTGCTGAGCATGGAGCCCGACACGGGGCTCGACCTCACAACCTTGAGTCAGATGCTTAACCGACTGTGCCACCCAGGCACCTCCAGGTAGTTGTTCTTCATTTTTTTCCCCAGAATATGTAGTTATCTGTAGGAATATTGGTATGATGAGATATTCTTTTACTTGTGATAGAATCTCTGTTATATTTTTTGTTTTATTTTGTTTTATTTTTTTATTTTTTTATTTTTTTATTTTTAAAGATTTTATTTATTTATTTGACAGAGATAGAGACAGCCAGTGAGAGAGGGAACACACAGAGGAGCCTGATGTGGGGCTCGATCCCATAACGCCGGGATCACGCCCTGAGCTGAAGGCAGACACTTAACCGCTGTGCCACCCAGGCGCCCCATTTTTTGTTTGTTTTAAAAGGTAAAAATACTTCATGAATTTGTATCAATATTCCCAATTCAAATCAGAGCTAACAAGGTTTTTAGTTATATCCCTTCTTTCTAAGAGTTGTGGTTCTCAAGGACATAAAGGAGATGATTCATTTTTACTCCTTTCTGCATCTTACAGCAGTCTAAGAATAGCAGTAGTTGTACTGTCACAGTGACCAAAGTGATTACTGGAAACAGGTACAATTTTTCTTGCTTGTGCTTTCTATAAACTTCCATCCCCTATTTTAAAAAATATTTTTTTATTAACAACTTTGCATACACTTAAGCCATTATTTATACTCTCTTCCTTGTATTTCTCGTTTAATCTTTACCAACACGTAGATAATATTATTGTGTGCTGTTAGTTCTTAGGTTCATTTTGGTTATCTAACACTTGTTTTTTAGGTTCTTCTGGAAGGCTCGTGGGAGCAGTATTTCCTGATCTCCGGCATTATGATGACAGTTTATCTGTGCTTTCTACGTGTTCAAGAACAATTTTACTAAATATAAAACACTTCATTTATATTTTCTTGAATATCTTAAATATGTTACTCCGTTTTCTTCTGGCATATAGTGTTGTGTTGGAAAAGTTTGATGTTGGCTTTCTGTGTTGGTATTAGATGTACGTCGTGCTTTTTCAGTCAGTAGTTTCAAAAAACTTTTTTAATTTTCAAGGGCATTTTCTTGAATTATAGTTTTTACTATTTTCTTACGGTAGTGCTCTTTAAAGCCTTCTTTTCATTAAATGTTGACTTTTTATTGCTTCATTAGTTGTTCCCTTCTCTCTCACCCTTCATTTGAATAAATGTTCATTGGATATATGTTGTATGTGTTTTCTCTCAAGTTCATTCAGGCTTAATCTTCATTTCTGAACCCCCCCCCCATTTCTGATGTTTTCCTAAGTTCTGTTAACCTTAAGTCTGAGTTTTTTGAAATTTGATTTATGTTTTTCACATCTTGAGTCATTTTTGTAATATTTTTTAGCTCATTTTGAAATAGTAGGGTACAGTTTTCACCTGTTTTGTGGGTTAAGTTTTCCTGGTGTGGCTTTATAATTAGGATGTTATTCCATATCTTCTTTTTCTTCTTTTTTCTTTTCTTAAAATAACTTCGTGGGATTGACTTGATCATTTTCTCTTGTTTACATTTTTGTGGTTTTAGAATGGCTTTTCTTACAGAGCTCCCTCTGCTATTGTTTTTGGGCACTCTTCAGAAGTGTGGCATTTGCTTTCTGAAATTTCTGGACTTTACTCCCTTCTTGATTTTATCTGAATATTCTCTTTCTTTTATCTTCATTGTACCTATTGTGCTCAATTTTGATCCCACACCCAGTAGTTTATCCTCATTGTGATACTCTTAGGGATGTTTTAAGAGTTCATAGAGGCTAGTTTGCTTCAACTTCTTCAGCCTTTACCGTGGACCTCCTGTACTAAATCACTGTTTGAAAGGAGAAACCCTTCGAGTTAGAGCTTTATGTACTCAAATTGCTATTTTCAGCTTCTCTGTTCTCAGATCTGTCAGATACTCTGTTTCCTTTTGCTTCCTTTCATATTACACAGGTCTTTGGTTTTTGGTGATTTGTCCCCACCTGCTATTTTGGGGGAACTTGTGGAGATTTCGTGTCAGCCAGTTTTGTTGTAAATGTTGTTTGGGATTTATATTTTTATCTGAGGGTTTAGGGATGCTCAGAAACATTGGCACAGCCTCTGTTGTCCCTGAATCTAATGTATCACTTCTTAATTGCTGTTTATGGTGTTTTGTTTCAAGTTTGATAATTTGCTCTAATAAGATTATATCTTCCTCCAAATAGTGCTTGAATCTTAATCAGTATGAGTGCTGGTTTGTGTTGAAAACAGCCTTTATGTTGTCCAGCATAGTACTAGACATACATGCAATGACTCAGAGTCATCAGTTTAGAAGTTAGCCTAAGGGTAATTAATTATAGGCCAACTTCTGACCTTTTAATAGTAGGATTAGCACCTACTCTTATCTCTCCCCGGCCATTCCAGAACTTTTGTTTGTTTTTTTATTTAAATTCAGTTTATTAACATATAATGTAGTATTAGTTTCAGAGGTAGAGGTCAGTGATTCATCAGTCTTATATAGCACCCAGTGCTCATTACATCACATGCCCCCCTTAATGTCCATCACTCAGTTACCCCATCTCCCTCCCCTTCTCCCCTCCAGCAGCCCTCAGTTTGTTTCCTACGATTAAGAGTCTCTTATGGTTTATTTCCCTCTCTGATTTTGTCTTGTTTTATTTTTCCCTCCCTTCTCCTATGATCCTCTGCCTAGTTTCTTAAATTCCACGTATGAGTGAGATTGTATGATAATTGTCTTTCTCTGGTAGACTTATTTCACTTAGCATAATACCCTCTAGTTCCATCCATGTCATTGCAAATGGCAAGATTTCATTTTTTCTGATGACTGAGTAGTATTCCATTGTACACATATATACACCCCCGTCATCTTTATCCATTCATCTGTCGATGGACGTTTGGGCTTTTTCCATAGTTTGGTTATTGTAGACGTGGCTACTATAAACATTGGGGTGCAAGTGCCCCTTTGGATCACTACATTTGTATCTCTGGGGTAAATACCTAATGGTAGCGCTTAGTCTTAACAAGTTGCAGGAAAACGGGGATATCAGGTGGCCTGCCTATACACAAAGGTCATTCATACATCATTTTTGATGTATATGCCATAGCTTCTCATCCTCTGATCTAAACATTCCTGGAAGACATTGATCTAGTGTACTCATGGTCCAAAAAGTCTACAAAATAATGAGCATCATAGAAACATATTGGAAACATAGCAGATGTCATCCTACAAAATGATAGCTCGTTTCTACTTTGTCACTGTCTAAAAATAATGTAAAGGAAATGTAGAAACTCTTTGGGTGAAGCAATTAAAATGGTCAGGATGGTAAAAGATTTTCTTAAAAGACTAAACCAAAACGAACAAAAAACCAAGGATTGTCCAGTTTGTTAATAGGAAGAGAGGCAGAGGGGTGTGAATGGGATATGATGGAATTTGATTAGATTGTGAAGGGAATTAAGGAGCACAAATAATACTTTTGGTTAAAGGAAGCATCAGTTTTTATATATTGGGTAGTAATTTTAGGGATCTTGTTATCCTGGTAATAGCCTAGTTCCTTTGCTCCTGAATTTGGTATTCTAAAAAATCAGCCAAAACAGCTCACAAATCTGAAACACAGATCTTTATTGACTTGGTAAAACTTTCCAAGACATTTATAGTGTTAAGAAGTTGATGTTTCTGATTTTTAAGATTTATTTATTTTAGAGACAAGGCACATGCACACGACAGAGGGAAAGGGAGAGAGAATCGCAAACAGACACTGGGCTGAGCACAGAGCCTGATACAGGGCTCGACCTCATGATCCTGAGGTCAGGACCCCAGCCAAAACCAAGAGTCCGTCACTTAACTGACTGTGCCACCCACGCACTCTGATATTTCTCATTTTTACTTCATTTAACTTCCTTGCTTAAAGGAATCATACTTTAATTTATGAAGATAGATTATTTGCCTCGTAGTATGTTTCATTTAAAATTGCTCCTAATTTTTCCATTTTTAAAAATTTTTAACAGGCCTCAACAAATAATGAAAGTTCTAATCACAGTTTTGGAAGCTTGGGATCTTTAAGTGACAAAGAATCTGAGGTAAGTAACTTCATCTTAAATATGGTGCTATTAAAGTAAAAGCTGGAATTACCTTTTTTCTTTTAATAGCCCCTCCCCCCCACCCCAAGCAATCCTGTGCTAAAGGTTAATGCTAAAGTTTCTGGTAGGAACCTTTTGTTCTGCCTTATGAAGCACAGTATTCAGACTGAAAACTATTTGGCATTAGAAAGAAAATGTAGGTTCTTTGGTTATGTAGCTGAACTTGTACATTAGTGGTATAGATGTTCTTAATGGAAGACAGTTACTAGACATTCATAATTCTAGTAGATGAAAGTGGTTTTCAATTTGAACTGTGTTCTACAGTTTTCTATTCTTTTATTACACTTCCCTCTTAGTTTGGTTCTGAGTAAGGGTTTGTTTACTTCCTGAGATATAGATACACATTTTTTTTTCTTTTTGAAATTTCTTGTTGAATTTCATCTGTTGGTTTTCATTTTTCATATTTAAAAATATCTAGAAAATCCTCTCCTCTCTTATCCACTTACTGACCCCACTAAGAACATACATGGAATTTTATAAGTAGGTATTGGATCCATGGTACAATTAACACTGAGCATGATACACTTGATGGTGTCTGTTTGAAGTTTGTAGACAGGAAGTTCTTTGGGTTTTAGCATTCACTTGATGCTGCAACATGACTTTTTGTGGCTACAACCTGTAATATTTCCTCTGCTCAGATTATAGCATTCTGTTACTTTTCAATGCATGCGTGCGTGCGTGCTTGCGTGTGTGTGTGTGTGTGTGTGTGTGTGTGTGTGTGTGTTTTCCCTTTGATGTTAACTTAATTCTCTTTGATTCATTTTGGTCTTTTTTTTCTACTTGGGTTAGTATGGATATGTTCCCTCGATAACACCAGCAGGTCGTTAGTACTCAGTAACTCTTAGCCCTTTGGTTTTGGTGTTCAGTGAAAAGAAAATATCAGAGGTGGCATTCTTTTAAGTCCTGTGTTACTGAAAACATGTAGGAATCTCCAGGTAGACAGTTTTGTGCAGTACTGTGCAGGCACCCTGACACTCCAAAGGAGTGTGGCATAGGGTTTTCACTCATCAGGCTTTCCCTTCCACAGAGACAACTGGCAGGCAGCTGAAAGGACTGTGCAAGTGACGGGACTTTATCCGCAGTAGGTTCCCTTGAGGTAAGCGTTAGTAGCCCCTGTAGTACCAGATTATCACAGTTTAGTGTTTTTTTCAAATTAGCATACTTACATTAAGGCCTTAAAAATTGTAGGTTTAGATTTAGTCAAAGTACAGCTTTTCAGAAACTATATCAAGAATGTTTTCACTTTATATCTCCTGGACTTTGGAACATTTCTTGATATTTCCAGATTTTGGTCTATTTAATAATTTCACATGCCCTTCCTTTCATAGGCTGTTATGTTATGAAGGGCAGTAAAATAATTTTAGATATTTCCCTTTTCTCTTCACCAAATCTGATGTTTTTGATAGATTTTTTATAGCAAAACATAGTAAAAGTCAGATTCTAACAGTCATGTATTTCTATGTTCTTTAGAGGTACCCATGCACCCAATATAAGCTATAGATGCAGTATTTAATTTTTTCAAAGGACTCAGTCTATAAGAAAGTACCACTTCCCTTTAAAGAATTCCAAGAATCACTTTTGACTATATTTTTAGTTAAAAAAAAAACATTTTTTTAAGACCATACTGTAATTTATACTGAAGTACAATTTGGTTAACCATTGTATATACTTAGCTTAATTTGTATAGAACTTTTGACATTTGAGGCAGCAGTAGAAAATCTTAAAAATTTGGGGGCTTTTGCTCGTCTATGTTCAGTATCAGGAATTTTTACAGATTGTTAAGTGGCACAGTATTTGGAAATAACTACAGCTTACACATTTTCTTTAAGATTTGAAGAAGCAATTTTTTGTCTTACCATTTAAGAAGCTACTTATCTGGAAAGTGATTTCTAGGTTTTATTTCTATACTAGATACTTTAACAAATTTCCTTGAGGTGAAATTTTACACACCTCAAAATACAAATATTTGTAGATCATTATTGCGAAGTTGTTGGGTATAAACAGTTGTAGGGTGGAGGTACTACTTTTTTTTTCCTGGTACACCAGTAGTAAAGTTTATGTAGTATTTCATTGTCTTCTGATGTCATTTTATTCTTTTGGTACTCCATCCCCTGATCCATTACATTTTCTCAAATAATAGTTTTTGTTTTTATGAAAAATAGTACTGAAGGTTTATTTTTTAAAAAAATATAGCAGTTCTCTGCCACCCACCTCTACCCCACCTCTCTCTTGATTCTTTCAGCTCTTCTTCCTGGTATTTATTTCTACATTTTAATATAAACAATATGCATATCTTGCGCTTTTGTTTCTTCAGTTGGGCATTTTCCTCCCACCCAGTACTCTCACAGACACCCAGAACCCCTCTGTTTTCTAGCCTTTTACTTTTAAAACTGAAAACCTTCTGATATTCAACTCATTTGAATCTTACTTCAACAATGAATCTACTTCAACTGAAATTTTTCATTTCAGTTTGTGTATGAATTACTTCTTACATGGATTTGCCTTTTATTTCTAAATGTAGAATTGTAGAACAGAAAGGTTTTCTCCTTTGTTAATGAAATTGCCTAGTTGGTAGGAAGGTGTCGGTCTTGTTTTTGCTTGATTTTACATCATTCCAGGTGTATTCAGTACATTCCAAAAATTTGCTGTATTTTCGGTAAGCATTTATTACATACGTGTTATTTTCTAGCCTCTGTGCCCAAGCACAGAGAATATAACAAATGAATACAATACAATCCCTGCCTTCACATGAATGAGATCATTGTTAAGATCATTGTCTAGTAGGACAAACGAACTGCTTCATAAACTGTGCAGACCATGCTATAACAGATGTAAGCACAAGGTACAATGGGAGCAAAGAGCAAGAAACCCCTAATTCTATCTACCTGCCAAGGAGAACAGGGGAGAAAAGTGAAGTCTTCCTTTAAAGTAGAGATGATAGTTGAGTTCTTAGAAAGGCTGTGAATTCATCCCAGAAGACAAAGGCAAAGTATGAGGAGAAGGCAGGCAGAAAGACTAGGATACAATTTTGCTTTTGCATGGAAGCATAGCATGTAGTTTTGTGTAGACATGAGGCAGTGATTCTTAACCCTAACTGCGCTTTTAGATCACATGAGAAGCTTAAAAAACATACCAAGCTGCCAGCTGGTTTGAAGGCTTCTGGTATAAGTAGGCTATGCAAGAGTGGTGAAAGATAGGTAGGAGTCAGGGTTTGTAAGCCCTTGTGCTTCATAGTAAGGAATTTGGACTGCTGTCTAGATAATGGAGAGTCATTTAAACAGGAGAAACAAAAGGCAAAGTAGAGATGAAGATGCTCCCGCAGTTTGTAGTGTAGAGGATAGAACTGAAGGGAATGAAACCTAAGTTGGGAAGATCATTTTGTTAAGGAATATTGTCTCCTTTACAAAACTCCCAAAATAAAAATTTTATAGGAGGGACCAGAAAGAGAGTTTGCAGGGGATGAAGGGAGATGGCCATTCATCTTATTTTAAATGTTTTAGAATGCCTGAAGGAGTTGGAAACAAGATCTGTGCGTATTGTCTGCTGGCTAAAAGTCCAGATTATTTTATGAGGATAAGAGAAGGAGCCCATATTTCTTGGGTATCAGTGTTTTCCAAGTTAAAAGTTAAAATCTGCCTGATTCCCGTATTTGCAGTTCTTCTTCAAGGACCCGTCTCTAACTAAGCAGAAAGACCTTCTCTGCTTTCTCTAAATTCTTTGCATTTACCATCCCCACTCATCCTTACCTCAAAATGCTAAGATAAATTTTCTCAATAGCGCATTTGGAACTTATATTGAACAGTAATACCATAACTCTCCTCCACCTCTCCTTTTGGATGTCCTAGAATGTATTTTATCTTACTCTGTCTTATTTTATTTCATACTAAGGTTGAAATATTTGTGACTGAATATAAATATGATTGAATTATATCATCTTTAATAATGTTGGAGAAGCACAGTTATTTGTACCTGTGTGCTTACATACAACATCTTACATAATAATGTTGGTAAAGCAAACACATGTCAAGTTATTTTTGCCTCAATTTAATCTTTAATATTCATCTTTTATAATTCTTCTATGTAACCTGAATCATTGATGTTGAACATTTTATTTTTTTTTTAAAGATTTTTTAATTTCTTTATTCGACAGAGATAGAGACAGCCAGCGAGAGAGGGAACACAAGCAGGGGGAGTGGGAGAGGAAGAAGCAGGCTCATAGAGGAAGAGCCTGATGTGGGGCTCGATCCCATAACGCCGGGATCACGCCCTGAGCCGAAGGCAGACGCCTAACCGCTGTGCCACCCAGGCCCCCCATATTGAACATTTTATTTTTATTTATTTATTTATTTAATTTATTTATTTTAAGATCTTATTTATTTGAGAGAGAGAGACCACAAGCAGGGTGAGCGGCAGAGGGACAGGGAAAAGCAGACTCCTGGTGAGCAGGAGACCAACGCTAGGCTCAGTCCCAGGACCCTGAGATGCTTAAGTGACTGAGCCACCCAGGCACCCCAGTGTTGAACATATTAAGAGAATTTCTCTTTCTAGAGCCAGTTTTTATCCCCTTCCTTTTGAGTAATTAATTACCACTTCTTTAACCCTTTGTCCACTAGCATTGAATTACTGTTTATTTTTGGTCCAAGTATATTTGATTTCTGAGATTTGAGGATTAAGGATTTTAATTATAGATACACGGAAGCTAGGATAGTTTTACATCGACACTTAAATTTAGATCCATTTGCAGAATTGTAATGATTGTAATGAGAGAAAAATATGATATGGTGCTTTGATTATCTTAATTTACCTCTAATGTTGATTAATGAAGGTCATTTTATGAAAGTTCTGATTAGCTTTGTCATTTGAATTTTCTAGAAGTGATCTTGAAACCTAAATGAGATTTTTTTCCTAATTTGAGTTGAAGTGATGTTATTAAAGATAGTTTGAAGCATTAATACTTTGTTCTGTTCTTTTTTTAGAAGCATATTCAAAGGACCATGTTATGTGTGGTTTCTTATTTTCATATTGGAGGAAGTAGAAATTAAGAACACCAGGGAATTAGACCTAAAACTAGGTTGAACCTGACTTTAGGAGGGCATTATTTCCCTTTCTAGAATTAGTGATAATTGTTTATAGAGTTCTTTAATAGGTTATTTTTAACATAAAATCTCCTTTGTTGAAAAGGGTGTTTAAAAATTACACATACACATGTATAAATTGATTTAAATGGGTTATCTTCTGATATTAGTAAATTGGCTGAATTAGGAGAGTGGTAAGAGTATTTCCTGTTTTTAACTTGTTTCTGCTCATACCCATCTTTACTTTTTTATATTTACTTTTTGACCTCTTAATAGTGTTTGGCTTAAATGTTTGCTCAGTGCATACTTAGGTATCCTAGATTGACTGGAAATTATGATTCTATTTGAAAATAGAGGTAATACTGACCTTAAATTTTAGGTTTTAGATAGATTTTTTTTTAAAAAGTCTATAAGGTTTTACTTGTCTATATATATTTGTTATAACCTAGAGAGATCTTTTTTTTAATGTCTTAGTGAATACCCCGTAAGAAAGATGAAAACTTGAAAAATGAATTTAGTGATGTGTAGTTAAGTATCACTGAAAGTTACATTTTCATGCCTATTCCTCCCCTAGGTGAATTACCTTGTTTTTGACTTTATTCTGTTTAAATCTGTTCAGCTCCTCAAGATTGTTAGATATCTAGTGCCCTCATCAGTTTTAAGAAATACTCTTTTATCCTGCTGCCTGCATTATTTTCTAGAATGTTTTAGCCTGATAAAGATTTTTGTGGTATTCTACTTGATGGGTTCCTCCATCTTTTTCTTATCTTTGTGTTGGTAGTATTTTCTCATTACTTCTTACTGTGTTAGGTGGGCCAAACCAAAAATCTTACTAAGTATTACTATGTTAATTGTTTCCTGAGACATTGTATATAACAGTGTTGCTGTATATAATATATAACATAGGTAAAAACAATGTCCTCTTGAAGGAGAGTAATCTGTGTGCCTGCAAAATGGTGTATTTTATAACAGTAATAAAGATATTTTCTCAGTAGAGGAGTTAAGTTTGTTTTTTTCCTCTCCCACATAAGACTAATAATCATACTTCTAAATTATAAGCTTTAAAAGTTCCTGTGAAATACCTGGAATTACTCTGTAAAATTTCCTTTTATTTTAAAAGAGAAAACTATATTTAATTCTACCACTATACATTAAAGGACATGCTCTTATAGGAGCTATATTCATCTAAAAGTTAGAGTGTCTTACCCTAACATATGCTATATGACAGGGTTCACAGCAAAGGAAGTGGGTCTGTCTTGGTTGAATATATATGTCCTTAGTCTCCTAGAAGGAAAAGTGAACTGGAAATCAAATGTGGGTCTGATACTGGCTCTTTGCCTCTCTTTCCATAAAGGTGGAGGAATATGTGTGTCAGAGTAAACTGGGAAGCTTTTTCAAAGTAAAAAGAACTTCCTGCTTGGAAGTTCTGATATACTCTGTGTAGATAATCTTTCGCTTTCTTATAAATCATGAAATCTTGAAATAATGTTTTGTAGCCCATAGCCAGCAAATAATAGCTGTTGAATGTTTCCCTTTATACAAGTGCATATTAGTGTCAGTTATTGGTTGTTTTTAGAACAAGAATGTTCTAAGCTGATTGATGAAAATAAGATTGGAAGAGAAAAATGCCAAGTCATTCTAAGATACTTTAAAAGTGGAACCTGGTATAGTGCTTGACCATGTTGTATGCTCAGTAAATATCTGTTGAATGAATAAATCTAACATCACTTTAGTTGTAGCATACTATACAGGTAGTTTTGTGTCAACAACCACAAAGGATTCTTGCATATTCATCAAAGCAAGGTTCCTTAACCTTACCCTTACTGACATTTGGGGTTAGATAATTCTTGAGGTGGGGCGGGGTTGTCTTGTGAGTGTCGTATGTTTAGCAGCATCTCTGCCTAACACATTAGGTATTTGTAGCACGCTCTCTCTCTCTCCGCTCCCAACTGCCCCTCCCTCACTTGTGACAACCAAAAGTATCTCCAGGTATTGCCAAATATCCTCTGGTTGAGAACCACCCCATTAACGAAGGAGAGAGAATAGTTTGAACATGTTGCCTATGGAGCTAGATTACAGCTCTTTTAAGTTTCGCAACTCCTAAGTATGGAAACAGAAGCCTAGAGAGGTTAATTAATTTGCGTATGGATAGTAAGTTAACAGTCAAAATTCTAATTCCAAAGTATCTGTTTTCTTTCAAAGTGATGCTCTCAACTACTGTGTCTACACTCTGCTCTCTCTGTATAACTACGATAATGTGTAACTCATTAGTTAAATGATCCTAGCTAGTCTTTTGAAAAACAAATGGTATTCTTTTTTGGAAAATTTATATTTAAGATGATTTATAGTAACATCAAATTTGCCAATCCCAAGATATGCCTGGACTAACAGCATTTCACAAATATTTTATCTGATAAATGCTTTTAGTCTGAATTTTAAGGGCAGTCAGCACAAGCTGATATTACTGAGAAATTTGGCTTCAGTCTGTTATACTATAGTAGAGTTTTAAAAATATTAGATGTATTTTTATGTCAGCAGAACATAGTATTATGATTAATTCTCATTTTCTAAAATAACTGAGTAACCATGACAACTCATTGGACTTCTTATATCCTAATGAGTTTTCTGCTGTATGCCACAATTTAGGTCTTTAATTTTTAATAGAAGATTATATTAAGAATTTCTTTCTTGGGGCGCCTGGGTGGCGGAGCGGTTAAGCGTCTACCTTCGGCTCAGGGCGTGATCCCGGCGTTATGGGATCGAGCCCCACGTCAGGCTCCTCTGCTATGAGCCTGCTTCTTCCTCTCCCACTCCCCCTGCTTGTGTTCCCTCTCTCGCTGGCTGTCTCTATCTCTGTCTTATAAATAAATAAAAAATCTTTAAAAAAAAAAAAAAAGAATTTCTTTCTTTTTTTTTTTTAAGATTTATTTATTTGAGAGACGGAGAGAGTGCCCAAGTGCTTGTGTGTGGGTGGGGGGAGGGGCAAAGGGAGAGACTCTGCCACAGCCTCCTGCTGAGCTCGGAGCCCAGCATTGGGCTCTTATTTCACAACCCATGAGATCATGACCTGAACTGAAATCAGGAGTTGGATTCTTAACTGACTGAGCCACCTAGGTGCCCCAAGAATAATTTCTTAATTTTAGACAATTTCCAATGTGGAATATGCAGGACTTCTTATTGTATATATAGATTGCCTATTGCTAATACACTGGCATCACTTTTGGGCTCTTCTTTTTTTTTTAATGAGATTTATTTATTTATTTGAGAGGGAAGAGAGAGTCTTAAGCAGACTCTGAGCTGAGCACGGAGCCTGACATGGGGCTCCATCTCATGACCCTGAGATCACAACCTGCGCCTAAACCAAGAGTTGGACGCTTAACTGACTGCACCACCCAGGCGTCCCTGGAGCTCTTTAAAAGTAAGGATTCCTTTGGTCTCTCTCCAGAGATGGTTAAATTTGGAATGGAGACTTCAGCATGAGCTTTAAATAAAAGCTTTGTAAGTGATTATGATGTATTGTAACATTGAAAATCCGTGCTAATATTTGAATGATAGAACAATTTCTTTTAAAAAACAACTCACTTTTTTTGGGTTATAAATGTATTGCTATAGAGAATAACAATGGGATACCACTTTTTTTTTTCTTTAACGCATCAGGTAGACAGATATTTAAAGATTGGTGGGCATTCTCACAGTGAAAGTATAGATTGATATTGCCTTTGAAAATGTACTCAGGCAATACGTTTAAAATTTTTAGTGTACATATTCTGTGACACAACATTTACACCTAAAAGTGTCTGTCCCAAAGAAATAAATTGTTTTAAGGATCTAGGGATTCATGTTCAAAGAAATGTCTATAGGAATGTTATACAGGAGTATGTTTTTCTCCATCATGAGTGTCACACCGGGAGAAGAGTTGTGAAATCACTGTTCTAAATTTTACTATTGTAAGTACTCTCAAAATGCCAACATTTCCAGAATAAGTTATCTTGAAAATTTGCTTTTTCCTCCCACAGCAGTTGCTTTATATGTCTGTTTTATTCTGATTGTATGATTTGAAAACTTAAAAGATCATATGAATAGTAGAGAAAGTCCAACTTTATTTTTATTTTTGGTTTATACTGTTCAACAAATAAAGCCTTAAAGGGAAAGCCAGAGAAGGGGAAAATGCCAGGAAGTAGTTATGCTTTGTAAATTGTAGGAAAATGGTAAATAAAATTGCATTTCATCAATATTGAAGACTTGGTATGCTCCTTTAAACATACATGAATGCAAATTAAAATGGGTCCAGATGATAGGAGCTTGAGAAGTCAGGCTGTGAGGATGTCAAGTTAAGGTAGCTTTTAAAAATTGAGAGTAAGCTTGCATTAGTATTAACAGTTCTTTTAGGTGCTCATGTGCTTGTGGATATTGTCTGTCTGTGAGGGGAGTAAAAATCCTTCAGCCTTTTAAAAATGATGTGAGCTGGTACAGTAAGACAGCATACATTTTTGTTGGGTAGTTACCCAAATTTATCTTACTGGCTTTCTACCATCTTTGATAGTACATATTATTAAATAATAAAGGCAGTACAGCAGAAAATAGGCTACACTCAGAATTGCTGATGTGTTGATTGGATTTACTTCAAACAGCAAGGAAGTGCTCTTATTTCATGATAGGATCCCAAAATGTTGCATGCATGAACTTTTTATAGTAAATATTGAAATCAGTAATGTTAACAGAGATCTTCTTTTAGGTGTCAAAGATTCAAGCAAACATTTCCAGATAACAATAGTTCTCCATATTAAAGTTTTGACTCTTGGGCAGAGACAGACTGTGAATTTCAGGTCCTGCCAGCTCAAAATCCTTGAATTAGGATGTACATGTTTCATGATAGTTTTATCTAAATGTAAATTGAATGCAAAGCTGCAAGGAAATTTTTACAATAGAATTTTAGTTTTCTTACAGTGCATTATTCTAACCAAATTTTTATAGCAAAAGGGTGGGAGAAACAGTATCTTGTACATTTGATATTCTTGAATAGAACATCTATTTTACATTGACTATTTTTATAAAGCTCCAGATTTTCCTTTCTAGTTCAGTGCTGTTTTGATATGTGCCATTAAAGTAACAGATTTCTCCAGCATTTTCCTTTCTTACATATAGTTCAACAAATTTTGCCTAGAAATATGGAATAAAATTGAACATTGGCATTACCAGCTTCAGGCAAAAAAAATGTGTCATGCCATTTGTTCAAAGTACAGTGACCTTAAATTTGATACCTGAGTAACTATGAATCATGGGAATAGCCAGTGAGTTGTATTTTTGAAACTAGTCTGTAGCTAAATGAATCAGTTGGAAAAAATACATTCTGACAAGACGAAGATTAAATATTTTTTATGGATATTATTTAATAATAGAGTAACTTTTCTTTCTGTTTTTTTTTTTTTAAAGATTTTATTTATCTATTTGAGAGAGAGAGAGAGCGTGAGAGCGCGCTTGCAAGCCTTGGGGGGAGGGGCAGAGGAGGAGAGAGAAGCAGGTTCCCTGTTGAGCAAGGCGACCAACGCGAGGCTTAGTCCCAGGACCCTGGAATCATAAATTCGCTGAAGGCATATGCTTAACCAACTGAGCCACCCAGGCACCCCACTTTTCTTTCTATTTTAAAGTATTTTCTCATTTATTGGGAAAAGATTAAATATATCTGTGTCTATTAACTGTAGTAATTTTGTAGAGATGATGATCTCTGACTTTTCTTTTTGTTGTCCAGTCAGAGCTGATGAATTCTACTTAGGTAGAGGTAAAGAATAACTTTTAATGTCCATTCCCTCCTCTTTTGTGATGGTATCTCTCCACATACTGTTAAAATTTCCTATAATACATATATGCCAATAATTTTAAATATCTCTTTGGAGGCTGATAGAGGTGGGTGTCTGGTATCATGGCACAATCCATATTGATTTCTCTCTCTCCTTCTGTGACAGTGTTAAGAGTGTAGTTTTTTTTATATTTTGTCTTATTTGCATTGAAGAAACACATTTATTTTTACTTTAAAAATAAGGAGCCAGATAAAACAAGATCCCATATTAGATTTGAAAACCTCGTTTAACAATCACTGGCTTAAATTCTAAATAAGATAGAAGCATTAGTTTAACTATATCACTATCACCTCTTGAGTCCTTTAGATTTGTCTTTGTTTTTTGAACATACTTTTCAACTGCTAGAAAATACCATGTAAATTCTCACTACTATCTTAGAACATTTATTTTATTTTTTATTTTTTTTATTTTTTAAAAGATTTTATTTATTTGACAGAGATAGAGACAGCCAGCGAGAGAGGGAACACAAGCAGGGGGAGTGGGAGAGGAAGAAGCAGGCTCATAGCAGAGGAGCTTGATGTGGGGCTCGATCCCACAACGCCGGGATCACGCCCTGAGCTGAAGGCAGACGCTCAACCTCTGTGCCACCCAGGCGCCCCATAGAACATTTAAATGCCAAGAGTAATCATTGAGATTTTGGTATGATTACAAATTAGCATTTATAAAGTTAAATTGATTTGAATAGCACCACTCTCTCCTTTAATCATTTTCTCCTAACCACTGTTCCATTGTATGACATAATTCTTTGACTTTTTATAATTGCGGTATTCTTTCCACCTTTACTTTAAAAGCCAAATCAGGGGCACCTGGATGGTGCATTTGGTTGAGTGTCTGACTCTTGGTCTCAGCTCAGGTCATGATCACAGTCATGAGATGGAGCCCCGCGTTAGTCTCCATGCTCAACGTGGTGTCTGCTTGAGATTCTCTCTCCCCCTCTGGCCCTCCCCCAACTTGTGCTCTCTCTCTCAAATGAATAAATCTTTAAAAGTAAATAAAGCTATATTATATTATTTTGCTTTCCATATTTATTTTGCCTTCATTTTCTGGTCAACTGTAATGCAATAGTTGAGGGAAAAAAACAGAGAAGAAAAGAAAGAAATTACCGCATCAGCAAGAGTAATAAACTTGAAACATTCTGTCAAATACGCGATACGTGCAAATTTTACACCTTGTGCAAATGCAAAGCTGGCCTGGTTGATGACCCTTGGATTCTCTAGGAAATCACTGGTCAAGATCAGTGGTTTTTCAAATCTCCTTTAAGCCATAGAACTCTTTCTTCAAAGTAAGTCTAATATGGAACCTCAGTGTGTTAAAATGAGGCATGCTGTGTTTTGCAAGCACGGAGGTGGTGGTAGGATGAGGATGTGTCTTTGATAGGCCTAGAGTCTTAGCTCAGCCGCCTGCTCCTTCCTTCCCTTTTCCTCTTCTTTAATGTCTTTTGAGGCACAACCTCCTTTCCTAAGGTATCTCTGGAGTACAGTTTAAAGTTGCAGATAGCAGCATTCTGAATTTTTCTTCACTGATGAGCCATTTTAGAGATTAAATATTTGGTATATTTCTGCATATCCTAAATCCCCAAGGTTCTAAATTCCCAAAGCCATGTAGAAATGAGTGACTCAGGAGAATTGTTAGCAGTAACCTTCACTGAGAATTTTTGTTTGTTTAATATAGGTATTGTTCAGATTTAAATTTAAAACCAAAAAAAACTAATGCACATTTTCCTGAGGTTAGTGATATAATATTTAGGGCCTAGACTGCTGGTTCTGTGGCTTATAGTTGAGGAGAGTTGGATGGGACCTTAAAGAGGAAACATCGCTTATTTTGCAAGTCCTACAAGTTATTTATAAGCTGTTAGGGAAGAAACTGCTAATCATTTAACGGGTGGCACATGATTGAAATTTTGAAATAGGAAAGTACACAGATACTTGGAATAATAAGATAGCCATTCAGATAAGAAAATTTATTGGGTGCTTGCTGACATTTATAGAGTACATAACTGTTCCAGATGGCGTATTGTGTTTCTGGTGTGTTTCTTGCTTAATCCCCACAATCCTATACCCATATTACCACATTTAGAATTGACGAGAATAGGGTGCCTGGCTGGCTCAGACAGTAGAGCATGTGACTCTTGATCCTTGGGGTCGTGAATTCGAGCTCCATGTTGGGCATAGAGACTATTAAAAAAAAAATGATGGAAAATTGGGGTCTTGGGTTAAATAACATGCTGAGAGTTATGGTAAATATGGACCCAGAGTTTGATTCTTAGTCTCAGTCGGTGCTTCTTCAGAGACCCATGGTACTTGGTTTTTAGGAAATTATGGTTATTTTGGGCTGACAGAACAAGTCTAAAATAACCTGGGGTGAGAGTGAGGAATGAGGTGGTAATACTACGACATGGGTGAAAAAAGATTAGGGTTTATAGAATGGGACAAAATATGGTGTGTTCGTAATAGAAATGTTTACTTTTAGGTGAATTTAGTCATGTCTTGGTTTTCCTTTTTTGTTTTTTATTTTGTTAAACTTTTCAGATATATATCCAGTACAGTGTTTAATGAATGTTACTCCAGATAAGTTTGAGAATTTCTTCATACACTGTAATTTTTCATTCCATTCCCCTTTTGGAGATAGCCACTGAATGTTAGCATTTAGAAGCTTTGTGATCAATACATCTAACTTTGTTTACCCCAGTTGAACCATCCTGCTGTCCTCTGCATTTAAAATGTAGCTTCTCAACCTAACTGATCCAGTGTTCCTTGGAATATATTTTAGAAAAAGATATGGAACCATTTAGATAGAAAATGTTTCCAGTGTAACTTTCAGAATTGTATTATTCTGTGTGATTTGTTTGTTGTTTTTGCTGTTTATTCAAAAGTAACTAGTTAGGATTTAAGATGGAATTCCCATGGGATCCTGCCATGCTTAAAAATTAGTTCAACATTAAACTGTTGTGAAAAACCATATTTTCTTGATCTTAAATTACATTTTTTTAAAACATAGATTAAGGAAGTATGTGAAAAAATGTTTGGGAATCTCTTTTGTTTTAAGATAGATTTTAGGGTTCTTTATAAAAATGTTAGGTTAGAATTTTTAATTTGGTGTTGTTTTTATTTTGAGGAAAAGAGAAGATTGGTTATTATTTGAGTCTGATAACTAATGAGCTATTTACCCTAAATTGCTAGTACATCAGTGTACCTTCTGAGTAGATCGCCCGTTAGGGTGGATTTCTTTAAGATCTCTGCTTTGTGTTATGACAACATTTGGCAGTTTATTGGATATAATTTTATTTATAAATGATAAAATTTTGAAATGTGTAGTTGATGCATTCAATTCTTCATATAGGGCACGTAGCATGTCATATAGAGATAAAAAGAGCATTTAGGACTTGGAAATACAGTTTAAATCCTGGTTACCTTGAGTAAATTATTTAATATTATTGTATTAAGTGATAAATCTATGCTAGGCATGAGGAAATGGGAGGGTGAGATGTGAGATGATAGAACTCCTGTTGTTAAAGAATACAGACACTAGAACATTCACTTCATCTTCTCTGATCTGAATCTGTTACCATGTTGACAAACTGGGGTGAGAGAACTTAAAATCCCCATGATCATACTGAAGGGGAATCATACATAGATGCTCAGCACAAGTTAGGTTATGTGCCGTCACTGATACTGTTTAATAATAGACTACTCAGAGACGACAAAATATGGATTATTTCTCTTTCTTGTTTGGGGACTGCATTGCCTTTAGAGATTTATTTTAAGTTGCCTTGATGTTTCATTCATTCAAACATTCTCTGTTCTGCCACCAGACATACTTGCCAAGCTTTTAGAATTTGAGAGCCTTGTGCCATTGTATTGTGCTTTTTGCTCTTAGTTTTAATTTTTAACCAAGCACAACAGTTTGTCAGACTCCACAAAAATTACTTGTTATTTTAGCCTGATGAAAATGGTTATTTGAGAACAAGCAGTCATCTAGGGTTGGGGATCTGCAGACTTCTTCCGTAAAGGGCCAGATGTTTTAGGTTGTGTGGTCCATATAGTCTCTCTGGGAACTAACTCTTCAGTGATAATGTGAAAGCAGTCATATCAGTACATAAATGAATGAGTGTGGCTGTGTTCCAATAAAACTTTATTTATGCACACTGAAATTTGAATTTCTTAAAATTTTCATATCACAGTATTTTTTAATTATTACATTTTTCAGTTATTTAAAAATGTAAAAGTCATGCCTAGATAATGGGCTTTACAAAAACAGGTGGCTAGCGAGATTTGGCCATTGGGCTATAGTTTGCTGCCCCCTGATTTAGAGCATAATCTATGAATTTGCTGTAATTGTTTTAGATAATAATTGTAGGGATTGTATATATATTGGGGTTTGAGTTCTCCATTTATTTTTCACCCAAGTTTACTTTTGTAGACTAAATATGTGTGAATAATAGAAAACTAATAGGAAAAACAGGTTTTTTCTTTACTTGTTTTTATTGTTTTTTTGCCCATCCAGTTAAGAATTTGAAGGGTGCTTTATAAGGCTGCTTACTCTCAGATTTTTCATCCATCTCAGGTCAAATTCTATAAATGTGAATTTCAAGTAATGTGTACAAGGACTTCTATACTTTGAATATTTAAAATTTACATAGTAGGAAATTCTATCTTTTAAATTGTATATAGGTAACTATACATTTATATCGCATGAGCACTATTGAACAAAATAGTTTTTGTTTTGAAAATAAAAATAATTTTTATACTGACTGTAATAATTGTGTATGTAAAAACTGTAACTTTAAATTCTGTTAACTTGCTTTCTGTAGACACCAGAGAAGAAACAATCGGAATCATCCAGAGGAAGAAAGAGAAAAGCAGAAAACCAGAATGAAAGTAGTCAGGGTAAGTGAAACAAACTCTTTCAGAGCCAAATAAGTATTTATAATTAATCTGATTTTTAATCAATTAATAACTTAACTGTAAAAATAATATTGTGTTTTTATCATTTCTATAGCTGTTATAAATTTATGCGTTAATAATAGTTTATAAATGTACTTTCCATAAGAAATAATAATAATATGAAATTGAAATCTTTTGTACCACAGGTAGTGTATGGTTACTGTTTGTAGGCTTTTTGACATTTCCTTTATTTATTTATTTGTTTGTTTATTTACTTACTTACCTGAGAATTAGAAAGGCAAATATCCTGTCCAAACCTGGCAAATATTACCTTATCACCTTTCATTTTTCTTTATCTGAATTACAGTTTTGAAATGGCTTCTTTTCTTTGAATAAGAACTTTAGATGTCACTTTAAAGTGCAAGTACCAAAACCTTGCTTATTTCTTTTATTTAAAAAAGAAAAAATGTATAAAAATGATTGAGATGCTTATTAAAGCATCATCTTTTTCTTTCCATACCTGTTCTTCATTCTTTCTTGCATACCTACCCTTTGTGATATAGGTTAAGAAGATGATTTTCAAGTCATCTCCAAAACTCTTACAATGGACAACAAAATAGTGTATTGTCATTTAATTTTTGCCCGCTCAAAATTAAATACAATAAATTGGTTCTTAAGTCATATATAATGACTTTATACAGATGATTATGTGTTTTAGAGCCACTCTTTAGCTTTAAGGACTAGGGCCAGGAACCCATGGCTTATTAGTACTTACATGTGGCACTGGCATCAAGGAATATATTTGCAGCAACTATCTGTGTGGAAGGAAGAAGTTAAGTCACTCTAGCATCTTTCTGTAGATGTGCGGTACTTTGTATCTCAGTCCGCTCAGATCTCAATTTTGGTGCACTGGGTTGTGGTTAGTGGACTTGGAGCTTTATTTAGTGTAAAGCTACATTAGTTATGATAGTTTCAACTTTAGATTTAAAAACTCACTTAAAAGCAGGTCCCAAATTAGGGTGGGACTTCTGGGTTGGTTGGTTCAACCTATGTTTTTAAGAATCCATGTTTATTTCTTTGTGGTCTGCTATCCACAAGAATTACCTGATTTTCTTATGTTTTTAGAATGGTTGCTAATTTTGACTGGATTTACTTGTTTGAGCTTTCACACTTGTATTTGCTATAGAGAGGGGTTGGCATTCTGTGTTTTTCCCCCCCTTTCTTTGAAGGTTAGCTTCTTCAAGTCCAGAGCAAACCTCTCCTGTAATCTTGTCAGCCAGAATTGAGTCATGAGTCCGTTCATTCTGTACCCAGTTATGTCCAACAGATGTACTATTACCCTTAGAAAAACCAGGTCCATCTCTGAAATCGAAAGTGGGTAAAAGTTCCTTTTAGAAATGTAGGCTTTGTGGAGAAGGGATCATTGAAACCTGAACAAAATTGGATTTCTGGTCAGGAGGGGAGGGGAATGAGGATGGAGGCCAAATAGGAGTTAGCTTTCTCTGATACTACATGTGCTGTGTAGGGGGAGGGAATGTTAACAGAGCCAAGTTTGGGTTCAGTTAGGGAAAAAGAACTAGGGACATAGCTTCTGGATGGGCAACCAAAACCATCTCTATCTTCATTAAAGAATAGCATCTTCTTCAGAATCTGCAGGAGAGTTGTTATTGGTGGAAGGAAAATTCCTTGGATTTATAGGCATACCTTAGAAATATTGCAGGTTTAGTTCCAGACCCATCACAATAAAGGAGGTATTGTGGTAAAAGAGTCAAATGAATTTTTTAGTTTTCTAGTGTATATAAAAGTATGTTTATACTGTAGTCTATTGTGTGCCAATGGCATTATGTCTAAATAACATCATACATAGCTTAATTTTAAAAATATTACTTAAAAATGCTGTCATCTGAGCTTTTAGTGAGTTTTGTGATCACTGATAACAAATTGGCATAACAAATAGTATAGTAATGAAAAGGTTTGAAATATTGTGAGAATTACTAAAATGTGACACAGAGACATGAAATGAACAAATGCTATCTATTGGAAAAATGGTGCCTATAGACTTGCTCAATGCAAGGTTTCCACAAACCTTCCATTTGTGTTTAAAACAAAACAAAACAAAAAAACCACAGTATCAGTGAAATTCAATGAAACAAGGTATGCCTGTAAAACCTTTACAGTCATTTCTGACCTCTAAGTAAATCTGTACAAAACTGTTCATACTTTCTTGGTACCATTTATAGTCCTGAGTACTTGCTTGATTTTTCTTGTTCCACAAAAGAATTTAAGGTTGTTGAACTTTTAAATGTAACCTTCGTTCATCTCAGTAATGCCTGGCATATAGTAACCACTCAAATATTTGTCAAATAAAATAAATGAATAAATGAATATAAGTCGGTATTGAATTGATAAATGTGTATGTTTGTATCATCCAAAGCTTTTGACTTCATGGTATTGTCAGTTTTTCTTTGTATTGAAGAAATCATGTATTTTATATAGTTCCATTGAAGGGTGGGTGCCTCTCATCCAAAAAAGTATCTCTAACACTGTATTTCTTAGCACCTTCTTAATATTTATAAAAGTGATGAAGAGTTCATTTTGGAGCAAAACTTTTAATTAAAGAACTGTGATATGTAATGATTTGGACCACTTTATCAATATGGTTATACGAGCAATATTTAAAATCTAGTCTATTAAAAAACATCTTATTAATTTGGGAATACTTTTTAGAAAATCAAAACATTTAACAAAATAACATTAATGTTAAAGCATGTTATTGTCAGTTTGTATGGTTTTGTGTTAATCAAAGCTTTTTTATTATTTACGGGTATGAATTGGTGTGTCAGTTACGCAGTTGCCACTTCTGTTTTTTTATTCATTGATTAGCTTTTATGAAAATAGTAGCCATTAAGCAATATGAATAATGTAGTTTTAAAAACAAGATCCTTTAATGTCATTTATTTATTTGATTCTCCAGTCACTGGAATTTTAAAAATTGACATGTTTCTTTTGAAATGTCATTTGATTTTTGGATTTCTGAAATTGGAATCTTACCCTTTGAGGGCTCTTAATATAATTTTTTCAATGTCCCTCACTAACCAGCTAAAATATCATGTTCTTTTTTATTAAACAGGTGATTTTTGTGTGTATTAGGGAAATTAAGTTTGACACTTTTTTTTTTCTGATACAGTATATGATAAATAGTCATGACTAACTTTAAATCTGTAAAAATTTTTTACTTTTATATTTTAGGAAAAAGTATTGGGGGACGTGGCCACAAAATCAGTGACTATTTTGAAGTAAGTTTATTAACAAATATCTCCAGTTCTTAATATAATTTTACTATGGGCTGAAATAATTTCTTTGAAGCACAAGGTCAACTTTTGTTTATCTACTTGATTAGAGCAGTAATGTCCTGTCTTCCTAGGAGCTTTAAAATTTTTTACATTGGAGCTAAAAAATTTTACATTGGAATGGAGCCTCATAATTTTCAGAGTGCTTTTTCATATAGTTGCTTATGACAACCCAGGAGATAGGTACAGTAGGCATTGGTGTTTCTATATTACAGATGAAGAAACTGAGGACCAGAGATGTTAAGTTGCTTATTTAAAGTCAAATTCTAAATGGGAGAGCAAAGAGGAGCACCTGGGTGGTGCAGCTGGTTGAGCGTCCGACTCTTGGTTTCGGCTCAGGTGGTGATCTCAGGGTCATGAATTCCTGCCCCATGTAGGGCTCTGCGCTCAGCATGGAGTCAACTTAAGATTCTCTCCTCCCTCTTTCCCTCTCCTCTGTGCTCGTGTGTGCGAGTGTGCGCCCTCTTTCTTGCTCTCAAATAAATAAATCTTAAAAAAAAAACCACATAAATAGAAGAACAAAAAGGGCAGTTAAAGTCTAATAGCCTCTAGTTTAGAACTGTTTTGTACTGTCATTGCAGCCTTTATGATAGCACCGCAGCAACATTTGAGCCCAGTAGATGGAAATTAAATAATGATACAAGTGTGAATCTAAGAGCCCCTAAAAATAATAAATAGTGGTAAATTTAGATTCTTACCCAGTTTAGAATATTTTGTTACTTCTACACAGAAATACTTTTGGCTACCACTTTTACATTACAGAATGTTAATATGATTGTTAAAACAACAAACAGTATCTACTCAGTTGAAAAATATTTATATTTACTTGAGTGTGAGAGCAGAATTTGCCAATCGGGAAGGGCTGCATTAAAAAAAATTTTTTTTAGCATCCATTGTTTTTCTTAATTGGGTTTACAGAATCTACGGTAAAGCTGTCGCAGACCATGGTCTAGTGTTGTTGACCTAGCACTCTTTAGTTAAGGTCAGTCCCTCAGTGTTAATATCAATTAACAAGCTTTGCCAAAGGTTGTATCAATTCAAATAAATAAATCTTGGGTCTCTTGGGTGCTCCTCAAGTGCCACGAGTTCTGCTAGGCACTGTAGATTTAAAAAAAAAAAAATTAGACGAAGTCCCTAGGTTACAGGAAGATACACTAGGAGGTCCCCATCTCTTGTCTTCTCATAATACCATGACAGGAAGCCAGTAGGTGAATTGTTTTGTCCTTCTATTGTTGGTAGAGAAACATGAGAAATTTGAAAGGTAGCTGTGGAATACAGTAGGTGGCTTCTCTTCATATGCACCTAGGTCATGCGCTGTAATGCATGTTGTGCATGAATGAAAGGATTGATTTTTATAAGATTTTGTGCTGTTAAAGGGAAGGGACTTGATCTATGAAAATTTTTTATATAGTACTACAAACATCTGGATTTTTAACATCTTGAGAATGATGATTCTGTTTTAAGATGGTTTATTACATTCACTAACATCTACTTGTAAATATGTTAATTTGGGAGTGTTAGGGATTCTGCCGCTTCAACAAACATTTTTGATGGAACTGTATTAAAATGTGAAGGAAAAATAGTATATGTTCATTGTTTGGGGGAAATTTATTTATCTTGAGTCAGTAACAGCTTATAGTCAGAATGTTCAAGAAATAAAGGTCCTTACCAAACATAGTCTTTTCACGTTCCTGTGATCAGTATTCTCTCTCTAGTCTTTTAGGACTCGGCTGTACCTGACCTTAGTTTTGCTTTTTCTTGACCCATTTAAATCACTACTGAATTTAATTTAAAAGGAGATATATTTAAATTAATTCTTAATGTCATATCAAAAGTAATGTCTAGCTAAACCTATTTTAATAAAGAGTGATGTTTCCTTTTTTTTCTCAGTACCAAGGTGGGAATGGCTCAAGTCCAGTAAGAGGCATACCTCCTGCGATCCGTTCTCCTCAAAATTCACATTCACATTCCACTCCTTCTTCATCTGTAAGTTTTTACATTTGTAGGTGGTCTTCTGTCTGCTGAACATATGTATGTATGTATACTGAGTAACTTTTCATTGAGAACTTCTACGTATATTTATTTGTATTTATCTTTTTAGAAAATCATTCTATGAGGTAAGTTAAATTCTTTTTAATGATCTGATGCTCTTAGAACTTTATTTCTTCAAGTGAGATCCTTAAGTTATAGATTTCCTGAATTAATTATATCCGCGAAGTAATGTTTCTACAAAAGAATGATTTTGAGCCTGTGGGCCTAAAATGATACTCTTGTATCCATATTCAGTTACTGGTGTCTAATTTCGAACTCTCTTAGCAATTAAATTTCTTAACCACTAAAGTATAGCTTAATTCCTTTTTAGGAATCCTTAAGGGAAAGGGAGGCAGCCTTTATCCCTGGATCATTTTAGTTCAAGTGGGAGAAGGATCTTGGGCCTAAAAAATATTTTACAACTTTTTGGTTTGTTGCTGGTGTTTTAAGATCTGGTTCTATTTATATGCATTGTTTTGCTTATTGGATTTCATCTTTTCTTTACTTTTATTATATGAAAGTTGAATGTCTAACCAGAAAAGCAGCATTGGCTTTCAGTAATTTAAAAATTAATTGAAGATTTTTAAAAATCAGAGTATTTATTTTTTTCAAGTACCCTGGCTTTACTTCCAGTGTCCCCTTTTAGTGCTTGCCTGTAGACATGTACTTAGTTGTGTCTTACTCCTTTTGTACTTTGACTACAACATATTGCCATATACAAAATAAAGTGTCAGACTCAACAATAATTTTGAGTTATAGTGATGGCATTGATACAGTGATATAATCTGTTTTCAATGATGTGTTTTAAAACTAGTAACTGGATAAACCATGAAACTCATCAGTAAATTGATATTACACTATACATGGGTGTGCATTATTGTCCTTGGTAGTAGGAGCTCTATATTAAGATCTTTTCAGTTTTACTTCTTGAACCATCATCATCTGTTTTTAATATTTTTGTTTTGAAATAATGTATTTTGTCGTTATATGTAACAGATTGAAAGCATTAAAAATTTTTTATGGTTCTAGAATGTAAGCTTCTTGAGGGCAGGGAATATATGGTTGTTTCTTTCACTGTGCCTTATGTAAGGGAGGGTACTCTAAAAATGAATGCTTTTTGAATAAATGATGATTGGAAGTTTTGAAAAATCAGTTATGCTTTAATTCAGTTGTTATCTTGATAAAAACTTGAGAAGTGTTAAGTAGTTGTTGCTGAGCAAAAGCCTATGTTTTTCTTGCTAATGTAAAAATTTTAATCTTTTTCTGAGGTTCGACCGAATAGCCCTTCTCCTACTGCATTAGCTTTTGGGGACCACCCTATTATACAACCAAAGCAGTTATCCTTTAAAATTACTCAGGTAAATAGTAAATAAAATTTTTTGTATGGCTTGTAAGAAACTTAGTACAAATAACTAACATGTCTTCTCTTTGTTTTAGACATAGTCATAAGGTAAAATTATACATCAAGAGAGCTAATTGCTAAACAAAAAAACAATTTGTAGGGGGTAAGAAATTGAAACACCTACTTTACTCTAGGCTTGTCCTTTGTTACATGCAGGTTAAATATGTAGATGTTATACGCGTATTAAATAAACAGAACAAGCGTGACATGTCGGTTTTGTTTACTGTTTGTTTTGTTTACTGTTTGTTTTGTTTACTGCTTCTTTTTGAACATACCATCCAAATCAATGTTTTCCTGAAGCTATTATTTTGTCATAAGTGAACATTAAAGCAGTTCATTTTGGGTGTCTGTATTTATGTATATTCCTATATGCTATACACTTACAGATATCATTTGAAAATTATTTATCTTGTATGCTTATTTGATTTTATGAAGTTTGAGTACTGAGTTTTTCATTTTAACTTTTTACATGTGACGGCTTTTGGATGCTTAGCCACCTTTATTACCCCAGTTTATTGCCATTAGACTTTTCTGTTAGGTCATGTCCAAGCTGTTGTATATGCATCAAAACTTCTTTCTTTGGATGATCTTTAGGCTAGGATTACAAGTACATTGCTTTCAGTCAATGCATAGCTCATGAAAGTTTTTGCTGTGTCCAAAAATCAGCAGCGGTTGATGGCATAAAGCAGTCGTTATATTGAATTTTAATGAGTAACTTAACAATATTCTAAAACTTTTAGTAATCAGTTTTTTAAATGTTTCTTTGTAAGCTTGTAGAACTTACACTTCTGAAGATGTTAAAACTTAAAACTTTACTAAGACTTTTTGGAATAACTTTTACATACACAAACTCAGATTTTTTTTTGTTTTTAAAAGCACTAAAATATAGTTTTATATTTGCATGCAATGATATGTATAATGGAGATAATAAAATAGCTTTCTTTCATTTAGACTGATCTTACAATGCTGAAATTAGCAGCATTAGAAAGTAATAAAAACCAGGACCTGGAAAAGAAGGAAGGTCGTATAGATGACTTGCTCAGGGTAAGTAATAAGTCATGGAGGGGGGAAAAATTGAATAAATTATTTGGCAGTAATAAAACTTGAAGAAATACTTAGCATTATAAAAAATTCTTTAGCTGGGAAAAAAAATAAACTTTTTCTGGTAGTTTTAGGTATGTGAAAAATCACTATTTTAAAGTGAAAATTATTAGCTCTTTAAATGTGAATTGAGGGGACATCTGGGTGGCACAGTTGGTTAAGTGTCCGGCTGTTGGCTTAAGCTCAGCTCTTGATCTCTGAATCATGAGATTAAGCCCCGAGTTGGGCTCAGAGTGGAATCAGCTTGAGCTTCTCTCTCCCTCTCCCTCTGCCCCTCCCACTCATGCTCTCTCTGTCTCTAAAATATATAAATCTTTAAAAAAATAAATGTGAATTGAGAAACAGTTGGAGAAATAAAGGGAAGTTTATAAAATTTATTTTTATTCAATCAGCTGTCATAAGACATGGCCATTTCTTGTTAGTTTTAAAGGTAATTGATTTTGTTATAAACCTGAGTGACATTTGATATTATACAAAATGAAGTAACTGCTGCAATCCTGTGAGATTTTTAGTGGAAACTTTATAAAAGGACACGTCAGAAAATACTTATAATGTGAGTAAGGTAAGAAGCAGTGGTTCTCACCCCTTGCTGTTCAGTAGAACACCAAATGGGAAGGGTGGGAGGCACTTTTTAAAGATACCCATGCCTCAACTCCATCCTGAGGGATTCTGATTAAATTGATGTGATGTGGGGCTTGGGCACTGGTAGTTTTAAAAGCTCCTCCAAAAAAACCAAAAGCAAAAACAAAGCTCCTCCAGATGATTATAATTTAAGCCAGCATTGAGATCTATTGGAATAGAAACTCAATAAAACCAGCGTCTCATCTGTGATCCTACCACAATTACAGATACCTTTGAAACATCCGGTTTGCCTTTCCTGATCCCATCCCAATCACTCTCTCACATCCTTTTACCATTAACTACTGTTCTAAGTTCTGTATTTATTATGCCTTTTATTATGGTTTTATCATATGTATCTTTACATTCTTAACATATTTCAGTTTATTTAATTTTTTTAAATTTTATTTATTTATATGAGAGAGAATGTGAGAAAGAGAGTGCACAAGCCAGGGGAGGGTCAGAGAAGCAGACTCCCCGCTGAGCAAGGCGTCTGACGTGGGACTTGATTCCAGAACTCTGGGATCATGACCTAAGCCGGAGGCCGATGGTTAACCGACTGAGCCACTCAGGCACCCTTCAGTTTATTTTTGAACTTTCCATAAAATTACGCTCTGTGTACCCTTTTGCCCTGCTTGTTTTCACTAAACATTATATGTGGAATTGTCATGTAATTTTTTCATTTCATGCTATATATAGTAAGGCATTATATGAATATACCGTAATATATTTGTTCTGCTCTTGGTGGACATTTTGTTTCTACTTTTTGCTAATAAGAACAATTCTGCTAAGAACATTATTGTACATGTCTTCTAGGGCAATTGTGGAAAAATTTGTCTTATATTATATGCCTTGAGAGATACATGGCCAGAGTACATGGCATGCACATGTTCAATTTTGCTTTATAATGCCAAATTTTCCCTAAAGTGGTTGGATTAATTTGCACTCCTATGACCAGTGGGCAATAAATGGTCTTGTTGCTTATTATCTTTGCTAAGGCTTATTATAATCGGATACAATAAATTTTTTGGCCAGTTTGATGGATGTAACAAAGTGTCTTTTATTTTTTCTTATGTGTTCTCTTATTTTCTAGCATCTTTTAAAAAATATTTATTAACTATGTTTCTTAGAAATAACTGATCATGCTTTTGCTCATTTTTCTTAATGGGTTGCTATTTATGGTTTTTTTTTTTTACTTTTAAAACATTTTTTTATTTAAATTCAGTTACTCAACAAGTAATGTATTACTGGTTTCAAAGGTACAGGCCTGTGATTCCTCAGTCCTATATAATACCTAGTGCTCATTCCATCACATGCCCTCCTTAATGTTTATCATCCAGTTACCCTGTCCCTCCACCCCCTCGCCTCCAGCAACCCTCAGCTTGTTTCCTATGATTAAGTCTCTTATGGTTTGTCTCCCTCTGTAGTTTCATCTTGTTTTATTTTTTCCTCTCTTCCCCTATGATCCCGTTTTGTTTCTTAAATTCCACATATGAGTAAGAGCATATAATTCTTTCTCTGATTTACTTACTTCACTTAGCATAATACCCTCTAATTCCATCCACATCATTGCAAATGGCAAGATTTCTTTTTTTTTTTTTCTGATGGCTGCACAATATTCTGTTGTACATATATATACACCACATCTTCTTTATCCATTCCATCTGTCGATAAATATCTGGGCTCTTTCCATAGCTTGGCTGTTGTGGACATTGCTGCTATAAACACTGAGGTGCAGGTACCCCTTCGGGTCACTACATTTGTATCTTTGGGGTAGATAATTAGTACTGCAATTGCTGGGTTGTAGGGTAGCTCTATTTTCAACTTTTTGAGGAACCTCCATACTGTTTTCCAGAGCAGCTGCACCAGCTTGCATTCCCACCAACAGTGCAAGAGGGTTCCCCTTTTTCGGAATCCTTGCCAATATCTCATTTCCTGGCTTGTTGATTTTAGCCATTCTGATCTGTGGGAAGTGGTATCACATTGTGGTTTTGATTTGTATTTCCCTGATGCCGAGTGATGTTGAGCGTTTTTTCATTTGTCCGTTGGCCATTTGGATGTCTTCTTTGGAGAAATGTCTGTTCGCGTCTCCTGCCCATTTCTTGATTGGATTTGTTCTCTGGGTGTTGAGTTTGATAAGTTCTTTATAGGTTTTGGATAAGACATTTGCAAATAACTTCTCCCATTCTTTCAGTAGTCTTTTGGTTTTTGTCAACTGTTTCCTTTGCTGTGCAAAAGCTTTTCATCTTGATGAAGTCCCAATATTTCATTTTTCCTTTGTTTTCCTTGCCTTTGGAGACATGTCTAGCAAGAAGTTGCTGTGGCTGAGGTCAAAGAGGTTGCTGCCTGTGTTCTCCTCTAGGATTTTGATGGATTCCTGTCTCCCAATGGTCTTTCATCCATTTTGAGTCTGTTTTTGTGTATGGTGTAAGGAAATGGTCCAGTTTCATTCTTCTGCATGTGGCTGTCCGATTTTCCCAACACCATTTGTTGAAGAGACTGTCTTCTTTCCTGCTTTGTTAAAGATTAGTTGACCATAGAGTTGAGGGTCCATTTCTGGGTTCTCTATTCTGTTCCATTGATCTATGTATCTGTTTTTGTGCCAGTACCATACTGTCTTGATGATTACAGCCTTGGAATAGAGCTTGAAGACCGGATTGTGATGCTGCCAGTTTTGGTTTTCTTTTTCAACATTCCTTTGGCTATTCAGGGTCTTTTCTGGTTCCGTATAAATTTTAGGATTATTTGTTCCCACTCTGTGAAAAAAGTTGATGGTATTTTGATAGGGATTGCATTGGATGTGTTGATTGCTCTAGGTTGCATAGGCACTTTAACAATATTTGTTCTTCCAGTCCATGAACATGGAACGTTTTTCCATTTCTTTGTGTCTTCCTCAATTTCTTTCGTGAGTGTTCTATAGTTTTCTGAGTACAGATCCTTTGCCTCTTTGGTGAGGATTATTCCTAGGTATCTTATGGTCTTGGGTGCAGTTGTAAATGGGTTCAACTCCTTAATTTCTCTTTCTTCTGTCTCATTGTTAGTATATAGGAGTGCTTTTTTTTTTGGATACCAGTTTTTTGTTGTTCATATGTATTGATTTTCTCCCAGTGGCAAATTGCCAAATTTTATATGATTAAATACGTCTTTTTGTTTGTAGTTTATGTTTTGTTTGTACCAAATTATTATCAAAGTTATACAAAAAGAACTAATTTTTTTTTAACTCCTAAGATCATAAAGTTGTTCCTCTAAATCAAAAAGATGTTTTCTTTGAAAACTTCTATAGTCTGGTGTTTCATACTCACTGGAAATGTTTTTGGGTTTGGTGTGAAATTCAGTTTCATTTTAATTTCTTTCTATATAGATAATCATTTGCCCAGCTCATGTAATTTAAAAAGACCACTCTTTTCTGCCAGTTTCCTTGTATAATCTAGGTTCCATATATAAGTAGATCTATTATATATTCTCTGTTCTGTCCCATGTTGTATTTGTGTATTCCTATACTGATACCACAGTATTTTTTTTAATCATTTAGCAATTGTCTTTATTAGTAACAGATAACATAAGCAACAATACTTTAAGAGAATACAATATTATTTTTTGAGAGAAGAACAGAACTGGGCAACTCAGGTGTGATTTCTTCTTCACAGTCTCATAGGGGATCTTGGCTCCTTTAGTTTTTTTGCTCCCTTATCCTTAGTGTATGGCTTTTATCTTGAAGGTCATATCAAGGTACAAAATATTTATTATGGGGCGCCTGGGTGGCACAGCGATTAAGCGTCTGCCTTCAGCTCAGGGCGTGATCCCGGCGTTGTGGGATCGAGCCCCACATCAGGCTCCTCTGCTATGAGCCTGCTTCTTCCTCTCCCACTCCCCCTGCTTGTGTTCCCTCTCTCGCTGGCTGTCTCTATCTCTGTCAAATAAATAAATAAAATCTTTTTAAAAAAAAAATTTATTAGAGTCACCATTATGATAGTTTAGCTAGGTATGTATCGATCCAGAATAAAATGTTGTTTTTTATTACTTAATGAAGAAAGGAAATAGATTTGGGTGATTATAATTGCTGTGGCTTTATATTAAATCTTGATTTGTGATTGAAGAAATATCCTCTCTTTTTGGCTATGTTTGGCCCTTTGTAGTTATAGAGAAATGTTAGAATCCAATTTTGAAGTCACACACGCAATTTGTTGGGGTTTTGTTGAAGTGGGTTTGTTTTTGCTAAATTCCATCTATGGTCCTCTGAGAGTTTCTTTATTTTACCTTTTCCTTGAAAAACATTTTGATTAGGTATATAATTTAAGTTGGCTGGTATTTTCTTCTAGCATTTGCAATATATTATGCCACGATCTTTTGCCTTCCACCATGATTGAGACCTATGTTTCTCAAAGTTGATTCCCAGACCAGAAGCATCAGCATTACTGGGGTATTTATTAGCAGTAAATTTTCAGACTCTACCTCAGACCTCCTTACACAGAAACTTTTGAGAGTGTGTCCCAGCAATCCGTATTACAACAAGCCCTCCAGGTTATTCTTTTGTCACCGGACTAGACTAATCCAGCTAATCTCCTGAGTTTAGAGAAAGCCTCTTCCCTGAGCAATATGGTTTCCTACAAAGTCAACAGAATTGATATCTTGTTGCCAGGAAAGATGGTGGAAATAGTTTGCTGTTGGGTAGGCATCTGTAGTGCCATCCACAAGTTTAATGGAGAAAAAACTTTTATCAGTTACAAAAGATGGAAAAGAACTCATATTCATTTTTAAGTGTTAGACACTTTATATACTATATTTTAGTTATTTTTAACTAAGTGAAGTAGATAGTATTGCCCCTGTTCTAGAAATATAAAAAGAATAAGCCAAGGTTCAGATAAGTGACTTGACTTAGCCAAGGTTACATACCTTAGGGTGTTGATTTGAACCCATGGTGTATGGATACAAATTCCATGTACTTTCCACTGTACAGTTACGTAACATTTAACAGTATTATCCCATGGTTAGTAGATGCTTAAAAAAATTTTTTTAGTATCATACTCAGATACTTACTTGATTTATCCTTTCTTTTTATGTAATTTATTCAGAATGTAAGAATATTCCTAAGTGTCTTATATACCCAAATTTTAGACCTTTTCATTTTTACTTATGTTGTAGGCTAACTGTGATCTCAGACGGCAAATAGATGAACAACAAAAATTACTTGAAAAATACAAAGAACGATTAAATAAGTGCATATCAATGAGCAAGAAGCTGCTTATTGAAAAGGTAAGTTGAAAGTTCAGTGAATTTTCTTTTTCATTCCACTGACCCCTTTTCACCTTGTACAGTTTTAAATTTAAATGAATAAAATTGATGATTTTTTCCTCCTTTTTTCAGAGTACACAAGAAAAACTGTCAAGCCGAGAGAAGAGTATGCAAGACCGATTACGCCTTGGGCACTTCACAACAGTTAGACATGGTGCTTCATTTACTGAACAATGGACAGATGGTTTTGCGTTTCAGAATCTTGTGAAGTTAGTCATTCTTACATTTTAAAAAATGTGGTGTTCCTTTGGGTTTTTGTTACTTCCAAAGATTATAGATTTGGAATTATGTTCTATTTCTACTCCTTACTGCTCTTTGAAATCACAGCATTTAGTACATTTGAAAGGAACATAAAACAAAAGTGTTACAGTTGCAGCTTTAGCGGACTTCTTGATTAGTTAGCATTCATCCATACTATATGATATATTATTCTAAGTATGACTTTCCAAAATACAAACGTATCTTCTAGCTTTATAGAAGATTTGGGAGGAAATTTTAATTTTCATTGGGAGATTTACATGTATATATGTATAAAAGATATATATATATGTATATCTTGGGATTTTTCTACTTAGTTTTTTCCACATTCTCCAGTCCTTACTTCAGTGTTAATACTCAGCACTTGTGTGCTTTCTATTCCTGTGGAAAAGACAGGAACTTTTTCTCTTCTGCTTCAGATACAATAATTCATAAATCAGTTGAGGAATATGTAGCTTTAGCATCTCTGAGGCAAACTTTAAAACAGAAATTGAGTTCAGATGGTGGTAGATAGGGATAGATTGACTACGTATTGAGGAGCCAGGACCTGTGCTACTTTTTTGTTTTCACAGGAAAAATTTTTAAACCTCAAAAACAGGAGTAGTGCCAACATCTACCTCAGATCATAGAGTTATATGGAAAATGGAGGCAAAGCTGTATCTCAGTATGTAAACATTGCTGTTTCAAACACTGGTTCCCAGGACTTTGCACAGAGTGGCCTTCTCTCTCTCGCAGTTGATTTATTCAGCTTTTGTTCAGCACCGGCTGTGCTGGATCCTAGGTGTACCATAATGAAGAACGTAGTTCTTGTGATGCTGGAGAGTTTGGCATTAATTCTGTGGATTATACGGAGCTATTAAGGGTTTGTATGTAGTGTGTGTGGTCAGAATTGAGTTTTAGAAAGATAACTGGTGATAATGTGGGGCTAATACTGGAAATAAGATAAATTATTGACAGCTGAGGTATTCAAAAGAAAGATGATTAGGCTTGAGCTAAAATACTGACAGTGAAGTAGAGACTAGGAGATATAGTTGGGATAGAAACCATGATTTTTGACTGTTATATAAGTAAGAACCTCTACTACTAAACTCAGATCTACAGTTGTCCTGATAGTGAATAAAATAGGCTACATAATATAACCTTAAATACAAACTAAAAATGCAAATCTAAAATATAAGCTCTGTTTGTAGCTGTCAAGAGCAAACTTGGAGCTTCTGGGTTGGTGAACACATGGAGGTTTGGGAGAGTGGAGCAGTTAGAGCCTGGAAGCCCCACACTCTCTCCCCACACCTTGCCCTGTGTATCTCTTTCATCTGGCTCTTCCTGAGTTACATTCTTTCATAATAAAAAGTATTCTTTTTTTAAAAAAATCACTTGCATTTCTTGTATTGAGGGCCTACTGTGTGTTGTTATATATGCGTATTTTAAATCAAGCTGCTTATCAGTGTGAATTAAGTAGTTTATCAGCGATATAACCCTAAGTAGTTTATCAGCGATATACCCCAAAGTAGTTGGTGGATGAGAAGAGAAATAAATATTAGTAATGTTAAATTAATGATCCCTAAATTGTGTAGTCATTCCTAAATAATCAGATATTAGCTTTATATTCATTCCAGTAATTCTTTACTTTCCATTAGGATTTTAAACACTAGGATTATTGCCATTTGTTTTCATTTATAGCATCTTAATTGTGCTCTAAACTAGCTTTAAAAATTAACTTTTTTAATAAAATGAAGTTATTTCTATTTCCAAAGGAAAATTGGGTTAAACTCCTGTTCTTGAATTTTCTCCACCCTTTTACTCTTCTGCCTAGGTGGCTATTGAGTCTTTCATTCTGGTCATACTCTACTATTATCTGGCGAGAATCATAGGAACAGGCAATTTGTGTAAAGCCAATTTTGGGTCAGCAGAGTAGAAGTTCTGTAGTTCTGCTTTGATGGCAGGGGGAGCCAAGGAGTTGAAACATTTGTCTTGCTTTAAATCTAAGTATCATAACCATGTAGAGTTTTAAAAATTTTTTCTTAGCATGTTGAGGTGACCTAAAAGGGAACATGGTTACTATGCAAACAAGTTGTGTGATGGGATAATTGCTGAAATCTCTAACCTATATTTTTATAATAGACATGATATTTATTAGTTTTTAGAATTAGTAAGCTTTAGATTCTTGAACGGGAAGCAGTAATATTTTTACTTTTATTAATTGCTCATTTTTCAAAGCCCTGCTAATTTTTCTTATTTCCCTTATTTTTGTTTTCTTGTTTCCTTCAAATTGTCAAAATTCTTTTCTTCATCAGTTTCTTATATTTAGGTCAATTTTTGTTTCATTTCAAGGTAGTGCTTGCACATTCCCAAAATCTTTTTGACAAAGACAAATTTAGAAAACTCTATTAAGTTGTCTTTTTTAAGTTTTTCTACAAACACAAAGCGATGAGATTCATGTTTAAAAGCTACTCTGTGCTTACCTCTGTTCTTTATTTTAATAGCCCATTTGTTTAATTGAGCAAGTTTTTACTGAATTCCTAATATGTGCTGATGATTATGCTGGGCACTAGGGATACAATAGGATGTAAAATAGATGTGGTCTCCGTTCTCGTGGAGTAACACAGTTCAGAGACATTCTAATCAAGTATCTAGAAGGAATGATACTCACTAGAAAGAAGGAGCTAGAGATCTACAAGGTACCATGAGATTAAATATAGCAACAAATCTTTCCCTAGTTCAGGGGATTTGGGAATTTAGAAGTGAATGCTTCAGATGAGACCTGGACAGTGAGTACAAATACGTTCAGAAAGGTGGAACCATAATTTTTGTTTGTTATATGCTTTTTCATGTTTATTAGTATATTCATGTTTTAACTGTGAAGAGTAATGAAAAGTTAATATGGTTTTTTACATTTATTTTTATACAGGCAACAAGAATGGGTGAATCAGCAAAGGGAAGATATTGAAAGGCAAAGGAAACTTCTAGCCAAACGTAAACCTCCCACAGCTAATAATTCTCAGGCACCCTCTACCAATTCTGAACCAAAACAGAGGAAAAACAAAGCAGTCAATGGAGCAGAGAATGATCCCTTTGTTAGACCAAATTTACCACAACTGTAAGCCTCCATTTTAATTTTCCTTTTTTCTCAGTCGTTGCCAGTGAGCATGAATGTTAGATGTTATTTATATTTACACTAATATTTAAATACTAAAAATAGTTATGGCCAGGAAAGAAGGCAGTATTAAAATTTACCTCTAAATTAATAATCTTCAAATACCCAAATTCAGCCTTTGTAAGTGGAGACTTATTAATCTTCTTTTAAAATGAAGACTTAGCAGCTAAGAGGAAACTGGAATCCACTCTTTTTTCATGTCTAAATGAGAGAGTCAGTTATCAGTTTTGATTATCTCAATTCTGTGTTTCCATTAATGTTTTTTTTTCTGAGAGAAAATTTAATAACTGTGACATATATTTTCTTAACCTCTACAGTAGTACATTGGTAGATTATAGGTATTGTTTTTTTCCCTTTCTGCTTTTATTTTTCTAAATTTCCTGCATTAATGATGAACTGCTCTTTATAGTTCAGTGGGCAAAGAGATTTTTAAATAATTAAATGCTTATTATACATAGAAAATTGGAAAATGTGAAAAAACATAATAAAACAACATAGACCATGATCCCAGCCACAGAGAAGACCGTTATTAAAATTTTGATTTACAGATGTGTCCAAACATATTTTTGTTCTGCAAGAACTTAAATTTTTGTGAGTAGAAAATACACACACACACACACACACACACACGCACGTGGTGCGCGCGCATGCATACTGATACCGTTATGTGGATGCATTCTTTTTTTCCTTTGTTGAAAGGTAATGTTTCATCTGTGCTTTGAATCCCATACCCTGCTACATGAGGGACTCTTCTGTGGGTACCTTCATTATCTTCTTTCGTCAGCCTTTTGTTCTCTACTGGTTCCCTCCTTTCAGAAGACAAATGAAACCAAAAACTCTGCTTCAATTGTATATCCCTCTATTCTAGTCTCTATATCCTGTCATTTTTATAACCAGATTTCTTTCTTTTTTTTTTTTTTTTTAAAGATTTTATTTATTTATTTGACAGAGATAGAGACAGCCAGGGAGAGAGGGAACACAAGCAGGGGGAGTGGGAGAGGAAGAAGCAGGCTCATAGCAGAGGAGCCTGATGTGGGGCTCGATCCCAGAACGCCAGGATCACGCCCTGAGCCGAAGGCAGACGCTTAACCGCTGTGCCACCCAGGCGCCCCTATAACCAGATTTCTTGAAAGACTTGCTCGTAGCAGTCTCTTCTGTCTCACCTTCCATTTTCTTCTTTCTTAAATGAAATTGCCTTTTAAAGGTTAACTATCTTTTTGATGCTCATTGCCAGAGACATTTGAGTCTTTAACTTGGCAGCACTGAATATTGTTGACTTCTTATTTTTCCCCCAAAAGACTCCTTCTTGCCTTTATTTTTGAAATACCTTGATCTCCTAATTTTCATTTTAAGTCTTCTGGCTCATCTTCTCAGTCTTTTCTATGGACATCATTTACACTGCCAATTTGTAAAATGTAAGTGTCTTTTAAGAATCTGTCTTGGTCATCTTACTTCCTACTCTACATATTCTCCTTGAAAATTAGCTGCTTCTCAGAATTTCAGTTACCACGTATATGCTTCCTAACATCCAAGTTTCTGTCTCCAGTCCACTTTTCTCTCTTGAGTATTAAATATATCTCAGTTTTGAATGTCATATCCTTGCTTGGTTGTTATCAGTACTTACGTGCTGCTAATATAGCCTTTTCAATACTGTGTTTACTAAAAACACGGAACAAAACAAAAACTATTTACTATTACCATTTCCATTCCAGTCTGTCTCTCTCTACACACACACACAGACACACACACACTCACACACTCTCTCTCACTCTCATCCACACATCCGTATATACACCCTTTGCCTTTTCCTGTGTTTTCTCTGTTAGTAAAGGGTACTATCATCCTTTCAGTTCCACATGCCAGATTTTTATTATCATCCTTAATATTTTAGATCAAGATTTCATTTATTGTCCTTAATCCATTTTTATTATTTTCCATTAATAAATAGGTAGTAACAAGCTTATTTTTCAAAATCCACCTTAAAATCTACTTCCATCTTCAAACCTTTTCTAATCTTGGGGGGCTTTTGTAAATTGGAATTAAAACATTCAGCTATTGATATTTTAAGAAAGAGTAGCAAATGGTTTACATTTGTAAATTAGTAAATTTGTTGCTTAATTAAGGGTAGATGGGTAGATGAGTGGTTATATAGAATACAGTGTGTGTAAGCTTTAATTCCACTCCTAGGAGACTCCAGTCCTTCTAGATCTCAAGTGTATGCACTTACGTAAGTACCCACTGACACCATTCTAACTCAAGTTACCGTCCTCTTACTTGGGTTATTTTTTCTCTCCTACCTCTCCTTTCAACTTTGGTTTAGCAATCCAGTTCATTTTCATTTTGCAATCAGAATCATTTTTGCAAAATATGATCCTTTTATTCTCTTTCTTATCACCCTAACATAGCTCTCTGTTTCTTGAATCATAGAATCCCTAAAAGTCCTAAGATGATTTCTTAAAGCACTTTTGATCTGACATCTTCTGATCACTCTAGCCTCATCTTTTGTCACTAACCAGTGCCTACCCTTCACTGTCAGCTTTCAAACTTCAACGCATGGTTTTTAATTCCTGTTCATCTTTTAAATCCCGTACTAGGTATTTCCTCCTAAAAGTTTTTCCTTGATCCCTAGAGGATAGGAGTTAATTATCACTTTAACGTAATGTGATAGTGCCCTCTGTCTCTTCAGTCACAGCATCACCATTTACTCTGTTAATGACACTAGAAACATCCTGAATGTTTCCCTTGCCCTCATTCTCTGTGTCTGTTTCTGTAGCATCTCGTATTTGTCCATCTGCATTGCCACTATCTTAGTTTAGGACCTCATCTCTCTTTTTAACCTAGATTACTGTTTCTTATGTGTCTCTTCATGCCAGTTTCACATTTAACCTTCTTCACTGACCTTCAGGATAAAATTCACCCTCATGAAGGACTCTTTGTAGGCCTTATTTTCCTCTGTCATTTCACCTCCAACGTCTGTCCTATGTATCTTATGTTAAACTGTTTTAGTTCTCTAAGTGGATTAGGCGTTCTTGTTTCTGTGCCTTTATACATCTTGTTCCTTGCCTTTCTTCACCAGTCTCATTGCCTGTTCATCTTTTAAGGCTTGGCTCAAGTACCAATTTCAGTAGGAAGCCTTCTCTAACTTTTTTTCTTCCCATTTTCTCCCCCATTTCCCCTCAGGTTGGATGCCCATAGCCTTTTGTATGTGCCTGTTCTGTATGTAGCATTTTTCTCAGTGTTTTATCCCTGTATTCCCACTATGCAGCACAGTTTTCTCATATGGAAAATGGTCAGTAAATGCTAAATTCTGTCACATAAGCATTTGACTGAATTTCATTTTCTCCTTCTCACTAGTTTCTCCATTTTTCAAGTTTGTCACAGGTATTTTGCTTACTTGTCTTCCAAGATACTTAACAGCCCTACCTATAGTTTAATAGTCATAGACTTGTCTTATTTCCACCCCACTTTATTATATATGTTGACAGAGAACTAACCCTGAAGTTAAACTTTTGTGTTCTTGGAATGGCAAATGAAGTGATACTACATAATAGTTTGACTGTATCTTTATACAAATGCAGATTTAAATAGGGAAAAAAGCCATAGAAGCATTTTTTTTAATTAAATATTTATTTATTTATTAGAGCGTGCATGAGAGAGCAGGGGAAGGAGGGGGAAGAGGGAGAGGAAAGAGAGAGAATCTCCAGCAGACTCCCCGCTGCAGGAGTCTTGAATGATGGGGGTCTTGATCCCAGGACCCTGAGGTCATGACCTGAGCCAAAATCAGGAGTTGGATGTTCAACTGACTGAGCCACCCAGGTGCCCCAGAATCACTTTGGTTTATATATTATTATATTTTAGTGGCTCTTCTCTGAACTGTCTTGTAAAAATTCCTTTCGAATCACTGGTGGTAACTAGAACATCTAGAGTGTATGTGCAGAACATCTAGTATAATTAGAATAGAAACCTTAAATCTTTAATTATTTTTCTGTCAAGAAATTAACAAAGAAAATGAAGTTACTACTATGTAGCGGTTAGGACTTGAAGCATTGTTGACAGACAGATGTGGAATCCATCCTTGACGCTTTCAGGTTGTTATTTTTGGTAAGCTGTTTCACTTCTTTGAGTCTCCATTTCCTCACTTGCAAAAGGACCTATATCATAGTATCGAAAGGATGATACAAGGTAATGCATGTTAAAGTACTTGCATGGTTCCTGGTTCTTAACTAATTTTTAACTACCAGCAAGATTTGGTGAGGTTTTTAGGTAGTAGGTCCTACTTTTAGTCACATATACTTCTGTTCAGAGTAGTTTGCATAGAAAATATTATCTATGGATGTCTAAATGACCCTTGTGTTAATTGTAATTAATTAATTTTAATCAAGATTTTGGCCTCATGTTAAATATATTTTAAATTACGTTTTGATTTTATTTATGTATTTCATGTTTCACATAGGATGACTGCGAAGTAAACAGTAATATTTTACCTTCTATTTTATTAAGGAAGTTTTAGAGGTCACTGTGTTTTCTCATTAAAGCTTTGATTTTAACTCAAGGTTATATTTTACATACCATGAAGTTATTTAGTGGATTACTTGTCTTGTAAATTATAGACTTTTTTAATTAATAAAATTTATTTTTAGAGCAGTTCTAGTGTATATAGCAAAATTGAGTAGAAAGTAGAGAGTTCACATATACTCCCTGTCCCCACACACAGCCTCCACCACTGTCAGTGTCCTGCCCCCGACTGGCATGTTTGTTACAGTTGATGGATGTGCGTTAGCACATCATTATCACCGAGAGTTTATAGTGTACATCAAAATTCACCTTTGGTGTAGTATACATTTTATGGGTTTTGACAAATGTTTTATTGTTTTTTAAAAAAATCATGTTTGAATAATCTTTTGTTGGAGCATTTAATCTATTTTCATTTCATGTATTTATTTATTTATTTATTTATTGGGGACTTAAATCTGGTCTGTCTTTGTGCGATCGATTTATCCTGCCTCATCTCTGTCCCTTTTTTTTCTTTATTGGGTTGCTCAGTTTTTGTTTATTTGATTTTCTCTTTCTGTCCCCTATGTGAGGACATCATAGTCTGTATTCATCTAAATGTTACTTACATATTTATCATTTTTTTACTCTTCATTTATTCTTACATCTTTGATTTTTTTTACCTAGTAAGCTCTTTCTGCCCGAGAATACCCTTTAGAAATTTTTTCTTTTTCTTTCTTTTTTTCTTTTTTTAGTGTGGGTCTATTGGTAATGACACCTTTCAGTTTTTTCTTGGTATGAAACTAACTTTATATTGCCTTCATTCTCAAAATGGTTTTTACTGATTTTAGAGTTTTAGGTTGGTGATTATTTTAAGGTGTCTTACTGTCTTTTGACTTAAAATTATTACTAGACAAGTCACCTGACCATAGAAGAACCATTTTGAATGGAGCAGAAGCAATATTTGAAGACTAAATAACTAAGAATATTTTAAAGCAGATGAATAAGATCGATCTATAGATTCACAGAGGCCAGAGAATTCCATGTATAATGAATAGAAATACATAGACACATCATAAATTTCAGAAAAATCAAGGCAAAGAGAAAAAAATTCTTAAAAGTAGCCAAAGGAAAAGAAAAACACATATTGGGAATATAAGTTAAGAAAAAAATATTCCAGGTAAATGCCAACCAAAGGAAGCTATATTATATGAGACACAGTAAAATTTAAGGCAAATAAATTATAAGAAATAAAGTGGTTATTTCATAACTATAAATGGCTCAAATCGCCAGAAACATATAGTAATTCCAAATTTGTGTGCCTGTGATAACATCACCTCAAGATAGATGAAAAATTGACAGTACTTTAAGGAGACATAGATTCAGAAGTCATAATAGATTTCAACCCACACATTTCTTAGTAATTGAACATGCAGATAAAAATAAAACAATAAAAAAAAAAGGACACGCAGTATGGGTATAGAAAATTTCAGTGGGATTGACAAACTTGACACTTGTAGAATACCCCTAACGTCTACAGAATATGTGTTCTTTTTTAAGCATAGACTTCTGTAAAAATTTATCATGTTAGGTCATAAAGCAGAGAGGTCTCAACAGATTTCAAGAGATTGAAAGAGTTTGTGTAGGACTGGCATTGTTTCTTACTTAAATATTTGGTTGAACTCATGGGTGAAACTTATCATAGAATATGTTCTCTGACCACAGTGGAATTAGATTAGAAATCTCTAAGAATAAAGTAGTGAAAAAATCTCAGTGGAAATGAGAAAAATATTTTTAGATGAGTGATAGTGAAAGTGCCATATAGCAAAATTTGTGAGATAAATCTGACCAGTATCTGGGGGAAATTTATAACCTTATGTACATATAAATGAAAAGAAGAAAAACGAAAACTTTATAAACTAAGCATTTATTTCAGTAAGTTAGAAGATGAGCAGTAGAATTAACCAAAGAAGGAAGAAGAAAGAGTAGAAATTAATGATACAGGAAATAAACATATACAATACAGAGAGTCAACCAATCCAAAAAATGTGTATTTTATTCCAAAACAAAACTAATCTAATAAAATTGAAAGAGAAGGCAACCATTATCAGAAATGTAAAAAGGTATTATTAGAGTCTACAGATATTTAAAGGAAAACAACATTAAATGGCTTAAACTTGAAATTTTTGTGAAATGCTTAAATTTCTAGAAAAATCTTAACAGAATTGGCACTAGAATAAGCAAAAGTCTAAATAGTTCTATAACTATTAAAGAAATTGAATCTGTAATTATAAAGTTAAAAATCGAGTGGCCCCTGGATGGTGCAGTTGGTTGATCCTCTGACTCTTAGTTTCTTGGCTCAGGTAGTGATCTCCTTGTGGTGGGATCTAGCCCCGTGGCAGGCTCCAGGCTCAATGAGGAGTCTGCTCAAGTTTATCTCTCCCTCTCTGTCTCTCCCTCTCTCTCTCTCTCTTGCTCTCGCTCTCTCTCTAAAATAAATCAATCTTTTTTAAAAATGAAAAATCCAGGTATAGATGACATCATTTTTGAATTATAACATCTATTTAAGGAAGAAGTAGTGCCAGTCTTTTTTAAAACTTTCTTTTTTTTAAAGAATAGCTAAGTCAGAAATACTTCCAGCATATTTTATGAGACCAGCATAATCTAGGTGTTAGAATTTAGCAAAGATGATACAAAGAAGGAAAGTTACAGGCTAATCTCACTATAAACGCAAATGTAAAAATCTTAAATAAAGTATTAGCAATCAAACATGTAATATATAAAAATGAAAATTTATCAAGACCAAGTTGTGTTTATTTTAGGTATGCAGGGTTGGTTTAACATTAAAAAATACCTAATTTTCCATGTAAGGAGAAAGATCATATGATAATAGATGCCAAAACAAAAAACATGAGACAAAATTCAGCATTGGTCTTTTTTTTTTTTTTTTTAAAGATTTATTTATTTATTTTGGAGAGGGGTTGGGTAGGGATAGGGAGAAAGAGAATTTCAAGCAGCGCCCCTGCTGAGCTCAGAGCCTGATGTGGGCATGGCCCTGAGATCATGATCTGAGCCGAAACCAAGAGTCAGATGCTAAACCAGCCAAGCTACCCAGGCACTTCCAGCATTGATCTTTGATTAAAACTCCTAGCAGTCAGTAGAAGAACTTCCTTAATCTATACTGTACATTGATTTTTCTTTTTGCATTCATATCTACATGCTGTGCACTTGAGTCACCATGGTGCCCTGTATGCCTTGTTTCTTCTTCCTGCTGCTCCTGTTTAGTCAGGTTCAGATGTTATCTCTTCTGTGTCTTTTCCTAGTTCCTTCAGATAAAATTTTTTTTCTTTGCTCTGTGTACTCATAGCTGTATTATCCAGGACAATCACCTTATGTTAAGGTCAGCTAATTAGCAACCTTAATCCCACGTAATCTTTTGCTATATAAGGTAACATTCACAAATTCCAAAGATTAAGATGTGGTATCTTTGGAAGCTGATATTCTGCCTACCCATCTCCCCTCTGAACCAAGAGTCACATCCTTCCCATATGTAAAATACATTCATCCTATCCTAACATCCCCCAAAGAATCAACCCGATATCTCAATTACAGTGACATCCCAACCCAATTATAGCATCAACTCAGCATCCAAAATCTCATCTAAATTAGGTATGGGTGAAAACCTGTATAATCCGCCCAAAACACAATTCCTCTTAATCTGTGAACCTTAAGAAACAACTTCTCAAAATATGATGGTGAGGACAGGGATAGGATAACAATTAAAGACATTTTGTTGAAGCAGGAAGAAAAAAAAAAACAAAAACGAAAGGAGTCACTGCTCCCAAATAGTTTCAAAATCCATCCAGTCACACTCCCATTTGGTTTCGAAGTCTGGTAGTAATTTTCTATGGTTATGGCTCCCCTTCTGGACTCAAGGTTCTTTCCTCTGAGTCTGTTTCACAAAGGTTTCTTTCTCGTTAAGGTTAGCATGTGTATGTAGCAGAGTAGCTTTGTCAGCCTGTTTCTTGTTTGTAGAATTTTGGAGGTCTGACAGCCTTTCATTTTGTACTCTCTCTGCCCTCTTAAATGCCAAGCTGGCAGTGTTTCTGTTTAAAGTTGTCAGAAGATCTCATGGCTTTTCCCCCTCTGACACACACATTCATTCCGTTAGATGTGAGGATCCTCCAGGTTCTTTTCTTGATAATCCCATTACTGTTTTTGGCTTCTGCTGAGAAGGCTGAGGGGGACCTGTGAGTTGCACGCTTAATCTTTTAAAGACCATTTTGAACCTCTGTGAAGTATTAGCAAAAATGTTGTCCAGCAACGCCCTCCTTTTTTTTTTCTTTCTTTTTTTTTTTTAATAACAGAGCATCATTTTGTGCATCTCAATCTTAGTGTCTTTCACACTATGGATAGAATGAGACATTTCTTTCTTTTTTTTTTTTTTGAGTATATACCTAGGAATAGAATTGCAAGGTTATATGGCAATTCTGTGTTCAAATTCTCGAAAACTGCTAAACTATTTTTCCTATTTGCAGTATTTTACATTCCCGCCAGCAGTAGACAGATTTCCTATTTCTTTACATCTTTGGTAACACTTTTTATTTTCTGTTTCTTGATTATAATCATCCTAGTAGCTGTAAAGTGTCATCTCATTGTGGTTTTGGTTTGCATTCCTGAAGGCTCATAATGTTGGATGTCTTTTAATGTGCTTGTTGGTCTTAGCATAGATATTGAAGTCTTTTGCTCAGTTTTTAATCCAGCTGCTTGTCTTTTTGTTGTTGAGTTACAAGAGTCCTTTATATGTTCTAGATACTAAACCTTTTTCAGATATATGATATGTAGATATTTGCTCCCATTATGTAAATTGTGTTACTTTCTTGATAATGTCCTTTGGTTTGATTTGACTTTAATTTTTATGATGTTAAATTTACTGTTTTGTTTTTTGCTCATACTTTTGGTGTCAAATCTAAGAATCCTTTACCAAATCCGTGGTCAAGGACATTTACCCCTGTGCTGTGTTCTAAGAGTTTTCTAGTTTTAGTTTTTATATTTAGATTATTGATCCCTTTTTGGTTAATTTTTTATATAGAGTGCGGTAGGGGTCCAACTTCATTCTTTTGCATGTGGTTATCCAGTTGTCCCAGCACTATTTGTTGAAAAGACTTATTCTTTCCCTCATTGAGTGGTCTTGGCATCTTGTCAGAAATCACCTGGCCATGGATATCTGTACTCATTTCTATTCCTTTGGCCTATATGTCTGTCTTTATGGTAGAGTAACTGTTTTAATGACCATAACTTTGTAGTAAGTTTTGAAATAGGTAATGGGAGTCCTATAACTTTGTTTTTTCTTTTTCAATATTGTTTTTTCTATTTGAGCCCCCTTGCAATTTTTTTTCCATTTTAGCAAAATGGGCCATTTGTATTTTGATCAGAATTATATTGAATATATGGATGACTTTGGAGAGGATTGCCCTCTTAACAACATTAAGTCTACTCATCCATGAACATAGAAGTCTTTTAATTAGTTTCCATTAATTTCCTTAGCACTGTTTTGTAGTTTTTAGTGTACTAGTCACTTCCTGGGTTCAATTTATTTCTAGGTATTTTATTCTTTTGCATTCTATTATAAATGGAATTGTATTCTTAATATCCTTTTTAGATTGTTCATTGCTGGTGTATAGAAACAACTGATTTTTGTGGGTTGATTTTGTACCCTGCAACTTTGCTGATTTATTAGCTCTGGTGATGTTTTTTTCTTCATTCTTGGAGATTTTCTACATCTAGAGTTAAGGTCATCTGCAAATAGAGATAGTTTTACTTTTTCTTTTCTCATTCTGATGCATGATGTTACGTTTCTTTTTCTTACTTAACCCCTCTGGTAGGACTTCCAGCACAATATTGAATAGTAATGGTGAAAGCATCATTGTCTTATTTCTCATCTTAAGGGGAAAGCTTTCAGACCTTCACCTTTGAGTATGATGTCATTTGTGGGTTTTTAATAAATGCCCTATATTGTGTTGAGGAACTTCTGTTGCTAGTTTTTGGGGGGCTTTTCAAAGGCAGACTAGTCTCATGTCCCACCCTCCCTCATTTAAAAAATCTAATCCTCAATGCATAGCTCATAGTTTAATGTTCACTAAAGGTTTGCTAAATTATACAAATAAATGGGCTTGCTATTTTTTTAAGTGCCTGTAATAGTCTTATTTACCATAAATTGCATTCCTTAACTTTGACACTTTGAGTAGCCTAGTATTTAGTACTTTCTGCAGAATTAGCTTATTAGTGCTTCAAAACCAAGCAGAGAGAAAGTGGTCAATATATATTTTTTACTATTTATTTGAAGCTTAATAGTTATAGTAGTAGTATTCAAAATGCCAGAAGTAAATAGCTAAGTTCTGCTGCTGATGAAAGTTACATTAATCTCCAGTGAGAATTGTATGTGTTTAATATCAGGAGTAGATCTATGAAATAATGCTCTGGGATCAAAGTTTTTTAAATCAACGAAGAAATATCACTCTACTAAGAAAATTTAGGGAGGGAATATTTGTATGCATTTGCTTTAGCTGTATGGATGTGGATGGTTTGAACCACAAAACAAAACATAATAACAGCTGAAACTAAGTGCTGTTAAATAGCAAATATGTATTACATTATGCTGTAAGATAACCAAACAATATTCAACAAACTAAATCATCATGGAACTAATTGATATTAATTGATNGCTTAACCGCTGTGCCACCCAGGCGCCCCTGGGATCAAAGTTTTTTAAATCAACGAAGAAATATCACTCTACTAAGAAAATTTAGGGAGGGAATATTTGTANTTTTTTATTTTTTATTTTTTATTTATTTATTTTTTTTAAAGATTTTATTTATTTATTCGACAGAGATAGAGACAGCCAGCGAGAGAGGGAACACAGCAGGGGGAGTGGGAGAGGAAGAAGCAGGCTCATAGCAGAGGAGCNAGCTAAGTTCTGCTGCTGATGAAAGTTACATTAATCTCCAGTGAGAATTGTATGTGTTTAATATCAGGAGTAGATCTATGAAATAATGCTCTGGGATCAAAGTTTTTTAAATCAACGAAGAAATATCACTCTACTAAGAAAATTTAGGGAGGGAATATTTGTATGCATTTGCTTTAGCTGTATGGATGTGGATGGTTTGAACCACAAAACAAAACATAATAACAGCTGAAACTAAGTGCTGTTAAATAGCAAATATGTATTACATTATGCTGTAAGATAACCAAACAATATTCAACAAACTAAATCATCATGGAACTAATTGATATTAATTGATTTTTAACTCACAAGAATAGTAGCTATTGAAAGCTATAGATAAAACAAAACATGCTTACCTCTAAATTATAGAAATTCCCAGCCATCTGCATATGTAGGGGCTTTGCAACTTTGCATGAGAGCTGGACTTCTTAGTAGAATGTAGTTTCAAAAATTTTGAGAAACTCAAATTGCACCAAATTTTCATTGGTGGCATATATGCCTATCCAGAAGCTATTTGCCAAAAATTCCTATAGCTTTTGTTTATTAAATTAGTTGAGATTTTATCCGTTTTGGTTTCCAAACCTTTTAACATTACCTTTCCCTCCTCCTTTCCTTCCATCTACAGTCACACTGTTAACACTTCTCTGAGTTTACTTGAAGCATCTGCTACAACTGTCCACTGTTGCTATATTTAGTATAATAAAATGAAGCAGTTGTGTTAACCTAAGACTGGGTAGACAGGTTTAATTTTAAATGTTTCAAAATGCCAGAAGTAAATAGCTAAGTTCTGAATGGAATATGAAATGGAACTTGTTTTATTGTGGAGTGGTTTCATTTTATCAGAAAACAATCATTTTTTCCTCAGGAAATGTTATAAGTGTTTATGTCTTATTATGGTTCTACACGTATTAAGCTAGTTATATTTCAGAGTTACATATGAATATTTGCAACTAAAAATAACTATAAAGTACTTTCAAGATTTAAAGTCTTATGTCTATTTATATTTATTAAAAATTTGGTGCTTTGACTATAGTTTTAGCATTCCTTTTCCTAACACATGGAAACGGAAAAAAATTTTTTTTCCTTGTTTTTTTTTTTTTTTTTTTTTAAACCGGTACCCAACTGGACTGACTCTCTTTGCAGTAATTTTCTAGTACTCTTAGAATAAAATGAAATTCATTCCTTGGTCTGGAAGTCCATACATAAGCTGGCCCCTGCTTCTCTGGCTGTTTTGATACTTACATTTTTTTCTCTTCTTACAGTATGCCAGCCTGTGTCCATCTTAGCATCCTTACACTTGCCCGCCCAGGTTCTCTTGTAGTTGTCTTTTTGATGTTTAGATCAAGACCACCTCCCTAACACTCAGTACAAATTAGTGTAATCCAATGTCATTATCATACCACTCTTTTTTGTTTTCTTCATAACGCTTACTGTTATTTGGGTTTATTTCTTTATTGTTTCTTTTCTGCCTCCTTAGTGGAGACTATAGAATGTAAGTTCAAACTAAAATGAAAAGAGAAAGTGTCTTTTTCATTGTACCCTTAGGATTGAAATTCTAGAACATCACTTGATACATAGCACTCATTAAATAGTTGCTGAATTTATGAATTAGTTGTTCCATCTGTAAGTATTAGGTGTATTCTGAAGAATATTGTAAAGGACTTTTGGCTTCTATTTTGGGCTAAAAGTTGTCAACATTGTAGTATTTCCAATTATCTTCTTTTGCTGGTTGTTAATAAGATACAATAACTATTAATCTTAATATCTAGAATTACAATTTCATTTTTGACAGGTTGACTTTGGCAGAATATCATGAACAGGAAGAAATTTTCAAACTTAGACTAGGACATCTCAAAAAGGTATGTGAAACATATGCTGAATTTTTAGTTTGTAATCAGAGGTTGTGGAGAGTTTGTATTATCAGTCTCTTATTGGAGAAGTCATCTTATGAGAGAAAGTATCCAGATTTTAGCCAAAAAAAAAAGGGGGGGGAGCTTTAAAGTTGTATTTTTAAGTTGAATATATTAAAATAACATTCCTTTACCTTGTGGCAGCTTACAAACGTTGAGATGCTGATAATACCATGTCCCTATAGTGGAGAAGTGACTCCTGGCCAGACTTTCAGGGCTTAGGATTATTCTGCTTAAATACTATTTTTGTAAAAATGCTTCATTTTTAAGATGGAATGTAAATTTCCACATTGTTTGTATCAATTTATAATAAACTGAAATAATTATAAATTAATAAACTTGTTTCTTTGGCTTAACTTTTAAGCTATTAAATGCTTGATTAAATGTTTCGATTAATATATGTACATTGGCAAATTTCAAAAAGCCTAATCATCAGTAATAGTATAAAGTGATATAGTTTATCAAAATGCTATGTGTTATTATAGTAAATTTTTATAATGTATAGCTTTGTACTATTTGTAAACAAATTGTAATCAGGTCATTGTTTTTATAGCTCATATTTTTAGTTCAAACCGTTTCAAATTAATAATAATAGAGTAGATTTTCCCACTCAAAATGAAGTTACTGACAGATGTAACATTATTTTTCTTTCACCCAATTTTTTATTCTGCTTTTTGTGACATTACTTACATATTTTTTTAATAGGCTGAATAATTGCTAAAATTGAGTTAGTGAACTAATTAAAGATAGATAGCTTCAGTGAAATGGTCTTCCAGGGGTGGGGGTGAGGTAGGACAGAGAAACCTGTTCTGGTAGCAGCTGCTATCATACTGTGTACTGTTTTATTTTTTGGAATACTATCAAGGTGCTTCAGAACCCTGCCACTCAACTACAGGGAGCAGAACAAAATTATAAATATAAATCTATAAATATATATATATATATATATATATATATATATATATGTAATTTGTATTAGTGTTTTTTAACTATGTCATATCTGTCTATGCCCCTGCTCAGAAAAGTTTCAACGCCAAACTACTTTAACAGTAAATGCTAACGTAATTTATTCTGGTCTTTTTTTTTTTTTTTTTTAAGGTGTATTTTCTTTTGTCGTAATTACTATTTTTCCTGCTCTTTGAGATATAGTAGACAACGTCAGTCTCTCCTCTGTAACAGATGGAGTTGTAGTGGGACTCTTGAAGGATTTTATAGTGCAGAATTAGTACCGGTATTTGTGTGTCCACCTAAGCTATTTTGATAATGAACTCATAGAGACCTATGTTTGATGTCCCCTGTAAAGATTTATAAATTATCTTCTAACTAGCCTTTCATGATAATGGGACACTTTAACTGGAGGGTTATTACTTTCACATATAATAGTTAATTTTAAATTACTCTTTCTAGTGGTGAGATTCTTCCATGTGTGTATCGTATTTTATGAAAACCTCTTATATACAATCTGAAATTATAAAGCAGTTAAATTAGAAATTGGTGATTTGTAGTACAAAAAAAAATACTTCACTTTTTGAAAAGCTTCAGAGAAGGGTTTGCTTTTGGTTTTGGTTGGTTGTGCTTGGTTGATTTTAAAGCTTTACTGGAAAATATTGAAAATTTTTGGTTTCTCTGAAACACTTCTGTGTAAGTGTTCTAAAGTAAGGTATACTTAAATGTCTAAATACTATATGAACAGTTGCAAGCTGTTGTAGAACACTATACTTTCACTTCTAACCTCCATATTAGCCTCTTTCCCTGGGTTTGACTTCTCCATTTTTTTAATTTACTTATTCTTTCTAATAACTGTCCCTTCCGTAATCTTTTTTCCTGTTTTATTTTTTTCAGCTTTTATCAGATTTACTGAGCAGCTCTAGATTTCTAACTTTATCTTCTTAACCAATATACAATATTACTTTTCTTTGACCAATATCATGGAATATTTGGGAGAGTGAATAAACTACTAATGCTGAAATAGGCTCTCATGTCTTGAATTCTCACATTCTCTTCTAAGGGCTATTTTGGGTGAGAAGAATGAATGCATTATAAAGAAAGTTGTTGGTAGTACGTGCAGGGAACAAAATTGAGTTAAGTAGAGTCATCTTAGAGCACAAATAAATAGCAGTTGCTTGCTTACCACTGGATATTAATTTTTGAGTGGCAAAATTAAAAAATAAGCATTAAGTCACATGTTTTAAAAATAAGTTATTTGGCATTCTAAAGCACAGTTGGAAAATAGGCCATTAAAGTAGGTCATTCTGTTTTCTGAAAAAGTAGATTGGATACTTTTAACACATAGAGAACAAGCTTCAGTTAAGAGAAAAGATGTAATCGCCTCTGTCTTATCAGCTCCCTGTGCTCCTGGGTTTATTAAGCTGTCATGAACTGTACCCAACTTGTAACTATATAGTTTCTACCATAGGCTGGTTCTGATATGTTAATATTTGAAGTCCTTGTAACCTGCACAGGAATTAACCTATACTGTGTCAGCTTAGGGTTTATATTTGGAGCCCAGCATACTCTTGCTCTCTCTCTCTCTCTCTGGCTTTAATAAAAACTCTTAAAGTTCAGTAGAATTATTAGATTAAATTTGTGGGCACCAAAAGAGAAAACTTATTTCACTGAGGAAGACCATGCTGTTTGGACATATGAGACTGGAAGGCCTATTTACTTTTTCTTGAAATGAATAATTTATCATGTGCTTTGTATTTTATAAAGATCATCATAATAATTGAATAGGTAAACTGAAATATGAAAAAGTGTATTTACCACTGAATAAATCACAAAGTTCAGTTCACATTCTGTGCTGTTCTGCAGGGTTAGAAATAGAATAAATCCAAAGCTATTAATGTGATAGAGTAAGGAATGAAAGTTAAGCAAAAGCCTCCAAAAGTAAGCCTGTGGATAACATAAATAGATGTTTCTGGGGCTTAAGAGCTTATTAGTTTTGTCTTCTGAGATTAGGAAAATCACTGTGCAGCATCACTTTTTTTTTTTTAGTATGTCAAGAATTCTTTAATATTTTCAGTTACTCTATTTAATGAAATCATTGCTTACTCATTCACTAAATGATTGATTTATTTCCATTCTCTGCCTGATACAGGCATGATTCAAATTCCCATTTCAGGAGCATGATACTACATTTTATGGACTTTGAAGTTTTAACCATTCTCGAGCGAACATTAACATTAACTTTTTTTTTTTTTAAAGACTTTATTTATTTATTCGACAGCGATAGAGACAGCCAGCGAGAGAGGGAACACAAGCAGGGGGAGTGGGAGAGGAAGAAGCAGGCTCACAGCGGAGGAGCCTGATGTGGGGCTCGATCCCATAACATCGGTATCGATCCCATAACGCCGGGTTCACGCCCTGAGCCGAAGGCAGATGCTTAACCGCTGTGCCACCCAGGCGCCCCTAACATTAACTTTTTGAATGCTAACATCTTCTCCCTATGTTTTGTTAAAATTAATAAAGCTAGTAACCGGCGAAGCGAAACATGAACCTTCCTCCACTCGCATTTCAGTGACAGTACCTATACACTTATTCCTACAGTAGTTCTGCTGTACTTAGATAGCAAGTTGATTCTTTGTATTCAGAAGAATTAATTCACTCAAGCTTTCTTTGCATCTGTCTTAGAATAGTGGCAGTGTTTGCTTTTTGTTTTTTTAGAAACATGCTTCATTTTCATTGCAGATAAAGGAGATGAGTTAAGTTTTCACACACAGATACTCTCATTCCCTCACATGTTATTTTCCTTGAGTATTGTTAATGACTGTTACATCAGCTAGAATATTTCTTATTAGCTGATATATTGCTTTTCACTCTAAATTTATTTTTAAAGATCAACAGAAAAAGCACATTTTTAAATAAAAACTATAAAAACTCTGTAACATAATCTTGCCTTTTACGTAGCTTAAGAATTTAAAAGAATAGAACAGAGAAGAACTATATAATAAAATATATGGAGACTATGCAAATTATTCCCAAAACAGCTTTTAAAAAATAACTTTTCTCTGGTAGTGATTATGTACAAACTTACCCAGTTATCCCTTAGTAAAAGCTTATAGTTGCAGCAGGAATACTTTTCTATCTTTAAATGTTGGTTCTTTGAGGCAAGGCTACTAACTATCCCATTCTATGTACTTGTGCCACGTGTGGAATCTGTGGATTTATGGAAACTAACAGATTCTATGCCAGTTAGCTTTTATGGTTGATCCTGTTTTGATACCAGTCTTTGGTTAATTCTAGTTATTATAATTTATCTTTTTGATGTGAGGAGTTCTGCTAGGTTGTTGTTTGTATAGTTCAGATCATTATTCTGGAATTGAAGAAAACTACATGGATATGCTTTTCTAGGATTATTACTAAATTAACACAAATAACTTTTTTTTTAAAAGCCCTGAAAAACTATCATCCTTGTAATAGATTCTCTCTGTAGCCAGTATTTAAATGATATAAGTTACCCATCATAGTATCCCAAAATGATGAGGAAATAAGAATTCTGAAAGTTATTAGGACTAATGACTATGTCTTGCCACTGCTGTTACTCAGGTGTGTGTGGTGAACAGCATGCAGATCTGTGTTGCCCTTTATTTAGTCTTCAAGTTTTGCCATCTTCTAGATTTAAAATATTTGATTAAATCAGCTGAAGAAAATAATGCATATAGAAAATTTGACATCTCAGTATGGAATATTAAATAGTGTTAACAGGGATTGGCCTTAATGTTTGTTTTTTGGGTTGTGTGTGTGAATGAGAGGGAGAGAAAGAGAAAGAGTGAGAGAGAGAGGGAGAGAGATTTTATAAATCCTGAATATAAGTGCTGGAAGTTTTTTTTTTTTTTAAAAAACATAACCAATTTGTGATTGAAACAGGATTAGTCAAGAATCATCAGCACCAACACAAATGTATCTTTGCAGACCGAAGGAACCAGCTAAACAATTTGCAGTCATCTCAATCTCTACTAAAACAAAAATCACATCCAACATGCCACCTGACACCATTTCTTTCTCTCTCTCTCCTTTGCTCCTTGCGATGTGGCATTCATCTCTCCTTGTGCCTCCGTTCTGAAGAGATAACAGTATAGCAACAACTCTACCACTGAAATCCTGTTCTCTGACCGATATTGGCACCTGCAAAGAGAAACAACCAGTAACAGGCAGCAGCAGCATCAGTATTAATCTTCCATGATGAAATCTTTACAGGTCAAGAACAAGCACACAGCTCTTTTCTCACTCCTTCCCAGTGGACCATGCAACTAGTTGAAATGGAAGACAATGGATTGTCTACAAGCCTTTTGAACAGTGGAGAATACAGGGCATTGGTTTTAGGTGAATTGACCCCCAAATATTCTTGAAGTTTGATATCTCCTTTGGTCTTTCTTTCTAGAATACCATTGTCATCTAATTTATCAAATCCTTAGTATAACCACAAAGAATAAATTTGCGTATGTGACATTTATTGTCACTTAGGTTTGAATAAAAATATGAGATTAATGAGCAGTATAATTCTAGAAGACTTAATCTCTAAATCTGTGTGTTCACCTTTATATTCATGGCAATGTCTAGAGGAAATCTCTTGGGAATTCTTCTCTCAATTAAAGCCAACCACACTGTACATTATATTTCTCTAGAACATAAGAAAAGATACTACTTGTATAAGGCAGTAGTTTTCAGAGAAGTCTGGTGAAAATACACTATAGTAGAAAAGGTCATGATGAAGCCCATGAAGAATGTTATGAGGTTCCTGACTTCTTGGCATGTTTGGGCAAGAAAAGTGCCAAGAAGAGTGTTAGAACTCTAAACTTGACATTCTGTTCTTACTACTGTTTCCCTTTTAAAAATGAGTAGTCATCTATAAAAGATGACTTTGCTGAGAGAACATGGGACTGGCTGTAGATAGGAAAACTCCCAGTGTTCAGATTTTACCTCCTGCTCTTACTATGAATCCATAAACATCACTTGCTCTGTGTTTCTTCATTTGCAGTCATACATCTTAACTTGGTAGTAGATTTTCAATTACCAGAATGAGCATTTGAGGTAAAATGTGTTTTGCTTCTGTAATGTTTAATATTAATCCAGTTTTATAGGGAATGGAATTTTTTTAATTTGGAGAGAATTTTAGAAGTCATGTTAGCCATTGGTTAGAGCAGAGTTTAATTCATGTTTTTCACAAAAAAAGAAAACAATTGCTTGGCCACTGGCCCTTCCCAATCAGAACTATAACTCCATGCCATTTACAGTTAACCCTTGAACAATGCAGGGGTTAGGAGCACCAGCCTTGTCCCCCCTCCATGTGCACAAAACTCTGCATATAACTTTTGCCTCCCCCAAAACTTAACTACTAATAGCCCACTGTTAACCAGAAGACTTAACCAATAACATAAGCAGTCAATTAACGCAAAGTTTCTATATTATATGTGTTATATACTGTATTTTTACAATAAAGTAAGCTAGAGAAAAATGTTATTAAGAAAATTATGAGGAAAATAACATTTACAGTATGTTATTTCTTGAAAAAAAATCTGCCTGTAGGTGGACCCGTGCAGTTTAAACCGTGTTGTTCAAGGGTCACCTGTATATTCAGGTGCGTCAAGAGAGTCACTAGTCTCTTTCCATCTTTGTGTAGAAAGTTAAATCTTTTCATATTAAAAAGAAAAAAAATCTATGAATCCACCCAAATCCTGAAGAAGGTTCAAAGGAACCTGGCAGTGCGGAGGACTAGACTGTGCTGTAAGGCATGATGCCTGTTAATGTGCTATGGTGTGGGGCCAGCACCTTGTTTCGTGTTTAACATCAAGGAATCTCTAATACAGCAGCAGCAGCTGTAATTTCTTTTTCAAGAAGTGTACTAAATATTTAAATTTTGCCAGTCTGTTGAATTGTTACATTTATTTACTGCTGGGAAGGGTCTTATTTTGTCTTGTTTAAATAGAATGGGGGAACTGACAGAATCAAAACCTGCCTATTTTAACAGTTATTCTCAGGGGTTTTAATGTACATATTTATGCCTTTGAAGAGAGAATAAAATACCACCTCCACCTCCACACCCCACACCCTCCCCCTAAAAAAGAAGGAAATGTAGAGAGAAGAAAACATGAAGGTTCTAAAATAATGATCTAAGCCAGTGAAATCCATCTGAGGGAGATACAGTATGCTCCTATCAGTAATAACCAGCACAGTGACTGGGGAGGGCAGTGGAGGGAGCATTATGTAGTTAGGAATGACCCACCCCCCGACCCCCACCCCAGGAATTTCATAATTTTTGTCCCCTCCTCCTGCTGCCCAGTTTTCAATCTACATAATCATACTCAAGCAAAAACAGGGTTATGGGCAATAGTGTCAAAACTGATCTCTGGAAGTTCAGACTTGCTTTATCTGTGTGGTTTTTTGGTTTGTTGTTTGGAAATCCAATGGTTCATATCTTTCATATCCATATTTAAAGTATTTGAAAGCATATAATAGAAATAATCTGGGGACGTTGCAACAGGGGTAAAGATGAAGTAAATTGTTAGTGATTTTCTTCTTAATTCTTTTTTTCTGCACTGCCCTTTCTCTTCATTAGCTTCTGATAGTGCCTTTGTTAATTTTACCTTTCACTTTCCTGGTGATAAACTTTTAGAATGACATTATAGTTTATGAAGTTAAAAAATTTGAGGACCTGCGGATACCAACTTTTGCCAGGTTAATATTGTTCATATTACTAAAATGAATTTGGAGTTAAACTTTTTGAAACCTTATCCTGAACTAGTTTTCCTAGTTCAGTTATAGTGCTGTTGAATAGACTGTGTGAAGTGATACGCTTTTCTCTTCTCCTGCTACTTCATAATATACTATATAGAATTTCCTTTACCAACTCTCATTGATTTTAGGCAAGCTGAGAATGATATATCAAAATGCTCTCTATCTTATCTTGGCTTTATCGAAATTGAGGGGTTTTTTTTGTGGATATAACGTAACATTTTCAGGATTTGTTGAAGAAGTTTAAACTAGTATGTTTAATTTTTTCAGGAAATGTATCAGTTTTACATGTGAAAATGCATTTTATAACTTTTTAAGCTTTATAGCTTTAATGTCTACACACCCCACCTTTCTTTTAGTAATTGCTGTTTTAAAAATCGCCATTATGGGAAATGCACAAAATTCCGCCTACCAGTTTTAACCTGGCATTTTTACAGAGATTCTATATTTCTATTACTGACTTTTGGCTTAGAAAGTCCAGCCACGGGGATAGTTGCCAGAAATTACTTTGCTTACAAATAGAAAGCATTTCTGTGTCAAACTTCTGCTGAAGGTTAAGTTGCTGTGGAATTTGCCTTCCATATAAATTTTTAAAAGGTGAAAGTTTTGGAAGGTGGTATGTTTTGCAGGTTAAACAGTGAGACAGTATTGAGATCTGTTGTTGTATACTTGTACGACTTGGGTTTTAATTCAGAATATTAAGAGCTTATTTTAAAATACTGTTAAAATAGCTGTAGTAAATACTGTTAAATTGTCCATTGCTGTATCTTCCTGTTTAAACAGAAAAGAGCTGTGTCCTTTTACTGTATGTGATCACCAAACCTACCTCTCTCTCTAAAAGTCTGTTCTTACTCATGTTTCTTCTAGACCTCTGCTTTAACTGCTCAGCTAGTGGATGACTCGAGGATTGAAAGTTGGTATTATTAAACCCAATCTATCTAGTTGGATTATCTCTCTTGTATTTAGTAATCTGGCCTAGTTTTGCCAATGGGTTTGAGGATTCCATTCCATAATGAACTCAGATCAGTTATGAGCCTGGGTCATACTTGCTTTGCCTGAGCCCTGTGAAAATGATTAATTCTGAGGACAGCCCAGAGATTAATGTCAATCTCAAGCAAGGAGAATGTAGTCTACAGGATAGATCTTTGGAAGTGACTGCACTAAATATAAATCAGTTGATGAGACTACTGTATTCTAGACTGTTGTACCCTGGGGCCATACCAAAACTGGGCTTTGCCCCTTTATATAAAGAAAGGGTACTAGGCTGTATTGCCCTAACATTTCCCTGAAAGTATGTGTGTTAATCTGCGTGGGCTGCCATAACAAAATACCATAGACTGGGTGTCTTAAACAACAGAAATTAATTTTCTCACAGTGTGGAAGGTGGAAATCCAAGATCAGGGTCCATCCAGCAGGTTCAGTTTCTCATGAGGATCTATTTCTTCCTGGTTTTAGATGGCTGCCTTCTCAAGTCCTCACGTGTCTTATTATCTGTGCTCCCACAAAGAGGGGACAGGGTAGGGGGGATAGACTTCTCTCTCTCCCTCCATATAAAGCCACTAGTCCCATCATGAGGGTCCCCACCTTCATGACCTAATCTAATTCCCAAAGGCCCCATCTCCAAATACCATCACATTAGGGTTTAGGGCTTAATAGGAATTTTAGGGGAACACAAACCTTCAGTCCATAAGAGTATGTATACTTTTTTTTTTTTCCTAATGGGGTTTAAGAGTTGCAGAATTATCTTTCCCCCAGAAGTGTGTCACTTTGGTTTAAGGTCCAAGATGTGTGGAATAAATTTATTAAATTACAATATGGAAGATGTAAATGTATTTCACTGACTACGAAAGAGTTATGTTTATCGATATATAAGAGTTGGTTATTAGGGAAAAAAGATTTGGTTATAGTTCCTTTACTTGACATTTCCTCTTAAATACAGAAGATGCAGCTTTTTCTTTTTTTTTTCTTCTTAGTGCTTCTGCCATTTTGTTTTTCCTAAACTTTATAATTCAAACCAAATGCAGCTTGCCTGTGCTTTTAGATTGTAAGATTTTATGGGACATATCTGGTCATGTTTTGTAGAGGACAAAAAAAGTTTGCTTAACTGACACAGACCTACATTTTACTTTAATAAGTGTTTATTTTGCAATGTTGGTTACCGCCATTGTATAGACCTCTGAAGATTACCAAAAAATATTAAGCAAATGTAATTGTATCAACAGTCTAGTTGAATCTCATAATTATATATTTATTGACTCAGTAAAATTTAATTTCTATAAATTCTCTTTTGAAATAGTATCCCCATACCACAATTTCAAATAAAAGTTAAAACAATTATTTCAGTAGGTATCCTAATAGTTAGACATTTCACGGTTTTATCAGATATTTAAAATTCCACCAGCCTTCCAGGTGTTTAGTAGCTTCCTACATGTGTAAGAATCAAATTTAATGGCAAGTTTTTAAGACCACAAATATTAGTAATATGGAAAGAAAAGGTTACCATTTTGTAAGTTCTGTAGTATAAATGAATTTGAATTTTTTCATACTCATGGACATACCTGTATAGCCAGTTTCTTAATTCTACTTCATATATCTTTATAAATTAAGACAACTAAGCTGTGATTTGAGTCTTGTTCCAAAAGATTTTTAATCTATTTCCTGGCCTTATGATGAATCTGCAATTATTTAATCCCCTAGAGTATTTATTACCTTTTCTTTTTTCATTAAAATAAAAAATATTTGTGACTGAAGCTGTATTAAGTATTTTCAGTTAAATTAAAACAGTCTGTTCAGTGTATGTATTTTTTAAAAAATCTCCCCAAAATTCTAGAAAGGTTTGCCTTCATTTAAATTTACTGTGACAATTTCTATTTATCATCTAATGCCTACTCCATATTAAATATATGTGCAACAAGTAGTTGGTTGAGTTTCATTTTAAAATAATAAAAATAACCTTAAGAGTCAAGTGGAATACAAACAACATACTTAGATTTAGTTTTTTTTAATCTGTGAATATTTGTTTTTCTTTATCATACTTAGAATTCCTTTCAGTTTAAGCCTTAGATAAAGGTGTTATACCCTTTATGCCTCTTATTATCTGCTTTGGAATGAAATGATACTTACATTTTTGAGGTAAACTTTAGAATTATTTTTTAGATAAAGATTTTTTAAATCAAAGATAAATCATTAGAAGAAAAGGAGCTAATATAATACAGAGATGTTTACGTGTAATATTAAAAACAACCTCTGTTCCATGAAGTATAGATTTATAATGGTGTAGTGGATACACATTTAGGTCAAGGCAATTTGTATTTGTTTATTTACTCAACAAATATTCAGAAATATTTTAAAATTGGGCATGTCTAGAATTTTCCACCAAAATTTTGTATATCCTTATCTGTCCCTTATGTAGTATTCAAATTTATATTGACAAAAAGATGTGTAAGATAGGTGGTTATTTGGGGTGTGATTTTTTTAAATGTCCTCAAAATTGTATATTTTGAGACATGAAAAATATTTATCAAAATTTTTACATTAAATGTTGACTTTCTTTAGGATTTGCCTAGAGCTGCTCTGATAACTGAGGATCTACCACAGCTATCTATATAATTTTTGTTTTAGAGTCTCTAAGATTGCAGTGGTGGTCAGATTGTGTGTGTGTGTGTGTGTGTGTTTCAAACATTGTAAGGTCTAGAAATAATCGGTGGTTCTGTCTTCTTCCTTTTTTCCTTTTTTGACTATTGTAAAATACCTTCATTCATTTGTTTTGTATTATTATTCCCTCTTAAATTAAAATTGGGATGTACCAGAAATAAAACTTTCATCTCATTTTGTATTATAAGTCAGCCTCAACTACCTTGCAGTCATTTTCAGTTTAGATATTATAAAAATAGATTTCTTGTAGTACAGAATAAAACTCAGCATCTCATTAGGTATAGATTTTTATGTGGAGGATGGTTTCTTGAAATAGGCTTTTGCCTTATCTCTTTCCATCTTTCAGGCATTGAGAAGTGCACTTTGGTCTTTTAACTCAGTGGTACTTTATAATATACTATTCTTTCCGTCACTGTAAAAAATTGATGCATGGGTAAAAATATCTTTTTTATATTGCAAATAAATTGAGCTTGTTATAGTCCCCTCTCTTCATTTTCAGGAAGAGGCAGAAATCCAGGCAGAACTTGAACGTTTAGAAAGAGTCAGAAATCTTCACATTCGAGAGCTCAAAAGAATAAATAATGAAGATAATTCACAGTAAGTCATTATTCATATTTTACAGTTTTACGTGGTAAAAAGTTTTTTCTCTCCTGTGGAGAGCGTAAACACAATATTTCCTTGTTGGGGGGCTTCTCAGAACACTTAGAAAAAGATCCAGAATCCTTCCCATTTTCAGAAGGCCTTGTATGATCTGGTCTCTGGCCCCCCTCACCACCCCCATCTCTGTCCCCCCCTCATTTATACGTTGTACACAAGCCAGCCGCCCCGAACATGTTTATTTAGCACAATCCCAACTCAGGTCTTTTGTGCTTGCCATTTCCTCTGCCCGAAGTGTTCTTCCTCTAAATATCTGAGTGGCTTACTCCTTACTTCACTGCAAATGATGATTAGAGAGGTTGTCCCTCGGCCACCCTGTATAAGATACCAGTCTTCGTCTCCACTCCATCCCCTTCTCAGTATCCTTGCCTTGCTTTATTTTTTCATAGCATTTATCACTACCTGGAATTACAGTTATATTTTTCAGTTATTGCCTGTCTCCTCAATTAGAATGTAAGCTACATGAGAGCAGAGACCTAGTTTTATTCTTGCTATATCCCCAGATCCTAGACCAGTACCTGGCACATGCTAGGCCCAAAATAAATATTTGTTGACTGAATACCAAAGTTAGTATTACAGTAGTGAAGGAAAAATTATTTCAATTAACAGGATTTATGCAAAAACTGTAGAAGAAATAGAAGTTTAAGTTATAGCCTCTGTTCTTATCCTTGCTTATCAGAATGAGTGCCATAAATATTAAATGCTAAGGAACTCGAAGAGAAAATAACTGTGGACTGGTGGGAGCTTTATGACAAAGATAGAAATTAAGCAAGGCACTACTTGGATTTAATTGATGTAGAGGAGAGGAAGAGTATCTTTTTATACTTTAAAAGATTTGTCATGTCATTTAAAGCTTCATGACCTAATATGAATGTTGCAATTGGAAATGGCCAGTTTCTCTTATGAACTGTAAATGTCTTGCTTAAAAGAAGGCCTATTCATGATCATTTGTATTTATGTTCATAAATATACAGATCCTTCCTGTGCATAAGGTGAATGAAATAACATAGTTATGGAATAACCCAAAATGTACCAGATGAAAATTCTAGTAAAGTAGATAGGACAAAACTAATTTATAGTGTCTCTTCTGAAAATTATGTTCAGACTTATTTGTGGATATGACTGAATCCACTTGATGAATATTAATTGTTAAAGCTTTAACATTTCACTTTAAAACTAAACAGGGGAGTGCCCGGCTGGCTCAGTCAGTAGAGCTTGTGACTCTTGATCTTGGGTCGTGAGTTCAAACCTCACATTGGAGGTAGAGGTTACTTTAAAAACAAAAACAAAAACTTAGCAGAAATCTGTCTTATTAATAAATTCTTCAAGAAAAGAAATTGTCAAAGCTATAGCCAATTGATTTTGAATAAAGTAATAAAATATATTTACACCTGGAATTAATAAAGCAATCATTGTTTTGGTTTTTGTTTTTTAATTTCAAGAGTGTACATTTTGGAATCATGTTTTTCCACTAAGCCCTGTCATGTATTAACTGTTGACCTGAGCAAGGTTACTTAACCTTTCTGTGCAGTAGTGCCCTCATCCATAAAATAAGAGATGGTAGCAAGGCCTGCTTTGTAGGGTTGGTTGAGAAATAAATGAATTAATACATGTGAATGCTTAATATATAGCAGGAGCAGTAAATGTTAATTAGTAATAAGAGTATTATCTGTGAGTGATTTTTTTTCTAAGGTTCTTTTTAAAGCTTTCATTTTTTTAATTGGAAATTGAAATTTTATTTATAGAAGTCCAAAGACAGTAAAATTTAATCATGTATGAAGGCCAGTTTATACAATTATTTTTAATCATATGTCAGTACTAATGTAAAATCTTGATTAACCATACTCCCAAGATAAAAGCATATTTTTCTGTGGGAAATAATTCCTACTGAGTAGTTGTAGGATTTCATAAAGCTCTTAGAAATAGAATAGTTGGTAGGTACGTCTTTATCAGAGTGCTGTTGGTTATTGAACCTGAATGTTCAGCTAAATGTTAAGCTTAGTGAACACCAAAGAGTTAAGATTGCAAGTAGTCATGCAGGTGGAGCACGAGAAGCAATACCGAATGGAATTCAAAATTAGCAGAAGAGTAACTGAGAAAGAAATAGCTTGAAGTAGAAGAGAGGGTGGAACTTTATTGTGGAAGGAACCTTTTTGTGTGTGTTTTTATGTGCCTACGTGTCTTTTTCTCTCACCCTGAAGGTTCAAAGATCACCCAACATTAAATGAAAGATATTTGTTACTTCATCTGCTTGGTAGAGGCGGCTTCAGTGAAGTGTATAAGGTAACACAGATTTTTGTCTGTTCTTACACTATAATAGCAAAGATATAGGAGTACATGGTTAAGAAGTACTTGTCTTTTATTGACTGATTTTATGATTTTTTGACTGATTTTATGTCCCAATTCTGGTTACTAAAGAGCCTGATAGCTTAGCTTGTCTTATCTCAAGAGTGGAGACACTCTGCGTGTCACACTCATGTCTGGTACTTTGTTACCAGCAGCCAATCCGATTCAAATAACGGTTATTAGAATCAGGAGAGGCAGGTGGCCATTTAATATAGTACATTTATGGAAAGATTGTACCCCGTAATTTAAACGTGTGTCACAAGTCTTACATGTCCTGAATTTACCCAAATCTCTACCTATTTTAAGGCCATTGTTTCTTAAATGCACCTGTATATATGTAGAAAAATTTTTAGTCACCGTGTTCAGTGTTTTGTATTTTACCTTTTTTCACTTTACATTGTATCTTTCTGCCCAACCTTTAAATTTCATAGTTCCTGGGGCACCTGAGTGGCTTAGTCCATTAAGTATTGGACTCTTGATTTTGGTTCAAGGTCATAATCTCAGGGTCATGGGGTTGGGCTTAATGCCCAGGGGGGAGTCTGCTTGTCCCTCTCCCTCTGCTTCTCCCCCTGCTCGCACACACTCTCTGTCTTTCGAGTAAATAAATCTTTTTTAAAAAATTGTAGTTCCTAAGGTCTTTGATCATTCTATATTCTCCTTTTCAAATACAGGTTTCCCCTGCTTTCCAAAGTTTGTGTTAGGCCTCTTCACTTTTTTACGAAAGACCTACATTAGTTCCTGTTTTTCCTAACCAGAAGAAATCCAGAGAGGATTTTAACTCTTACCAAAAAAGACTTTACTGAAGCAGTGTACGTAATATCCATCCTACACTTTCCTTCTGAGTTCCATACCTGTCGGTGTACATGACTTAGTCCTTTTACCTCACATGGATGCTTCATATGCACTAACAAACTCGGGTCTGACACCGAAGTTACCTTCCTCTTCTTCCAAAACCTGTTCTCCTAACACTGCTCCCAGTGCAGTACATGGCATTGCCATCCATCTGCCCAGTCCCTTAAGTGAAAAACTTAGAGGCTATCCTTGGCTCCACCTTTTCCATAACTTCCTTCCCTCAACATAAAACCAGTCCCTGGTGCTCACTGCTAACTTATGTCATTAAGCTCTCTTAAATCCAGCAATGACCCTTCTCCTCTCTCTCTTAGCTCAAGGCCTCCTTGGCCCTTACTTGCATTGCTCCCTGAGCCTCCTAGTTAATCACCTCTTTAGGGCTCATTGAGTTCTCCAGTTTATTGATGCATGCTGCGGCTGGAGTGGCCTTTTGATAAAATGCAGCCTGGGCATCTCACTTTCCTGCCTATAAGCCCCAGGGGCTTCCCATTTGCTCTTAGTAGGATGAAGTCTTATTAAAGTCGTACCCTCACCTTAAACTCAATTCCTGTAGAAAACTTCCCTGTTGGTCTCCCTTTTATAGCTCTTCCTTGACACTTTGTGCTTTGTTTTGTTATGTATTAGTATAGTTAGTGGTTTAGAGCTTGGGTTCTGAAGCCAGATAGGCTGTATTTGCATCCCGACCAGTACTGACTACTGTTTACTAACTGTATATACTTGGGCTTATGACTTACCATCCTCTGCCTCAGTCTTCCACCTGGGAATAACAACAGTGCCTACCTACATCATAGAATTGTTGTAGAGATTTTTTATTTTTTAAATACTTATTTTTGAGAGAGAGAGAGAGAGAGCAGGGGGAGAAGGACAGAGGGGAGAGAAACTCCATGCTGAGCACAGAGCCCTTTGCAGGGCTAAATCCTAGGACCCTGAGAGCTCAGCCTGAGTTGAATGCAAGAGTCGAACACTCAACCAGCTGAGCCACGCAGGCGCCCTGGGTTGTTGTCATGATTGTTGTACTGATTGAATGAGCTGCATCACAGGAACCCTGGTGCTTAGCAAATGTAAGCTCTGCTCAATGAGGCAAGGACTGTGCCTTCTTAGTTTACTGAAGACAAACCTGGATTCTATTCTGGTTCTGACTCTGGGAGAAAATAATGGGATTTGGATGCAGAAAACTTCAGTTCTGATCTTTGTTCAACTGTGAACCGTTTTGTTTTTGTTAAGTTGGACAAGCATTACACATCATGGGTCAGACCTTTCTCACCCATCAGGAGTGATCTGTGAGCTATCTTCCAGTTCCTGGTTCTCTGTTCGAGTAGTAGTTCATCCTCAAGCACTTAATGGTTTAAGCAGCGTTACTCAGACCGCAGAGTAAAAAAGACCGTAGTGGCTCATCTGGATCTAAAAATCACCAAAAGCACAGTTAGCACTCGCTCAGCCTTAAAGTTGCCCAGCCTCTGGGCTCTTTGTCATGACCTTTCGTGACAACGTTCTGCCACTGCCCTATAGTATTTGCACTGTTTTTAATATCACAGCGACTAAGAGGGGCTTTTCTTTTTAAAGAAAGGGCTTATGTAGGAAATAGAAAATGCAGATGGGGGCCTAATAACTTTGTTCAGTACTGACCTAAATACTAAAGACCACTTTCACCCAAACCCCTTCAAGCCTTTTCATGGTTGCCACGTCCACTGGAAAACAAAGCAGCAGATCGTGAGTCAAAAAATACAGACTTTTCTACACCAAGGTGGAAAATATTGACTCAGTTGCTCAGTAATTGACCATATTAGCCTTATGGGAAGGGTATACTTTACTCACCTAATCTTGGGGAAAAGATGTGTCATATATAAGTCAATATATATCGATAATGTTTATTAGTAGTGTACTTAAAATTTTATTCTTTATCCTTTATGCTTTTTTGCATTCTCTCACATGAACTTTTCTTTTTAATCCTTTCTATTTCTTTAAGCTTTTAATAATGTAGTTAGCTAATGTTTAACACTTTATGTGTTCTACCCCATTTAATTCTCTCAACAACCCAAACTTTATAAATGAGCCTGAGGCTAAGAGAGGGTATTAGCACAGAGTTCTGTAGCTGATAAGTTTATCTGACTCCAAAATGAATATTCTTAACTACTGCATGTTATATTATTTCTGATCTTATTAGGCTTTTATGATTTTGTGACAGTTTACCTTTCTTGTTTATTTTTAGGTTAAGTTGATGGGGGGGAGTAGAGACTGGGGACCTGCTTTCTAATATGTAAATTTTAGGTTTTGTTTTTAAAGGGGCACCTTTGTCTATAAATCACAGCAGAACCTAAATTATTAGATAGATCTCTCTAAAGACATTCAGGTGTTTTTTAATTTGTAAATTACCTGAGACCTTAAAGGAATACTTAAGCATTCTAAATTTTTTTTATGTAAGAAGTAGGCTGATGATTCAAACAAACCAGTGTAAAACCTTTTTTTGAGACAACCAGTAAAAATTGAAGACAAGTTGGGTATTAGAAGAGATTTTAAGGAATTATTATTGATGTAGTTAGGTGTGATAATGTTGTATGGTTATGTTTGAACAGTTTCATAAAGTTTAGAGTTTAGAATTTTTTAAACAGTTGGAAATTGTTATGAATTTGTTTATTTTTAAAGAAGTTGGGGAGTTGCTAGGAAAGGTAGAGGAAAAAGGTTTGCTTTATCCAGCCCCATAAAAATGTACTACAGCAATCCGTTTTGTCGGCTTCTTACTGCTTTTGCTGCTCTAGAAGAGCCAGGTCCATGTTAGAAAAACAAATAACAGCTTTATTGTTTTATCTTGACTCAATGTATTGGCATTTATGAAACTCGAATGTGAAAATTCACTTTGAAGTTTTCTCTGATATATACAGTGGAATTGGAATCTTGTTTCTGATAATGTGTTGTTGAACTATGTATAGTCCTAGCAGAGATGATCACCAAAAACTGTAGTGTATGTTCTAATTCCATATTACTATAAAAATTATCACCAAATTTTTTTTTTAATCTCTTAGCTTTTCAGTTGGTCTTTGGTCCTAACTCTTCTATGCCTTGAATCCTAGGCTTTTGACCTTTATGAACAAAGATATGCTGCTGTGAAGATCCACCAGCTTAATAAAAGCTGGAGGGATGAGAAGAAGGAAAACTACCACAAGTACGTACTAAAACTTTCTGGTTTTTATCAAGTGAAAAATACATTTAATAGTCATGGAGAATAAATATACTCTCTCTTCCCATAGACATGCCTGCAGAGAGTATAGAATACACAAAGAACTGGATCACCCTAGGATAGTTAAACTCTATGATTATTTCTCCTTGGATACAGATACGTAAGTGAATATAAGGGTTTAGTTTTTAAGAAAAAATATTTTGCTTTTGCTTTCCTTATTCTGTAGTGATGATATACTCTTCATTTCATCACTGTGATAATTATTGGATATTTTATGTCTAATTTTTTCTCTTTTTCATTGTAGGTTTTGTACAGTGTTAGAGTACTGTGAAGGCAATGACTTGGATTTCTATCTGAAGCAACATAAATTAATGTCAGAGAAGGAAGCTAGGTCTATTGTAATGCAAATTGTAAATGCACTAAGATATCTCAATGAAATCAAACCCCCTATTATACATTATGATCTTAAGCCAGGTAATTAATAAAATCTGTCTAAATTTTTTTAAGCTCTAAAGACTAGTTTTTAAAAGTCATATTTATTAAGTTATCTGAAAACCTGCTCTTTGGTGTAGTTTTTTAAAGTCAGTGGAATACTAGAAGAATTTAAAATGCCCATTGAATCACCACATTTTAAAATTATATTTTAAATTTACATTTTTAACCACGTATTTTAAATATATATCTGTTCCCCCAATGTCAGCTAAAGTAGTAAATAAATGTTTTTCATCTGTGTATCATTAAAAAAAAAAAAAACCTTTATATTTTGTTCTTAGGAAACATCCTTCTGGTAGATGGCACAGCATGTGGAGAAATCAAAATTACTGATTTTGGTCTATCCAAGATCATGGATGATGATAGCTATGGTGTAGATGGAATGGATCTAACTTCTCAAGGGGCAGGCACTTACTGGTAAATGTATAATTTAAAATATCGAAATTGTCTAAATTACTTTTTATGAGAGTTTAGTTTTTATTTTCATGTATCTTTGAGATTACTGTGGTGAGGGTACTAATACGAAGTTTGAGTCAAGAGGGAGATTACTGTTGTCAGTCTTCCTTTTCTCATCTGGTCTTAACTGTAAATATCAGTAAAGTGAAGGGAGAAGAACTTGGCATTGGCAGGTCACTTCAGTATCTACCAGGAACTCCTCACATGGAGAATCATGGATTTTCTTTTGTATGTTCAAGTGATGTTTGTCATTGGTAAAAATACTTATATGAAGATAACATCCTCACTATTACAAGCAATAGCCGTAAGCATGACGTCCTCTCTGTAGAGGTTCTGTGGTTACAGTATTTATTGGAGATGTAGGTTTTGTTGATCATGCATGGGAAAGAAGTTTGGAATATTCTTAGTCTTTGGACTTGGCTCTCAGAAATCACTTTTCATAACTTCATACATATAAACTCTAGATAGAACTCTAGCTTCACAGATCTAAGTCTAAATGAATGTCATTCCCTTCAGAGTACCTAGGTGTTGACAAAAATCTCTTCAGTGTGAATTTTCAAAACTTACTGTCAAATTCACTGAAGTGGAGAATATAGACTATAAAATTTCAAAACAAACTTAGTTTAGCAAAAGGAATAAGATTGTAATTGGAGAGAGAACTGTACTCAACTTTATTAACAAGATGGAGACTACAAACATAACTGTGACACTGGGGTTTCTGGAACAGTCTTCACACAACCTAGGCACAGTTCCACAAGATGCTCTGGGTCTGTATGAACTTTACTTTTCATGAACAGGGATTAGTCGTGTTCATGTGTTCTTTTAAAGCCGTTTTACTTCCAAGTTCTGCTTGTAGCATTTTCTAGGAATATGAGTAAGATAATAGATTGTGGATTTTTCAGCCCATATTTAAAGAAATTTGTCATTCAACCTAGTAACCCCCTAAAAGTTGGTATCCTCAATCAGTAGTCTTCAGACTTTTAGCAAAACGTCTCCTTCATAGAACTCTGGATTCCATGGAAGATAGCTTAAAATAGATTTAGATAGTTCTGAATAATAGATCGTCCTTCCTCTGCAGAGACTCCCACTATGTTGTTTCCCTTGCACTCTGGCTTTGCTAGTTTGAGGGCTGGGCAAGGAGATTTACCTCTGACAGGTGGGCTGGAGCATTTCCATGTAGTAACCTGGAATGTATTTCCCATAGAAGCATGTTTTGCAGAATGGCTAGTTTCCTACAGTCATAGTAGCTGTTTTAGCTATGTATTTGGTAAACTGGGATTTTTCTGTACAGTCTTTTAGGAATACATGTAAACTATTTGTTAATATCACTTACAAGAAAATCAGTTTTGTCCCTCATTCCCTCTCAGGTCGCAAATGCAGCCATTCACTAACTCCTGGTGGTCATTTCTTCCCAGATAGCTTTGGTGTCTTTCCTACAATTCCTCTCCCTGCTTACAGCTTTTTGTCTCAAGAGACAGGGTAGCATAGTGTTTAAGAGCCATTCTTGTTTCATAAATCTACACAAAATAATATACTTTTATTCATAAAACAAATCTGGCTTTTTACTTGATTTGGGGGGTAGGAAAGGATTTACATTACAAATGAGTTATTGGTCATCTTTGGTGGTTCTATTTCAAGAAGTTCCAGAGTTTTTTTTTTTTTTTTTAAGAAATCTGTGCATATCTTGCTGAAATTTAAATGATTTAAATATAAAACTAAAGGAAAAGAGTTTTATTCCCATTTAGCTGTATTATTCCTTTTCAGGATTTTTTAGTTTATCTAAATTTTAGAGGTGGGAGATGCTTGCATCCCTGATGGATCTTTTTATTTATAACCTAAGGTGTGACGAATTTATTTTTACCTTTCCTTAATATAAAATTATAAACGTACAAAAAAAAGTAGAAAATAGTATTTTTGAATACTTAATATATTTCAGATGCTGCTAGGGTTCAAAACTGCACAGGGAATAATAAGAGCTCCTGAGCTGCTCACATTTTAGTGTGATTTTAGTTTAACGCCATAATAGAGGGACCATAATATCTGCTGGTTACATGGGAAAGAAGCAAAACTCAGCCTAGAGGGAACAGAGGTTTATGGAGGTTCAGTCGGTCTTAATGAAGAAAAAAGATGCTCACCAAATGAATTTGGAGTGGTTAGGGAAGGCATTAGAGATTGTCCTATTAAGAAGCATGCTGGGGTAGTAGGGGTGGGCAGGGGAGCAGTGTGGGGAACCAAATGAATTGTCTGCCTAGCCAGTTGCTTTTAGATAGGATGGGTCTGTGTTACAAACAAGAGCTCTGAGGTCTGACCTTGGCAGTGCGCGATGTGCAGTTTTTTAAACAGAAGAACCAGCTGGTCAGATAGGTGTTTCAGGAAGAGAATTGCCTACAGTTTGAACACAGGTAAAAGGGCATGGGAGAGCATTTATTATTGCGTACTCAAATTAGAACATTATAATTTCTACTGATAATACATGTGTATTACCTACCGAAATGAAAAATAATGTTAGTATATATAATATACATAATATGTATGTATTGCATACTTTATCACGAAGTTGTATGTTTTGGCTCTAGAGTGAAGTGATACAAAGATGTAAATGCTGCGGAAATTTGATTTTCATTCATGAAAGTCCTAAGGTTTTGTGTATGAGTATTCTGAGTGTTCTAAAGGTACTTTTAGAAGGCTTACATTACAGATTATTAATAGTGTCCTTTCCTCTTTTCTACCCCAAAAAACTGTAGGTACTTACCTCCTGAGTGTTTTGTAGTTGGAAAAGAACCACCAAAGATTTCCAACAAGGTTGATGTGTGGTCAGTTGGCGTCATTTTCTTTCAGTGTCTTTATGGTAGAAAGGTAAGTTAAAGCACGCAAGATTCTGCTGTGTGGAGAGAAGTTTGAATTTTCCCTCTTAAATGTAAAGTTTAATTAACTTGTCATCAGTGTAGCTCCTTCTTAGGAAAGCCAGGCCTTTGTTTCTTGCTAAAATTTCCATGGATCAGATTATTTTAATGTCACAGCAGCTTTCTTGATCTGCTTTTTGTCCTGCCCTCCTTTTTTTTTTTTTTTAAGTAAAAGAAGAAACTCCCTTTTAATAGTGCTGACATTTTCTGCTTTTAGGGATGCTTGAGCCAAAACACTCCATTCTCTATAATTGCTCACATTGTCTCCCCCACTCCTACCTCACCCCTCACACGTACTCAGTTTGGCCTGGGCATAGTGTCCCCTTGTGCTTCCTCAGGGAAGCTCCATCAAACTTAATCTGAATTCTTGCCAAACCTCTCTTTATTTTGAAGTCAGAGCTACAAGCTGCCATAGATCCTTTCCAACCCCTTCATCAGTGCGGAGAGGGGGGTTAAGGGACTTCTATGGAAAGTCACTGCAAGTTAGGAACAGGAGTGGACCGTGTTCAAAGTATTTTATTTTTGGAATTTTCATAAATTTCACAGACGTTTCCACTGCTTCTTTATTCCTATATTTTAAACAAAATAAATTTTTCAATTTTTTAAATATTTTTTATCTTAATTATCTTGTAATAGTATTATTTTCTATGCTTATTCACCATGTTTTAGCTATGTTGAGGATTGATTAGATGGGTTTACTCAGCCTTTTATCAGTTATAACCTTGTTTCTACGAGAATGCATCCCAAGTTCCAAATAACTAAGAAGATTTTTTAGAACACAGATCATTTATATTTTGGGGGTTCGCTGATAATTACTGTTTAAATATTTTGTGAAAAAATTCTAAACTTTTTTTTTTTTTTTAAAGCCGTTTGGTCACAATCAATCGCAACAAGACATTCTTCAAGAAAATACAATATTAAAAGCCACAGAAGTCCAGTTCCCCGTAAAACCAGTTGTAAGCAGTGAAGCAAAGGTATTAAATTTATGTAAATAGGTTTTGTGAAGTAAATTTCATTTCATAAATTATGCTTAAACTAAGTACAGTTGACTTTTGAGTCACATGGGTTTGAACTGCACAGATCCATTATTGTGGATATATATTTTTTAATAGTACAGTACTGTAAATGTATTTTCTCTTAAGATTTTAACATTTTCTTTTCTCTAGCTTACTTTATTAAAAGAGTACAGTATATAATATGGATAACATACAAAATATATATTACTTGACTGTTTATGCTGTCAGTAAGTCTTCCAGTCAGCAATAGGCCATTCATAGTTATGTTTTTGGGCAGCCAGAAGTTCTATTTGGATTTTCAACTGCACCCCTAACCCTCACATTGTTCAAGGGTCAGCTGTACTTATTAGTAAGTAAAGTAAAAAGGATTGCTGCCACAATAAAATCTGTCCATTAGGTCTTTGTTTTTCATAGTTTTCTTCTTCTAAAGAAAGACCCAAATACAGTCCCTGATTCTTTGAGCACATCAGTTTGCTTTGAAAATTGGGGGGGGAATAAAAAAATCACAAGAACTTTATGTTTTATATATCAGCTTATGTTAATAGGGAGATATTTAAGTATACAAGAAGTAATAAAGTAGTAATAATAACTACCATTTATTTAGTGATTATGTGCCAAGCATTGTGTTGATACTTTATCCTTTAAAAACCTTTTGAGGTATAGATCAGTATCTTCATTATTCCCATTTTATAGGGAAGCCAGCTAAGCCATAGAGGAATTACCTTGTCCAGAATCATATGAGCTAGTAAATAGCGAAACTATGGCCCAAAGTATTCACTTCTGCTAGACTCCAGAATTCACTGTTGACCTTATGCTGTCCCACAGTAGCTCTTGAGAAAGCTTGACCTCTTCATCACCTCTGCTTCCATGTAGCAGTCCGCGAATCAGCAACAGATGGCTTCCCGTAGTTCTAATCCGTCTAGTAACATAGAATAGCATTTGTAATTAATAGCAAAATGTTTGTGATGCTTCATATCTTTCTACTTTCATCCTATTGGCCTCTCACATTTGTATTTTCACTCTTGCCTTGTTACACTCATCACAAAGCTCATTTCTCTGTGATCCCTGTTGGAATCTTCTCTTTTTTTAAACCCTATGAAATTCCTAAGAAAACACATGAAGTTCCCATTCTTTTCTGGTATGAATAAACAGACATTATATAGTTTCTATATTTTTAGAATGTAGATAAGCACTGCTAGATATTGCCAGAGATTGAGGTCATAGTGACCTTCAGAATTGAAAACGTACTGGTTTTTGTGAATCGCAAAAAGTCCAGTATTTCATTTTGCCTTAATTGGCTTTAGCAAGTTATCTGGATGACTTTTACAAGCTAATTCATTATGCTTCAGAATAAGAACATCACATATTTTTCATAAGGTAAATATGGCTCTTTAAAAAGAACTTGACAATGCTAGCATCTAAATTTTGCCTGCCTTTTCTGTCTGCAGCATCAGTGGGAACAGAAACTAACTAAATTAACCGACAGAAATGACCAGGAATGAGTATAGTGCCAAAAAGAAGTCCCATTTAGCCATCTCTGGTTCTAGCCTCAGGCTCTTCATAGGCATCACAATCACAGATCTGGGAGGTGGAGGGGCACATTGTTTTTTGGGTTTTTTTCCCCCAAACCTCATCCTTACAGAATACACCTTTACCAAGTACCTCCACTGACCTGTGTGGGCATCTTAAGTACAAAGCCTAAACCTCGTTGTCAGCAGCTTTTTATCTTCTCAAACTCTGCCTTTAACATATCCTTCACTCTTGATTTTTTTTCTCCATCTTAAGTTTCAAAGACCACTGTGAAAACGATTAAGACCTAAGGATTCAGAAAAATTTTTGATAAATATTGGTAAGCTAACCAAAGGAAAAGGGTAAGAAAACCTAGGTTTATTTTTAGAGAAAAAATTACTTATAATGAATGACATTATGTATAGAAAACCCTAAAGACTGCATCCAAAAGAACTAAAAAACAAATTCAGTAAAGCCGCAGGATACAAACATCTGTTACATTTCTATATACTAATAAACTATCAGAAACTAAAATAGTCCTATTTACAGTTGCATCAAAAAGAATAAAATACCTAGGAATAAATTTAACCAAGGAGGTGAAAGATGTGTACTCTGAAAACTAAACAACTTCGATGAAAGGAATTGAAGACACTGCAAATAAATGGAAAGATATTCCTTGCTCATGAATCAGAAGAATATTAAAAAGTCTAAACTACCCAAAGCAATCTAAAAATTTGAATGCACTTCCTATCAAAATTCTAGTGGCATTTTTCACAAAAATGGATCACCCAATCCTAAAATTTGTATGAAACCACCAAAGCCTCTGAATAGCCAAAGCAGTCTTGAGAAAGAAGAACAAAGCTGGAGGCATCAGACTCCTTGATTTTGAACTATATTTCAAAGCTCTAGCAACCAAACAGTTGATACTGTATGTTATAACCAACAGTTTTTTGCAACCAACAGGATGATATTGGCATAAAAACAGACAAATCAGTGGAACAGAATAGGGAACCCAGAAATAAACCCATGCATAGATGGTTGATTAATTTACAACAAAAAAGCCAAGATTATAGAGTAGGGAAAAAGGACAGTCTCTTAATAAATGATGTTGGGAAAACTGGACCACTGTCTTAAACCATGCACAAAAATAAACTCAAAATGGATGAAAGTCTTGAATATAAGACCTGAAGCCAATAAACTGGAAGATGATGTAGCCATTAATCTCCTTGACATCAGTCTTGGTGAGGATTTGTTGATCTGACACCAAAAGCAAAAAAAAGACAGAGGACTACATCAAATGAAAAACCACCTGCACAGCAAAAGAAACCATCAAAAAAAAAAAATATTTGCAAATCATAACTGATAAGGGGTCAATATTTAAAATCTATGAAGAGCTTGTACAACAGCATAGCAGAAAAACAAGGGGCACCTGGGTAGCTCAATTGGTTAAGCGTCCGACTCTTGGTCTCAGCTCCAGTCCTCATCCTCAGGGTCATTAGTTCAAGCCTCACATTGGGCTCCATACTGGGCATGGAGCCTACTAAAAAAAAAAAAAAAAAAAAATTGAGCAGAGTATCTGAATAGACACTTCTCCAAAGAAGATACATGGCCAACAGGTACATGAAAAGGTGCTCATTGTCATTAATTAGGGAAATGCAAATCAAAACCACAGTGAGGGGGCACCATGGCTGGCTCAGTTGGTAGAGCACACAACTCGAAGTCTCAAGGTTGTCAGTTTAAGCCCCATGTTAGGTGTGGAGCCTACTTTAAAAACATAAAAACCGCAGTGCAGTATTACCTCATACCTGTTAGAATGGCTATTAAAAAAAAAAGATAAGAAATAAGTGTTGGCAAGGATGTGGAGAACAGAGCACTGTTGCATTCATCAGTGGATGAATGGCTCGAGAAAATGTGTATATGTACAATGGAATATAATTCAGCCATGAGAAAGGAGGATATCTTGCCGGTTGCAACAACGTGGATAGACCTTGATGAGCACATTACGCTAAGTGACATAAGTCAGAGAAAGATACCATATGATCTCATTTATATGTAGAATCTTACTAAAAAACAAAAACCCAAGTTCATGAATACAGAGAACAGACTGGTGGGAGGCAGGGAGTGGGAGATGAGTGAAATGGACAAAGAGGGTCAAAGGTGCAAGCTTCCAGTTATAAAATAAGTCCTAGGAATTTAATGTACAGTATGGTGACTATAATTAGTAATACTATGTATTTGAAAGTTGCTATAAGAATAGATCTTAAAATTTATCAAAAGAAAAAAATTTTCTAACAGTGATAGTAGATACTGACTAGTCTTATTGTGCTGATCACTTTGCAATAAACAAATATCGATTAAGTTATACACCTAAAATTAACAATGTCAGTTATACTTCAGTTTTTAGAAATAATTGCCATGTCATCCAGCAAGTCCAGGGATCAGATTTTTATGTGCCATTGCTCACAGCAGCATTATTCATAATAGCCAGAAGGTGGAAAAAATGCAAATGTCAATCAATAGATAAATGGATAAACAAAATGTGGTATATCATGAAATGGAATATTATTCAGCCTTAGAAACGAAATTCTGATCATTCAGCTACGTGGATGACTCTTAAACATTGTGCTAAGTGAAATGCGTCATACACAAAAGGACAAATACTGTATGATTCCACTCACAGAATAGTGGTTACCAAGTGCTGGGGGAAAGATGAGTGAGGAGTTGTTTAATTGGTACAAAATTTCAGCTTTTGTTTTGGATATTGGATAAGTTTTGGATGATAAAAATGATCTGGAGATGGATAATCGAGGTTTCACAACAACGTGAATGTACTTAAAATGTCACTGAATTGTACACTCAAAAAGAAGTAAAATGCTAATTTTTGTTCTTGGAATAAAATTTTTTAAAGATGAGGTGTACCTTTCCTTAATGCACCTTAAATGGTAGCAGTAATCATTTAGACTATAAAGTGAACAACTAAGGGCTGTGAGTTGAGTTGAATTTGAAGAACTTTATTGCTACGGAATTTTAAGATTTGAATGCCAATGAAGTGAAATATACTTATCTTAAATGTGTTCATCCTTCTGTAGGAGTCAGCTGACTGATGTTTAGAAGGGGCAAAAATTTTAACTTCTGAACTTCTCTTTTTTTTAAGGCCTTTATAAGACGCTGTCTGGCCTACCGAAAAGAAGATCGGTTTGATGTGCACCAACTGGCAAATGACCCGTACCTTCTCCCACATATGAGAAGATCAAATTCTTCAGGAAACTTACACATGGCTGGGCTTACAGCATCCCCTACTCCCCCTTCTTCAAGCATAATTACTTACTGATTTTCCTCCAAAATTGGCATGATATCTTTGAATTGCTTCCAGATACACACTTGAGTTTGAGAGCGTTTGATTTTCTGTTGTTTTCTTTTTCACACAGGACATGGTTGAGAACTATTTGTGAACTGAAGTTCTTCATAGTGTCATTTGTATGGGAGTGGATCATGGACAATGAATAAAATGTACACTTTGACTAGAACCTTGAGCAGTGAAGGATGACTGCCTGTTGCACAGAAACAGGAATACCATGTTACAAAAAATTGGGGGAACACTGTAAATAACGTTTATAATACTTAAATACATTTGGTTGTTACTAGAGAGTTCTAATATGAAGGGTAGTTTTTCATTATTTAAAAACACATGGAAAAAATATTTCTAACACAAGAACTATAGTGCCTGGATACATTCTTCAGCATTCAGCAGTTAATCTGCTGAAACCAAAGTAAGAACTGAATGACAGTGACATTTGTGTTTTATAGTAGAATGTGAGAGTTAGAATCTTTGGACTTTGGACAAAGTTAGACTTTGTCACTTGCCTATTCTGGCTTTTACCAGGTTGTACCTCGAAACCACGTATCTGGGGTTTTTTTTGTTGTTGGGTTTTTTTTTTCCCCCACTAGTCATGTTAACCAGGAGAGCTGTTGTTTCTAGATACTTTACACCTTTGAAAAAAGGAGCTGCTTGTCAGTTGAATTCACTAAATATCTCTGGTGTTTTCAACATGTTTGAATTAGATATTTTCTTCCCTTTGTTACCAGGCCTTGTTCATAAACAAGTGACAGTATGTAGCCAAATGCAGATCAGACCAGTTCTATGCAGGATAATGATAAATTCCCTTCTAGCTCTATTGTAAATTGTTGTACAGATGTTGTATTTCAATTACCAAGTTTCAGCAGCTTATTCTTGTACAAATGTTTAAAAATATGGCTTTTCTAATTGGATATTGTATTTTTTTTAAGTCTTCTTGAAGGCGCTTTAATTGCTGCTAAATGATGTTGCTTCTTTGCTAAAAAAATTTAATGACCTCCTTAAAGGTGCAAGTTGACTGTACATCATAGAGAGATATTAAAGGCTGGCATTCGTTAACAATCAAGGCATGTAAAAATGATCCATCTTGGACATGTAGGGTTCACTCAATCAGATTCTTGGGTTCTAGAGCTGTGGAGCACATAGATAACTAGATTTATCAGTTGTTCATGTTTATTCTACATTTCTAGAAGGTTCTTATCAGAAAGGTAAGATGATGGTCCCATAAATAAGTTTCTTGTGGTTTGTACAGATTTGTTAAAATGTGAACATTTTCTAACTGCCTTGTATGGTAGAAACCATTATTTTTCAGGATGTTATATTTTACTCCTGTAATTATTTGTCACATTCATAATGCTGATACTTACATGTAAGTTGTCCATTTTGCCGAAAAAGGAGGTGATAACCACAGATTCTCCTTAATATTGTACAGTTAAACTGTGGCTCTTATTTCTCATGTTGCAAGCCATTTTGTTTTTCATTGTACATATAGACACATTGTCTCTTTAAGATGCTGCTGAAATTGTAGAGAATGTAGCCAAAAACAGTAATAAACAATGACAATTAAAATTTAAGGACTATGAAAATTGCATTTCAAGAGAGCTTTGAAGATTTAGGATATCAATTGACTTGGCTCCTTAAGAATCAACTCCATAAATTCTTGAAGTATACTTCAAGACAGGTATCTAGTGCTTCAAGCTATTAAAGTAAACCTAAGAGTCATTATCAATTCTAATCCTGGGTAAGTAACACAGCACAGTGAGGAGTGGCCTCAGGGCTGTACCTACTCCTCTGTGGATTAAGGTAGAAATCCTATTTTTCAAAAATACTGATATGGTAATGAAATATTAGCATTAATTGAGTGCTTTAGGTGCTGCTTACAAATTTTTCAGTTTTGTTGAGTTTTCATCTTTCTAAATCATTAAGTACTGTGTTCCTATAAGTAATTGTCATTTAAAGTCCTGAACTAAAAGAAAATGCTCGGTTTTTAATATTTCAGTCAGATACTAAGTGGACATGTACATCTAACACTAGGTGGAGTAAGTGGTGTCGACTAAATCACTGTTATGTACTCTTTTCAAATGAATGAAAATGACTGCTAGTGTGGAAATGCAGGAAAACAAGCCGCAACATGAAACATAAACTCCTTAGTCTGAGTTTAGGCAGTCTTTAGAATCAAAGATGTAGAGGAGATAAATCCAAAATACACCTGTGTTTTTCCCTGCACATGCTACAGATTTTGGGTCATAGGTCACTAACCCAACAGGTACAAGATGGCTAATTGAGCCAAATTGAATCATTTACTGTTCTTCACATGGGAAATTGGGGTCTATTGCTGAATCATTTCAGTCACTGGCTATCTTTGGCTCTCTTTTGAAGCTTACATTGGTTTTGGTCTCCTGAATTCTGTCCTCAGAATTAAAGCAGGTCTTCTTTCCTTAAGACATGAGCCAAGGGTCTCCCTTGAGGAGTCAGCACTGATGCAAGGTAGAATACACAGTTTTTGCATATATTTAAACATCTTTCTTTGATGTGAATTAGCTGAAGTGTATGCATGTTGAGAGGAAGTGTAGACACCACCCTAATAATTTGGAAAAACAAAAATCAAAAATCGACTCAACTCACAAAGAAAGAGTCGGGTTTATTGGTTATAAGGTTATTTATCCTTACTGCCTGCCATCCCCTCTGCTAACAAAACTCTTTCAGCTTAAACGGTACATAAAATGTGAACACATATTCTACAAATACATTACATGAAGCCAAAATGATGGAGAGTTCAGCAAAACATTTAAAGAGTATAATGTTCGTTTTGCTGTTCATTACTTAAGTACAATGTCGACTGACATCAGATGTTACTAGCTATGTTTTAGTGCTAATGTAGACAGAAGTCCTTTTAGCTTAAGAATTTAATTACAGTGCTGTTGGAAATGTGAAAAAGTTAGCCTTATACCTGGATACCGACAGGTCTTTCTCCAATCCCACTTTAAATTTTGACATGTTATCTCATCATTAAGTACAGCTGAACTTAAATGTTCTGAAGGCTTCATCTAATTCAAAAAGTGCTTCAGCAGCTAATTTTTAAGACTGAGCTGGGAAGATGGTGTTATACAAAGATTCTGAATTCGTCCCCCGCCCTAAGCATACCAAGTCTGCTGCTACATATGGACAATTCCCTTCGGGAAAAGATCTGGAAACTAGATGAGCTACAACAAAAGATATAAGGGACCACATCGTAACAGGTAGGAGAGGCAGAGACAGTCTCGAAAGGAAAGAAATGGAAGAAAGTAAAGGAAAAGGGAAAGGAAGGAAGAAAGGAAAGAAAAGAAAGAAAAAGAAAATCCCCAGCGTCGCAACACAATAGGGAGAGAGCTCATTAGAGCAGTGCTCCCTCAGGAGAAATAGAGGGTTGGTGTCCAACATTGGGCACTCCAGACCCTGGGGTCTGCATCGGAGAGACAAGCCGCCAGAACATTTGGCCTGGAAAACCAACAGGGCTGACTTGTAGGAGGTGCCAAAGTGCTACAGGAAGCAGAATCACTGCTTAGAGGGTGTGCATGTAATTTGGCTCACCCTGAGACCCATTGAAAAAAGAGCAGCTTGAAAAGCACTTAGCAGTAACCCACAAGCAAAAAGGATATCACAGGTGCAGAGGTCTTCCCTGAGGAACAAGTGGTTCAAGCCCATTGGGCATGCCTTCCCTGTCTTTGGAATCTGCAGGAAGATAATCCCCCATAATGTCTGACTTTGAAGATCAGCTGGATTTAACTGGGAGAACTGTAGGAAACCACGTTTCTGCTCTTAAAGGGCCAGTGCACCATAACAGTCCAAGACCCAGCACAGAAGCAACATTTGAAAAGCACCTGGGTTAAGAGGGGTTCTGTGGTATGATGGTTAGCAGTCTGGACTCTGAAAAGCACCTCGTTATACATGAAGGAGATGACTGACTAATTTTAAGGCAAGTGACAGAGGGACATAGATCCGTAGGAACTTCCTCTGGAAAGGGCAGCACTGATGAGCACAACTTTTCTTGCCCTCCTTCAGCCTTGCTAGCCTGGTGCTGGCAGGTGCCACTTGTGACACTTCATTTACACTGCTAGTGCCACTTACCCAATCCTGGCATTCCCCTGTAGATCTGACCCACCCGGCCCAGCCCACCTCTCCCAAGGCACCCTGCCAGAGTAGCTGTCACCTCACCACAGCTGGTAGCAAGCCTTGGTCATCTTCCAAGACTGAAATCAGGAAGACAAAATGAGAACAGGCTAATTACTAGGATATTGAATCAGCAATCAAAAACCTCCCAACAAACAGAAGTCCAGGACCAGACAGCTTCAGAGGTGAATTCTACCAAACATTTGAGAAAGAGTTAATACCCATCCTTCTCAAACTATTGCAAAAATCAGAAGAGGGAGATAACATTCAGATAGGTTCTGTGAGCCCAGCATTACCATGATATCAAAAGAAGAAAAACTACAAAAAAGAAAATTATAGACCAATATTCCTGATAAACACAATTGTAACATTCACAATAAAATACTAGTAAGTTTGTCTCAACAATAAATTAAAAGGATCATTCACCACAATCAAGTGGGATTTATTCCAGGGATGCAAGTATGGTTCAATGTCCACCAATCGATCAATGTGATATACTACATTAACAAAATGAAGGATAAAAATCATTTGATTATCTCAATAGATGCAGGAAAAGCATTTGACAAAATTCAACATCCATTCATGATAAAACCTCTCAGCAAAGTGGGTATAGACAGAACATATCTTAATAAAAGCCGTATATATAAAAACCCATAGCTAACATCATACGCAATAGCTAAAAGTTGAAAGACCCAGAAAAAGACAAGGATGTCCACTCTCACCACATTCATTCAACGTAGTATTGGAAGTCCCAGTCAAAATAAATCAGACAAGAAAAATAAAAGATATCCAAATTGGTAAGGAAGAAGTTAAACTGTCACTACTTGAAGATGGATGATAGTATATATACAAAACTCTAAACACTCCACCAAAAACTACTAGAATAGGGGTGCCTGAGTGGCTCAGTCGTTAAGCATCTGCCTTCGGCTCGGGGCGTGATACCGGAGTTCTGGGATCAAGCCCCACGTCAGGCTCTTCCGCTGGGAGCCTGCTTCTTTCTCTCCCACTCCCCCTGCTTGTGTTCCCTCTCTTGCTGGCTGTCTCTCTCTCTGTTAAATAAATAAATAAAATCTTTAAAAAAAAAAAAGCTACTAGAATAAATGTATTCAGTAAAGTTGCAGGATACAAAATTAATACACAAAAATTGCTTATGTTTCTATACACTAATAACTAGCAAAAAGAAATTTAAAAAAACAGTTTCACTTACAATTGTATCAAAAAGAATAAAATGCATAGGAATAAATTTAACCAAGGAGGTGAAAGACATGTACTCTGAAAACTAATAGATACTGATAAACTGAAGACGACACAAATGGGAAAATAGCCCGTGCCCATGGACTGGAAGATTTAATATTGTTAAAGTGTCCACACTACCCAAAGCAACCTACAGATTCAATGCAATCCCTATCAAAATGCCAATAGATTCTTAACAGAACTAGAATAACTAAACCGATCTTTAGAAAAAAAGCTGCAGATACCACATCCCCAGATTTCAAACTATACTACAAAGCAATTCTAATCAAAACGGTGTGGTACTGGCCCCCCAAAGAGCATACAGATCAACAGGACTGAGTAGGGAGCACAGAAATAAAGCCACACTTACATGTTCAATTAATCTACAACGAAAGAGGCAAGAATATACAACAGGGAAAAGACATTCTCTTCAGTGAATGGTATTGGGAAAACTGGCCAGCTACATGCAAAAGAATGAAACTCTACCACTTTCTCACACCACATATAAAAATAATAGGGGACACCTGGGTGGCTCAGTGGGCTAAGCCTTTGGCTCAGGTCATGATCCCAGGGTTCTGGGATCGAGCCCCACATTGGGCTCCCTGCTCAGCAGGGAGCCTGCTTCTCCCTCTGCCTTCCACTCTCCCTGCTTGTGCTCTCTCTCTCTGACAAATAAATAATCTTAAAAAAAAAAATCTCAAGATGGATTAAAGACCTGGAATTATGGTCCAAGAAGGCCATTTGGAAGACTGAATTTACGTCTTCCATGGACACAGCAGATCTGTATGTATAAGTAGTTTCTCCTAAGAACCGAGGGCTGACTGAGCAGCAGCTGCACAGCAAAAGATAGACACCATGGAGAACAGCAAGAGAGATGGAGACTTGGGGACAAAACCCCCACCCCCAACACTGCAAACTGTAGCGGGGAGGCATGGTACTGGGGGACTAAGCCGATTCACCTCAGGGCACCAAAAAAAAAAAAAAAAAAAAGTGGTTTAAAAGAGCAGCTAGGATATAAGAGATCCAGCCCTCAACTCCACAAAATAGTGCAAGAGCCACTGGAACTTTCTCCAGAGGGACTGGCAAGTGCCACGGTTTACATCCCCCCTCCTCTACTTGCTAGCACAGAGGGGAGCAGGGCCCACACCATAGCTGGTCTGCTGTCTCAAAGCCTTGGGCCCCTAGCCCACACCAGCCCCAGATGTCCTGGGGGCACAGGAAAAAAAAAATCCATGGCTTAAAAGAGAAAATAGGGTATATAGGAACTAACCCTAGAACCCTGCCAAACGGCAGGGGAGCTGCTGGAACACTCTCTGGGTTGCAGGTGCTAGTGGGCACCACTGTTTATATCATCACCTTGACAGCATGGACAAAGGTGAGTTCCTGGTGCCCTGGCCATCCTAATGCCCCTAGCCCACACCAGTACTAGCCCCCACACCAAGGTGGCCCGGCACAACACACAGCAGGACACCCCCAGCCAGCGCTCACCACACTCCCACCTGCTGTGCCAAGGTGACACAGGCGCGAAGCACTGTGAAATACTCCAGCTGGCAGCACTTTGGCACCAGAGCACTTGCGAGGCGCCCCCTACTCAGAGCCCTCTGCCAACTCCTGACTCACGGCTGCTTTGGCTCTAGCCGCCCTGCCAGGACACCCTTTGTGCACTGTATCCTGGAACCATCCTGGCCCACGCCCATCCCAGGTATGGCTATCCTACCAGGCACGCTCTGTGCAGAGAGCCCACGACTCCCCTGGCCCACAGCCATGTCAGCTCCAGCCAGCTCATCAGGGCAGCCCCCGTGCAGAGTGCCCCCGGAACCCCAACCCACAGCTCCAACCAGCCAGCCTAGAATGTCGCCAGGCACACAGGCAACCCAGGGGACAACCACGCAAGACCCTCCCTTCAAGTTTAGGAGAAGTAGCTGTCCTACGTGATTCAAGGCAACGAGCACAGACAGTGAAGCAAAACCGGGAGACAGAGGAATGAGTTCCAGATGAAAAAAGACAAACTTCAGAAAAAGAACAAAATGAAATTAAGACAAGCAGTATGTCTGATAGCGAATTTAAAGAAATGATCAAAAAGATGCTCAGTGGACTGGAGAGAAGAGTGCAGGAGCTCAGTGAGAGTGTCCACAAAGAGAAAATGTAAAAAGAACCAGAGTTAAAGAATACAACTGAAAGGAACACATGATAAAGAATCAACAGACTAATGGATGCAGAAGGACCATGTGGAAAACAGGGTAAAGGGAAGCACCCAAGCTGAAAACAAAAGAACTAAGTTTTATTTTTTAAATTTTGTCGAAAGATTTTATTTATTTTAAAGAGAGCATGAGCAGGGGGAGGGACAGAGAGAAAGGGAGAGAATCTCAAGCAGACTGTGCTGACTGCAGAGGAGATGAATATTAACATGACAGTCGTCATGTCACAAAGTATATGTACATCAAATCACCACGCTCTACACTTGAAATATATACAATTTTGTCATTTATACCTCAGTAAAGCTGGAGAGGGGCGCCCGGGTGGCTCAGTCAGTTAAGCGTCTGCCTTCAGCTCAGGTCATGATCTCAGGGTCCTGGGATCGACCCCCACATTGGGCTCCCTTCCCGGCAGGGAGCCTGCTTCTCCCTCTCCATCCCTCCCATCCTGCTCATGCTTGCTCTCGAGAGCTCTCGCTCTCAAATAAATAGAACAAACAACAAAAAAAAAATAAAGCTGGAGAAAAAGAATGTATCCTTCTCTTACAACTTTGTGTTCAAGAGACTTTAAAATCCCCAACACGCTCTTCTCACTAACCTTTCAAGTGACAAAAGTAATAGCAGGGCAAAGTCTTCGATTAATTTACAGTGGAATATCTAAGAAAAATTACATTTGATTTCCACAGGTTTTGGCATAACCTTTTCAGATTTATAAAGTTATTTAGTGAGATACTTAATTACCTAAACAGAAAAGCAATTGTATTATATTGGGGTATTTGAAAGGTTTTGCTTTACCACTAGGGATCCATGACCCACTTGAGTAAAAATACAGGTAGTGCTCTCCAGTTCTGAATGGAGTCTGTAAAATGCCATTGGAAATCCCTATTTCTTTAATCTGTGAGTACCAAATTCCGGTTTAAAACAACATTGTTCTGGGGCAGCTGGCTGGCTCAGTTCTTACAGCATCGGACTCTTGATCTCGGGGTCGTGAGTTCAAGCCCCACACTGGGTGTTGAGAGTACTAACTTGAATGAATGAAGGAATTAGTGAATAAATAAATGTTTAAAAACAAAAAGCCCAAAAACACATTGTTCTTCCTTTCCAACCAGGACCCAGCAGCATGGCTCCTGCAGAGGGGGGTGGCGAGAAGAAGGGCCATTCTGCCAGCGGTGAGGGAGTAACCAGAGAACACACCAGCAACAGTGACAAGTGCATCCATGGGGTGGATTTCAAGAAGCATGCCCCTTGGGCCCACAAAGGAATCGTAAAATTTGCCATGAAAGAGACGGGAACTCCAGTTGTATGCATTGACTCCAGGATCAACAAAGCTTTCTGGGCCAAAGGAATAAGGAATGTTTCATACCGTACCCATGTGCAATTTTCCAGAAAACATAACCAGACCCCCTGACCCCAGGGGCCAGGGTCCCACAGAACTGTAACCGATGGAGAAAGAGCTCTTAAATGGCTGCCAGCTTGAGGGCACAGGACAAGAGGCAACAGTCCAGGGATCCCAGTCTTTCCGGGAAACAGGCCATTAGCTCATGGACGCCGTGCAGGCTGTGGGACAGGCTTTGACCTCAGCACACATCTAAGGGCTGCAGTCCCTTCTCGTGACCTGCGAGGGTGAGTGCCAGGATGCCCGCCCTCTGCCGCACTCTAGAGGTCACTATCTCCTGGAGAGGAGTTCACACTTACCTGGGCGCCCAGTTTTTGTGGCTGCTACCCAGGGGAGAACACTTGATCCCCTGGCTTCAGTGGCCAGGAGGGCTACATCCCTAGGCCCCACAGGACTATAGTATTTGGAGAGACAGTTCTTGGCTGGCTACTGCCCTCAAGGTATGGCTTCTGTGAAAAAGGCCTATTTGCTTTTCCACGAGCTGCAGTCGGAGGGTGGGCTTGAGGTCTGGGGCACATGGGGAGGTCTGTGGAGGTGTTCTTAGGGAATGGAGGCCAGGGCATGCAAGCCTTGTGCTCTCCCTCGGCCAGGCTCCAGCTGGCTTACTGGTGTCTCCCTAAAAGGAGTTATCCCCTTCTCTGGCACCCTAACGGTTGCAGCTGCTGTTAGGGGACCCCTGGAAATCACCCAGCCCTGCTGGCCAGTGGGGCTTGCACTTGTTGGCCCCACAGAGAAAGGGTTCTTAAGTGGGTACCCCTCCCAGGGCACAACGAGAGGCAGTAGATCCAGGAGACCAGTCTTTCCATGAAAGAGGCTGATGAGTCTATGATTCTAGCTGTAGTCTGAGGGGCGCGCTTCTCATTAAACACACACTGAAGGGCTGACTGTAATCCTTTTCAAAGACCTCCCGGAAAGGAAGGATACAGGGGTCTGGCACCCAAATTTGGGTGACTGGTGCCAATGATTTAGATCACCTGGCACTGGTGACCAGTGGGACCTCTGCCTGTGGTCCTACAGGACTGCATATATTTGCAGAATCTAATGGCTGCTGCCTCAGGGCCTGGCTGAGTGCTGAGATCCTCCCCTTTGGGGACACTGACTGGTCCTGGCACACCCTCCCCTGCTCAGAGCCATTAAAAATAAAATAGGCTGCTTGGAAATTCAGAAAGGTTTGAGAGACAATGAAGAGTGAGGACAGGATTGAATGAGGTTCATCTCCTACATGAGGCCACTCCTTCAAAATGAGGAGAGGCAGCTGTTCTATCCAACACATAGAAACCAACCCAGCAGTGGGGCATCTGGGTGGCTCGGCTGGTTAAGAGTCTGACTCTTGATTTTGGCTCAGGTCATGATCTCAGGAGCTTGAGATAGAGCCCCGTGTCAGGCTCCACACTCAGCGCCGAGTCGGCTTGAGATTCCTTCTACTTTCCCACTCTGCTTCTCTGCTCCTCCCCCTGCCTGTGCACGCACACGCACTCTCTCTCTCTCTCAAATAAATAAATATCTTTAAAAAAAAAAAAGGAAAAAAGAAAAAGACACAGCATGTCAAGGAAAATGAAGAAACTGAGGACTACAGAACAAGATAAAACCTCAGAAAAAAAATTCTTAATGAAATGGAGAGAAGTGATCTGCCTGCCAGCTCACAGTAAGAGTATGAAGAAGCTCACTGAACTTGGGAGAAGGTAGACGGACGCGGCGAGGACCTCAAGAGAGAGAAACACAGAAAGTACCCAGCAGTAGTTTCATCTAGAGCAATCAGGCAAGAAAAATAAAAGGCATCTATATCAGAAAGGAAAAGTAAAACTGTCATTATTTGCAGATGACATATCCTATGTAAAAACCCTAAAGACTTCACCAAAAAATTGTTAGAACTAATCAACAAATTCAGTAAATTTGCAGGATTCAAAATCGATAAATAAAAAAATTGTTGCATTTCTATTCAGTAATAATGAACTATCAGAAAGGGAAGAAAAAAGTCCCATTTATAATTACATCAAAAAGAATAAAATATCTAGAAATAAATTTAGTCAAGGAAGTGAAAGACTTGTCGACTGAACTAGAAGACTTGGATGAAAGAAATTGATGAAGACACAAATAATAGAAACATACTCTGTGCTCACAGATTGGAAGAATAAATATCATAAAATTGCCCATTCTATCCAAAGCAATGTACAGATTCAGTGCAATCCCTGTCAAAATTCCGATGGCATTTTTCACAAACATAGACCACACAATCCTAAAATTTGTATGGAACTGCAGAAGACCCTGAATGGCCAAAGCAATCTCGAGTAAAAAAGCAAAGCTTGTGGCATCACACTTTCTGATTTCAAACTCCATTACAAACTATAGAAATCAACACACTATGGTATTGGCATAAATACAGACACATAGGTCAACAGAACAGAAAACCAGAAATAGACTCACACATAGATGGTGAGTTCATTTATGACAAAGAGCCATAAACAATGGGTAAAGGACAATCTCTTCACTAAGTGGTGCTGGGAAAACTAGACAGCCACATGCCAAACAATGAAACTGGACCACTGTTCCACCATACACAAAAATAAACTAAAAATGGACAAAAGTCTTGAACATAAGACCTACTACCAGAAAATTCCTAGCAGGAAACACAGTTAGTAATCAACTCAACACAGGTCTAGAAGAGGATTTTGTGAATCTGACACCACAAACAAAGGCAATAAAAGCAAATACAGACAAGTGCGACTACATCAAATGAAAAACCTTCTGCACAGCAAAGGAAACAATCAGCAGAATTCAAAGGCATCCTATCAACTGGGAGGAAATATTTGCAAATCACATCTGGTGGGGGGTTAATATCCAAAACATATCAAGAACTCATACAACTCAATAGCAAAAAAAACAAATGATCTAATTTTAAAGTGAGCAGAGGATCTCAATAGACATTTTTCCAAGGAAGACATTCAGATGGCTAACAGATCCACGAAAAGGTGCCCAGCATCACTCATCATCAGGGAAATGCAAATCGAAACCACAATGAGGTATCACCTCACACCTGTTAGAGGGGCTACTAACAAAAAGACAAGAAACAGCAAGTGTTGGTGAGCGTGTAGAACAAAGGGAACCTCATCACTGTTGCTGGGAATGTAAACTGGTGCAGCCGCTATGGAAACCAGTATGGAGGTTTCTCACGAAATTAAAAATACAACTACTATATGATCCAGGAATTCCAGTTCTGGGTACTTATCCAAAGGAAACGAAAACATTAATTTGAAAAGATACCTGCACCCCCAAGCTCACTGCAGTATTATTTACAACAGCCAAGACATGGAAGCAACCGGAGTGTCCACCAATGAATGAATGGATAAAGAAAAGGTACATATACAAGGGAACGTTATTCAGTCATAAAAAAGGAGGAAATCTTGTCAATTGCAACAACATGGAGGAACCTTGAGGACATTATGGTAAGTGAATAAGTCAGACAAAGAAAGACAAAACCATAATGAGCTCACTTATATGTGGTATCTAAACAAAACAAAACCCCCAAAACAAAAAGGCAGAAACAAACAAAACCCCAAGTTCATAGATACTGAGAACAGAGTGGTGATTGCCAGAGGCGGCAGTAAGTGAAATGGATGAATGGGACCAAAGGTACAAAATTCCAGTTGTAAAATAAATATCACGAGGATGGTGAATATAGTTAATACTGTATTATATACGAAGTTGAAATATTCAAAGTTGCTAGGAGAGTAGATCTTAAAATTCTCAACACAAGGAAAAAATCTGTAACTACATATGGTGACAGATTTTAAGTAGACATTTTGGTGATCATTTTGTAATATATACAAATATGAAATCTTTATACATGAAACTAATGCCATTGTCAATTATATCTCAGTAAAAAAATTACTTCACCCCAGTTTCTTCATCTGCAAATAAAGGTAAAAGTGTCTAAAATACATTATTTTTTTCAAGGGAAAATGTTGAGAAAATTAGACAAGAGGTCAACATATCGAGTGGTTTTAGCTATAAATACATTTAATAAATCAAAGAAAGATTTTAAAAATGAGAAAAGGTATCATTTAAAAGCTATAGGTTGCTAAATGAAAATTCCATCCATTACAAGGTTTTTTGTTTGTTTTTTTTTATAAACAATGCTTTCTGAACATTTAAAAAAGCACGCCCTCAGGGTCGCTGTAGAACAAGTCCTGGTCTGGCCTCGCCTGAACACTTCTCCTAGGCCCTTTCATTCGTGCGACAAGAGTTATGGAGCATATATTCTATGCAAGACTCTTCGAGGCTCTGAGGATACAGAGAGAAGCTCCATGTGGAGCACAGAGCCCAACAGTGGACACAGGCATCAATTCAGAGAATCACACAAATAAATGGGAGATTAAATTGTGGTAAGACCATAACCTGGTGAGTGCTACTAAAAAACTAAAAACAAACAGAGGTCCATAGAAAAAGCCAAAGGTAAATGAGGCTCTAACATCATTTCACTATAAAAACTCTTCACTCTGGAGATGAAATAATAGGACTGGTCAAATTTTCCTAAGCACAAAAGTACGCCCTCGGCTGCAGACTGAGAACAGCCGCACTAAAAGCTGGCCACACTCCAGGTGTTTAGGGCATTCTCATCTGAAGAAGCTGATAGATACACTTTAATCCTGTCCATTCTCTTGGACTCTTCAAAAGGAGATTTCTGGACAAAATGTCAGCCTTGAAAAATAGGAAATCACTTAAGCTAAAAATCTTTCCTTGGTAATTCTCTAACAAGGTTCTTAAATCGTTTGTGTCATTTTTATTACACATATGAACTTCTTAAAACCCTAGATGATTGTATTATTGATACTACCCTAGTATTCTTTTAATACTTCTGCCAATATTTTATCAAATGCAGTTTTCTCCAGACACCATTCTGTTCTAAGATAAAGCAAAGAGTTGCTAGTTTTTGATATGCTCAGATTTTACAAGTACCTTATTTTTCCCCAGTGTTGAGAACTTTTATTATTTCTCCCAACTTGCTGTAAGTAAAAAGAATAAAGCTCTGAAAATGAAAGTGAAAATCCTGTCAAAGACTCTTCAATTCCTTCCCATAACTTACTGTTTACTCTTGAACAGGACAGCTAAGCCCCCAATCCTAAAACAAACGAAATCCCCCTTTAACCTCCCCCCCCCGCCCCCGCCCCGCCATTAGACAGGACGCAGTGAGCCTAGAGCTTCTGCTGGAAGCAGAGCTGCAGGTGTGAAGAGTCCAGGCCTTCGGTCACCCTGGCTCACGCACAGCACGCCTCCTGCTGCACACAGCTGTCACCCCACAGAGAGCTGGCCCCTTGGGAGGAAGGATGTGCTCATCCCTCTGGGTCCTCCCCCTAGGAAGGCATGCTCCTCCCTCCTCACTGGTGAGAGGCTCTGGCCCTGGGGGATGGACGTGGAGGGGTGGGGGCAGGGAGCTCTGCGTTTACCACACAGACTTGCTCTCATGTGGGTCCCACTGCTAGACTCCAAGCTAGACAGGACAGATCGTTCAGTAGACGTGAAGTGCCTGCCGAGTCAGGGATGTTCTAGGTGCTGCAGAGCCAGTTAAACCAGGTACGGTCTCGGCCACCAAGGTAAGAAGACAAATAGGTGAAACCCCAGGGGCCACCCCTCAAGTGTCGCACGGTAGCACGTTCTCCCCTGAATCTTCTCTTCATTCACTTCCCTGCCAGTTTGGGGGGACAGACAGACACCAGTGCGCAAAGAGAGCTGCAGCCCAGGCACATGGCTCCCCTCCAACTGCAGAGATTCCCCCCAGGAGCCTGCCTTCCAAAGGCCCCTGTTTGACTACGCTGGTTTGGGCTCTTACCACAACTAAGCGTGGTGATGACCGCACTGTCTTATTGTTGAAAAAAAGGAAAATCACTGGCATTTTAAATTCTGACAATGAAGGAGGGTCCTGTTAGCTCTCACAGTTAGCTCCCCAGCCCGGCAGCCAGGCTGGGAGCCGCTCCCCATCCTCCAGTGGCCCAGGTTGGGGCTACGCGGAAAGAGCAAATGAGTGGTTCCCGTTTCCACCTGGACGCCAGGCCGGGAGCTGGGAGCCTGAGGGAGAGTCACTCAATGTCTCTGGATTTCATCTTCATCTATAAAATGAGGAATTGAGGGAGAAGACCTCCAAGGTCCCCCACGCTGCTTTACCTGATCGAGAGGCATTGAGTTTTTGTTGTTGTTGTTGTTGTTGTTGTTTAAAGCAACCAGAGCTGAGAAATACTGGAGGGTGACTTGCTTTTCTCAGCCCAGGCAGAAAGGAAGGTCTTGGCTGGAGAAGAGGAAGAGGGCTCACCCCATGGGCTTCCGGCTCTTCCTAGACGTCTCCAAGACCAGGAGAAGCTGAAGGTGCTCCCCAGCCACACCAAAAAGCAGGGCACTAGGAGTATGAAATGGGGTGGACTGGGAGGCAGGAGGCCAGGTGGGTTGGGAGAGACATCACAGCACTTCTCTGGAAGTTTCTTTGGGGATAAGACGAGATCCTAAAGTTTCCCTGGCGCGTCCCGCGTTCTGGGGTGATGGGGCCGCCTTCCCCAGGGGTGCCACGCCTCTTCCTCCTGCTCAGAGGTGGCCGGCAGCTACACCTTGATCTGGTTTTTAAGTCTATGTTCCGTATGATATTTCATTTTCAAAAAGCTATCTGCTTGCTAAAAACGATTTTCAAACCACTGATCTTTATAAAGGGCAAGCTCTTTACTTCCCTGCCAAAACCAAAATAAAAGACCCTTTATCAACTCTCCATTACCGTACGGTCTAAGCACCCTGGCATGGCATCCAAGGCCTTTCTGGCCCTGAACCCCTCCAGCTGCAGCTGCGGCCACTGCATACTGCACCCTTCACATTCCAGCCTCCCAGAGCAGTCCATAGTTCCAGAACACGCCGGGGCTACGTACCTCCTGTCAGCGCCGATGCCGGCCCCTCTACCTGCCCTGGCGCTCCGGCGAGCTCTAGCCGTCTCTCAAAGCCTGCCTTCACCTCCCCAGATGGAAGGTTCGGGCTTCCACGCGCTGGGTCCCTTATACTCATCACGCTGGATACTAAATTGCTAACTCACAAGCGGTGTGGTGGAACGCCTTGGGCTCCGGAAACACCCGGCTCCAAACCCAGCTGCCGCACTTAGGTGCGCTCGGGCCCGCCTGGGAAGCGGGAAGATTGGCCTCGTGCAGCTGTGGGGATGATGAGGCAGGGCTGGAAGCACCCGGTCCCGGGCGAGGCCTCGAGCCTGCTCTGCCCACAGAGGCGCAGGTGGGCCATCCGCAGCAGCCGGGCTCTACCAACGTCGGGTGGGGGGGCTAAGGGGAGGGGGAGGGAGAGCAGAGCTGGGAATGGTGGGAAGCAAGAACCTCCCCCCCACCCCGCACCAGGTACTCAGACTCCTGATGTTTCTTGAAGTATCTGAGAGGTTCACAGACATCTGAAGGGCTTTTCATTTTTATCTGAACAATCCTGAGGTTGACATTTTTACTTTAAAATTGTGTTGAAGATTCCTTTTGGAGAATGCACCCAGGCTTTTCTGCATCTCCACCCAGATAAACGTCTGCGGTGGAAGGGAAGCAGGGCACTAAGTCCCAGAACCCTTTTCCAACGAACAACAAGCGCCCCCACCCTTGGGGCCGCTCCCGCCAAGCCCCAGCCCCGCCCAGGGGCCCTGCGAGGCCGGCCCGGAGACCCCGCGGCCTCCGTCGCTGCGCGGCTCTCCCAGGCTCGCAGCGTCACCTGGTGGCCGCGGCGCGCACTGCGGGCCGGGCTCCCTCCCCACGTGGGTGGTGGAGAGATCGGGAGTCCCAGGGCGAAAGTCAATGTTTGGGTACCGCGGTCTCCTGCCCCCCTGCCGTATGGGTACAAAACAGCCTTGGGACCGGACAGACCTACCAGAAGTCAGCTCCTATCCCATAGCTTTCCGGCTGTGCGAACTGGAGGAGGTTTCTGAACGGTTAAGTGGAGATATCAGTGCCACCTGCCGGGATGCCAGGGAGAATTAATAAGAAAACTCGCCCAACATGGCCCCTGGCACCTGCTGTCAATACTTCTCTTTAAATTGATTCCTTTTTCTCACTAAAGTTTATTTGTAAAGGGAGCTACTTTAGCCTTATCCAAAGTAACTCTATTTTTTTCAATACATGTTAAATATACAGGTATTAAAGTAAAATTTTCCTTCATGTGTCACACTCGGCAACACGGGTCCATGTGATCAAGTCCAGAATCTGTGCTTGCCCAAGGCCCCCTCCTCTTTTCCCTCTCTTCTTCCTCTTTCCATGTTCCAAGTACAATCAACCCTCACTTATCCTTCCCTGGAACACACCACCACCAAAGTGACAAAGGCCTTGGGTTGTGTTTTTCCCCTCAGGTTATACAAACTACTTGCCTAGTAGAGATCTGAATTTGGAAAAATGAATTTCATTGCCTATTGAGTTTTCATGCCCTTATTTCTGGTCATCCCAGGAAAACAAAAACAAAAACTTGGCAGAGGACAAGGTGGGCAAGTGCCTTGTTTACTAAATGAACTCTGAGTCCCCGGACTCACGCAGAAGCCTGTTTCAGCTCCCTGACCAAACAGAGCATGCGCTCACGTTCCCGTTCCCCACTGCCCAAAGGCACACAGGTTGTTCAGCTGCTGATCTCAAATGAAACAATGGTAGAAGGGTGTATGTTTCATGTATCTGACAGCTAACATTATTTTCAGACATCTAAATGCCAAAACAATGCGGAATCTTGCCAAGTCTTTGGGACTCTCTGCTCAGCACAGCTCTCTGAGCATTTAGAATATAGGAACATTTCTGGCCAAACTGACAAATACAACACTGGAGATCAGTCACAGTGTAAGTCTATTAAGGCCAATGTCGCTGATAATTCTAATCTGGGACCAGTGTTAGAGATTTCTTAATAGAAAGCTCCCTGTGTATATGACCCGCCACACAGTCCTTTTAAATGCTGCTGGAGACTGCCAGCCCCCCACCCTATTGTTTTTGTTGACTAAAAAGTAATTCAAATGTGTTTTTAAAGATTCTGGCAATACTCATGTGTATAAGAGAAGAAATGAGAAGTTCCCATAACCCCACCACCAGACACCCTAATTCAAATGCTTCTCAAAGATGCTTCCCCCACAACCTCAAGCAGACTTACTAGTTCCAGTCTCAAGCCAGGCCACCCTGGTCAGAGCTGGGCAAATGTGAGCCACTTTCTTCCACCAGGATTTGAGGCAAGAGAGTAAAGGGCAAGAAAGCCATTCAGGAACTCAGGACCTCTGAGAAACTTTGGTACCTAAAAAAGAGAACTGAGGGGTGGCTGGGTGGCTCAATCAGTTAAGCATCTGCCTTCCGTTCCGGTCATGATCCTGGGGTCCTGGGATCGAGTCCCACTTCGGGCTCCAGGCTCATTGGAGAGCCTGCTTCTCCTCTCCCTCTGCCCCTCCCTACCGCTTGTGCTCGCTTGCTTGCTCACTCTTGCTCTATCTCCCATAAGTAAGTAAAAATCTTAAAAAAAAAAAAAAAAGAGAGAGAGAGAGAACTGATCATGAATTCCAAGAGTTGGCAGTTAAGGTAAATAATAGGTTTGGGGTTTCAAAATTCGCTTCAGGAAGAGGCTGGTGAAACCCAAACCCAATCCAGTGGGACTGGCACCGTCCCAGTCACTGCCCAGGCCTATTTCTCCCCAGAGCTTATCATTGTTTACAGGACTGCTTCAAATTTCATAAACCCTAGTGTCCATTCCACCAGGATTCATGGATCCAAAATAATGGAGTCCATGAAGAATCTTGGTTTTTTTGTGTTTTGTTTTTTTGAGAGCGAGGGGGAGAGAGAATATCAAGCAGATTCCACACCAGTGCGAGCCTGACATGGAACTCGATCTCACAAACCTGAGATCATGCCCTGAACCAAAATCAAACGTCGGAGGCTCAACCAAGCCACCCGGGTGCCCAGAAGCATCTTATTTTCTGATCCTGGATCCCCTGGGCTCTGGACCATCTAACTTTTTAAAGTTTTCAGTTTTTTACCCATCCCTTCCAATACTTGAGACACTGCAAAATTCAGACACCGGTGGGCCAGGCAGGTAGCAGAAACCAGGGGGCCAGGTGAGGATATGGCCAACTGAAGGGTTTGGGCTCACAGCGGCCCTTGTTTCCCTGTGGGACTGAGGATTTACTCAGTGCTGCCAAATCTCGGGATTTGGGGGAAACCAGAAATCTGGATTTACGTGAAATGTTCTTAAAGTTGGCAATTAATTCACATTTTAATGTATACACAACACTTGAAAGGAACCACGTCTGGAGGGAAGCCAGTTTGCTACCTCTTGTTCACCTGACAGATTGTACTGGAAAGGGGCTTTGCAGGGCTGGCTCAGCAACTTTTTTTTTTTTTTTTTATTTTTAATTTTTAAAAANTTAATTTTTAAAAAGATTTTATTTGACAGAAAAAGAGAGAGCACAAGCAGGGGAGGGGCAGAGGGAAAGGGAGCAGCACACTCCCCACTGAGCAGGGAGCCCGATGTGGGGCTCGATCCCAGGACCCCAGGATCATGACCTGAGCTGAAGGCAGATGCCCCACCAACTGAGCCACCCTGGTGCCCCATTTATTTTTTAAAGAAAACCAAGAGTTCATTTATTTTTTTAAGTAATCTCTACGTGGGATTCGATCTCAAGACCCCAAGATCAAGAGCTGCATACTCTACCGAGCCAGCCAAGCAGCCCTTTGCTTCCTTATTCACCCCACCAGCAGTGAGCACGTACTGTTATTATCCTGAGCCCCAGTGGCCTTCGTGGAACAGGGGCCTGTTTTTATCTGCTGCCAGGAAATACTGTACCACCTCAACTCTGAGAACATTGCAAGGCCCTGGGGCCCACCTCCACCAGTGGATGGTTTACAGTGCCCAGGATGCTACCAGCCTGAGAGCGGGCCCACCTGCTCTTCCACTGGTCTGTGGTCCTGCTGCTTGAGTAACTGGCCTTGGCGTTAATCCCCCATTCTTCTATTTAAACTGGCTCATATGCAAGAAGCCTATAAAGGAACGTGTTGGTTAGCAATACGGGAAGCTGTTCTTCCTAGATCTAATGCAAAAAGTATCAGCAATAAAATAAATAAAAGCAATAGTCTCTTAACATGTGCACTTTGCTAAATGGTAAAATGTCTTAGTAGACAATGACCTTTGTGTTGTCTTCTTACGTCCCCAAGTTCTGGAACAGCCTGATTCAATGACCACCTAGGAGGAGGTGTGGGTAGGTGCTACTAATGGGAGCCAGGGAAGGGACGGGTTCAGTGTGGAAGAGAAATGTCAGGTTTAGTGGTTCCCATCCCCTGGGAAGCTTCTCAAAACTCCAAGGTTCCAGGAATCCATATTCTAATTGAGGTGATTCCAATCGCAGCCGGGGTGGTTAAATAATTAAAGGGAAGCCTTTACCTTCAGGCCAAGGCAGAGCCCATCCCTGAACATTAGTTGGTGTCTCACAAATAGGGAAGGTCTTTTTCATTTTCTTTCCTATTTCAATGGTCAGGAAATGAGCTAAACTTCACTGTTCTTAGTAAGTGTGCTTAATAATGGACTAAGGATAAAACAGGAACAAAAACCAAAGGGGAAGGGTGAAGTCATCACACTCAGTCTTAGCTGTCAGAGGGCCCTTTGGATGGGGCGCCTGGGTGGCTCAGTCAGTTAAGCATTAGACTCTTGATTTTGGCTCAGGTCATGATCTCAGGGTCATGAGATGGAGCCCCATGTTGGGCTCCGTGCTGAGCGCAGAGCCTGCTTAAGACCCACTCTCTCCCCCTCTACCCCATCCCCCCAATTCCCCTGGCTCTTTCTCTCTCAAATAAACCAATCTTCAAAAGGATCCTTAAAAAAGTAAAATAAAGTTTCCTCTGGATGACAGCTGCAAGTCTATTTCTTCTGTCTGCCCTGAAGCTCTTCTCTCCTTTTCGCTCATTTCTGGGTTGGTGGCCTCTGGAGGGACTGTGCAGCCCCTTCCAGCCTCCCCGCTGCTAGACAGGGTTTCTCACATGCAGATCTGAGCTTGTCGCCCATGGAGTTCCCTCAGTGACTCCTGTTCTTAAGACAAAGCCCCATTCCCCAGCCTGGCCCTCAGGGCCCTGTGCACGCTACTCCTGGCCATTCCTCAAACACTTCCCTAACTAGAAGGTGTCTGCTCCCCTCCCCCTTTGCCTAAGTAATTCTTCACGTCAAATGTTGTCTCTCAGAAAGCTCCCCAGCACCCTCACCACACTGCCACCTCTGACCCCACCAAAGCTTGCTGCGAACAGTGGTGCTGAGTGTGGGCTGCGCCAAGGGCTCAGTCCGGCTCCACGGCACGCAGCAGGGCTGCTCACTGGGCCTCACGGGTTCCTCTTCCTCCTCCTAACAGCAGAGCATGTGGCAGGATAAAGACTTCACTGCTCTGCCTCCCTTTAGCTAGAAGTGGCCATGAAGCCCCACACTGGCCAGAAGGATGTAAGCCACAGTACTGGGTGTGACATGAAACTGCTCTGATTTGTCCCCAAAGGAAAGGGGAATGTACCTTTCTCTTCTGGCTGGAACCAGAATGGCATGGCTGGGACCACAGCTGCCACCTGTGTCCGTGGGAGGACCATGGAAGTGGAAAGCAGACCTGTAAAACTCCAGATGGGAGATGGTCTCGGACGCTGCCGCGGACCAGTCCTGCCTCTGCCAGACTACCTCCAATGGGTGTCTGAACACGGGAGACATAAACTTTATTTAAGTCATCATTATTTTTAGAATATTTGTGGTAATGGAGTTTATTCCAAACTGATGTCCTCCCTTACCACTGCCTCCTGTCTTTCTTGTGTGCACAGAGTGATAGAGGGGCTTCAAAGGTAATTCTGACTGCATGGGATTCCCCCCACCATGGGCTGCCCCGAGCTCAGGGCCATGGTTAAGGGACTTCTTCCCGAGTGCCCGGAGGACTGATCCCACCAGGCTCCCTCCCTGACATGGCCCTAGTAAGTGGCCTCCTGGCAGGGACACTATCTTTCACATCTGTGTTTCTGGCCCCAGTGCCTATTTAACACTGAAACTGGTTTTCCTGAAGGAAGCAGAGAATATCTAAACTGTTCTGCACCTCAGGAAGTTCCAATGAGCCCACACAGGCCAAGTCTGCGCCCATCCTCCAAATGAGCGCTAAGACTCTCTCCCTCCCCAGAGCTCAGTGTTTTACATATGCTTATGGACATTTTTCTGGGAAGACGGTCCAGCACTGTCATCATTCTCAAATGAGAACTGTGACCTCAAAAGAGTTAAGTAATCACTGCAATGGAAGAACTGCTGTTTTTAGTTTTTGTTTTTTTAAAATCATTTTTAAAGCTTAAAACATATTTACTTGCTTTCCACGAAGGTTATCTCCTAGACATTTAAAAAAAATATGAGCAACTTTTAGAATGCAGTAACAACTTGTTCAACCCCCTCCTATCCTGGAAAGAAAAAAATTCTAACATTTAAATATACTTGTGAATATTTTTCCTACCTAAGCTCTTTTTCAAAAAACAGGATTGTTAATTGAGAGAAATATTCTAGAAATATTTACAACGCAAACAGAAGAAGCTATGCTCAGAGCTGGAGCCTTCTTTTACCATTTAGCTTGAAGGACAAACCTGGCTCCAGACATGGATATAACCGAAATACTGGCTGGCACTGGGCCCTCTATCAGATGCACCGGCTCGGTGCTGCTAAGCCCAGTCTCTGGCTGAGGAGGTGAAGGCCAATCGCATGTGCTGCTCCCCTAGCAGTAGTCATGCTACCGCCAGGTCAATAACCAATGAACCTCTTTTGTCTTATTTAAAAAACAGATAGAATATGCATTTAATTTCATTCAATAAATCAATTCCACTTAACTTACCATCTCTTAGAAAACTTAGGAAAAGCAAACATAAGACATGAAAAATTACATTAAAGATGTGCGACATCCTGGAGAGTCACAAGTACATACATGGTAATTAGTTCTCATTTAAATGCACCACAAGAAGAAAAATAAAATTACTGTAATTTATTGCTATCTATGCTTCTCCAGCAGAGCTAGAATAAGTAGCCACAAAGTGCCACCTTCTGGTTTAAAACTGTGCAACATCTCCTTTATTTCTTTTTAAATGCCATTTTATGGTGGACGTATAAAGCAACAGCAGCAGTTACAAAATGTTGTCTGAGTAATTCTGAGAGCTCTAAACAAAGATCTGTGTATAGGCTGAATAAAAAGATGTTCAATTAATAGTGCACACTGTGTAACTTTAACAAACATCTTTAGTTGGAATTTTCGTGTAAACCTTTAGAGAGATGTGACTCACAGAGACCAAAAGTAAAATAGTTTTTCCTTTCACGATTTAGTGAGGTGGTCTGCATTCTCAAAACCGATTTACAAAATACAAGAAATGTTGCGTGTGAGTACTAGGCATAAAATATTTCGTTTTCTTACAGAAGGAGCAGCAGGGGGACAGGGAGCCTAGTGGATGCCCCGTCACCACCTTTCCCAAAGATGTATACCCCCAAGAATGGCAGTGGAAACCTGGCAGCAAGCCACTCTTACAATTCTTTTTGGTTGTTTTAAAATACAAGCACTCTCTGACATTTCCCTCCCCAGCCTGTGAGCCCCGCCCCGACTTGGCAGGATACAAGCCCACGTCCTCTTCGTCAGTTTTCCCCTTAGAATTATTTACAGGATGCCTACAGATACGGTACAAACTAGTATGAAATTAATGATAGTTTGCATTTCCAGACACGCTCCCGTGGTTAAATAAGCCCACCACGCCGACTCCGAAGACCGGTTCAAAGCTAGGGTGACTCGGAGGCACTTGCATCCGGAACTGCAGAGACAGGCTTCTCGCTGGCTGGGGTGGATTCGCAGACTCTGTCCTCAACAGTGGTGGGGGCCTTGGGAGTGGGGGGTGTCACATCCACAGCGGGTGCGGAGGCAGCGTCTGCCCTTGCAGTGGTCGTGACAGGGTCGGAGGGTGGGCTGCCGCTGGGTGGGGGGGAGGACAGCAGCTCCCCTGAGCTTGCCGCGGAAGACACCTCTGGAACCAAAGGGAATGATGGGAGGAACTCGGATGGCATGGGGAGAGGTGCAATGCCAGATAAGTTTCGGGGAGGCAAGGAAGGAAGAGGTGGCAAACCTAGGACAAAAATGGCACAGATCACACATCCTCCCAGCACTAAAAAGGCAGCAGTCATCATCACATGACCGTATTTGCATTTCACTAGGGAACTGAAGCCCAGGAAGGGCAACACACATCACAACCCGTGCTTCTCCTCAGGTGGAGGCCAGGACGGAGTTAAACACCCCCTGCCAGACCAGCTGGCCAGGAGGAAAGGTTCCGGGCTTCTAGACTCCAAAACCTCCCTGTGACTCAGCCAGTTCAGAGAAGAGATTTTCCTCACTGAGGACAGACAGAAGCCCACCCAGCAGGCAATGCCGCTACACCAGCGTTGGACGGGGCACTCCCATTCCCCCAGCAAGGGACAAGCGAGTCAGAGCGGCCCTCTGGACAGACAGCAGCAAGAGGAGACGGGCCAGCCCTCCCCTGCATTAGCCCCACCGTAAGTACCCAGCCTNAAGGCGAAGAAGGGAGCGACTTGTCGTGTAGGCTCCCTCCCCTGCATTAGCCCCACCGTAAGTACCCAGCCTCTTTCAAGCCCTGTGACTGGCTGGTAACCATTACACTTGGTGGGTTTATTGTGATGATTTCAAAATGCAGAATGAAGGAGTATTACTTCTTTAAGAAAGGCAAGGCAGAAGGTGCATGTTCAGAGCAACCACTGGGCTGGCGAAACCCCCAATGCGCTTAGAGTCTGTTAATTCGTGGAAAAGGGACAGGGCATAAAAGAAAAAAACAAAGGGAGCGCTAAGATAGGTAAATGTTAGAGTTTACAGTCTTCCTTTGTTTTTTAAACCACTCTGCTGAAAAGCAAATGGGTTCATGAGGACAGGTAATGAATACACCCAGAGGGGGTGGTACAGCAGGCGCCTTTATGATCCAGACAGAAACATGACAATGTACACTCACTGACATCACCCATGGGCCTAACTACAGAAATTAGAAATTAATAGCCCTGACCTGTGGCCATGGCAAAGTTAAAGGTAACGTGGGTAATCATTAACTAGAAGAGCAGATAAAATCTGAGCAGAAGTGCTTTGAACATCAGCTAGCTTAACTATTTGTAGCTAAAATCTCAACAGTTTTTATTATAAAAACATCTGTTAATAACAGAGAATATTTATCAAGTAACAAATGCAGCCAGCTGAGCAAGGATGAGGGTTTCACAGCCCAAGTCCTGGGCCTGACTACTCAAAACAAGCACCGCTGGTGGCAGCCGCGGGCGCCAGGAGAATGGCAGCGAGTTCATTCGCCTCCACTGTGGGGGGACTGTACCCCTTCCACCCAAGCAAGTCAGTTCCAACAGCGCCGCGACACTGTTCTCTATTTCTGCAGCTGGCCCTTACCGGGCTGTCGGGCTGCAAGGAGAGGAAAATGGAGGAGAGGTGGCCAAGTAGAGGAGAATCACAAAAATATTCTTCTTCCTCTTCTTTTTTAAGCTTTCTAAGTAAAAAAGATTAATATTTATTTGAAGCAGCTGAAATTCGTAAACTGATCTGCCCTTTCTGGAAAAAACTGCAATAGAGGATTTGCTTTCCTGGATAAAAGCTTTTTATTAGAGTCTAGGAAGGCAGGATGGGCAACATACCCGGGTTCATGAGCTCCGGCAAGCTGACGCCTGGCATGACGTGCGGTGTGGGGAAGTTGAGGTTGGGGAGGGCAGGCAGGTTAGGTAGTCCTGCTGGTAAAGGCATCAGACCTAGAGAGAAGGCCGAGAACAAAAGGTAAGTCACTTCCTCTGGGGAACACGTTCCATCCTTGTGTTCTGAGACAAACACTACCCACGTCCAAGTGAGAACACCAGAAGTCCACTTACTGGGCGGCAGTTCTGTGTCCTCACATTAACAAGAAAAAGAGCAAAATAGCTCACTTCAGCGAACCATCTTTCTGTACCTACGTGACTGGATGGCTAAGTAGGTAAGGGTTAAAACCCATCCAAGTACTTCCAGACCTGACAGCCAGGAACGACGAAGGCCTGAGTGCTGTGGGGAAAGGGCTGACAGGGCTCAGAAAGTGCAGGAGTAAATGCAACTCAACTTCTTTGATGGCGGAGGTTTACAGTCCCTCCTTCAGCTTTTTCATTTTTTTTTCCTGAAGTAACTTCAGACTTACAGTTGCAAAAGTAGTTTATATAAAGAAACCCCATATATACCTTTCACTCAAATTCCCCGCATGTCAACATTCTACCACACTTCTTCACCAATGTGTGTGTGTACACGTTTGGTTAATGGCTTAGTATGTCTGTGTAATGGCATCCTTAGTCATACAATTAAAGGTTCTCACGATTCAAGTATATTGGATCCCTGAAATATTTGTTATCTAATGGATAAAGACACGTGGTCTTTACTAGGAATAGTAAGAAAAATAAACAAAAATCTAACTGAATCTTAGAGCTTCTGAAGAACCTGATATGGAATGCTCTCTTTCGGGGTACAACATCTAGTCACAGAAACAACTACTAGAAAGCCCTAGTTAGGGAAGCCCTGAAGAACACACTTGTCCACGCTGCTTCTCCCTGCCTCAGCTGCATCCGAGGGGTAGCTGGCTGATGTAAGGAGCCAGAGGTTCAGCAGCTAACAGCTGGTAACTGACAGCTGTTGCCATCTGCTCTCATTTATCACAAAGTTACAGCAAAGGTAAGAGGAGATGAACAGACAGAAAAAGTCACCACAAAGGGGTAAGATAATTTTCACTGTTTTTTTTTTTAAGATGCACAATATTAGTCATGCTATTATTACTACACACATCTCTCGTCTCCTGCTGCTTACCTGGTAATGTAGTAGCTGGGTTCATTGGTGGCACAGAAGTGAGGGACTGGTTTACTTGTGGTGGCAATAATGGTACTGTTGGGACACCTGAAACAAAACCATGATGTTTAAAACAATTTCTAACAAATTCAGTTAACAAAGAATGGACAGACTTTATTAGGACAGTCTTCTGCCCCCTTCCTTCCTCACCATGGTAAGGCCTTAATTTCAGTCCTGGTTTCTGGCTGCTTCAGTGTCTGCCTTAGCTGACTTACATACTCTGCCTGTGGCCTTTAACAAAGACTGTTTACAGAGTCTGGCCTAACAGGACAGGAGGCTCTGAAAACCCACCTCAGCTAAGTTCTCTGGACAAGAGTTTTACATCTGACCTAAGCAGAGCTAAATTAGAAAACTGTTTTAGAAGTTCAGAAATGCGATTCAAGGGGCGCCTGGGTGTCTTAGTCATTAAGTGTCGGCCTTCGGCTCAGGTCATGATCCCAGAGTTCTGGGACCGAGCCCCACATCGGGCTCCCTGCTCAGCGGGAAGCCTGGTTCTCCCTCTCCCACTCCCCCTGCTTGTGTTCCCTCTCTTGCTGCCTCTCTGTCAAATAAATAAATAAAAATCTTTAAAAAAAAAAAAAAAGGAAAGGAACGCAACTCAAGGATTCTAGTCAATGTCTATTAGGCCCTTGAACTACACACCACATAAACCTAGGGCTGCTGGGGGTAAAGGGGGCATGTGCCCTGTGAGTCCATGAATGCTGGTCTGCGAAAGGGGAGAGTGATGCAAATGGCCTGAAAGAGACAATACATGGGCCTCCAGAGATGGAGAGAATGAGCTGGCTTCCTGAATTTCCATTTCCTTTTGACAGGAAATGGACAGGTTCCCAACTCTCCTTTGAAGTCTTTTTACTGATGCTAGCTTGAGGAGGTTATGTTCTTCAAATGCAAGTAACTCAGGATACTACACAATAAAGGGTATCTATTAATATCATAACCTACTCATGCGAGAGGTTTTGCTGTCCAAATAATAGTAACGATGTATCTACATGGATTCCAGACTGTCATATAGAAATCTGCTTAAATATGGTAGCAGGGATGAGTTGTGCCTAAAAACAAGAAGCAACCCTTTTCAGATAGTTATTTATTTTTTTCATGTATTTACTTTTCTGCAGAAATTGGAGGCATGTAAAAGTAGGAGTCTTTGCTTTCATCAGGTTCTCAAAGAAGTTGGATAACTGTTACGTTCATTCAATCTAGGTTTTTGGGGACACCTACTATATGCTGGACGCTGTTCTAGGCACTAATGCACTTTACAGCATAAAGAAATTGCAAATCACTACCTGGAGGACATATTCTAATGAGGGGCAGGAAAAGGGAGACTGATACTGAACAAGTAAAATACACAGCCTGTAAAATGGTGTGAGTTCTCTGCAGAAAATCAAGCAGCGGAGGGGACAGGAAACATAAAGGAGTGTATCGAAAAGGTCATACTGATTAATGTCATTTCAAAAGGATATATTCATTTTCTAAAATTTTTTAATCCCCCAATTTTCAAATCCATATATAAATGTTTTTTAAGATACTTTTAACGTTTCTACAGTTACTAACTGGGCTACTGTGCAGCAATTTATGAAAAACAAAGACAGGTAAGAAAAAAAAAAGTGGGTTCTCACATGTCATGTTGCTGCAATATTCAATTTTTAAATTGATTTTCTCAAAGTGAAAGTGCTGACTTCAGTCTCTTCTGAGCAACTGATTTACATTTCTGTCTTTTAATATTCAAGAAGCCATTTCTCTACAGTATAATAAGGCCAGGGGTCTCAGTGCATGTGCTTATAAGACAAGTATAACTATAATGTAATGAGGGAAGATTTAAAATGTCAAAAAGAAACTGAGATTTGAAGAGAGATGTCAGCTATCTCAAAATCAGAAGAGCTCTGATATGGCACTGGAACACTTACTCTAAAATAGGAAAGAGTTATGTAGACACAGAACGGTCTGCTGCTGTGGGTGTTACACCACCCCACCTGTACTAAGTCTATTCAGGAATAAACTAGAAGACCATCTGATGGAATCCAAGAAAAATATCACAATATAAAAAAGGATTCCAACACTGCTCAAATGAAATGGACTTTAAATTCCCTCCCAACTGTATCTATGACTTCATATGGATGACATTAGTATTTCATCTAGGAAATGTTCTAAACCTGGATTGTGGTGATGACTGCGCAACTCCATAAATTTACTAGAAATCATGGAGTTGTATACATTCAGTACTTAATTTTATGGTATGCAAATTATATTTCAAAAAAACCAGGAAAAACACAGCGAAGAGCAAGAGGTAGAAAAGCAGGTCACCATAGCGCAAACTAGTGAGGCTGGGTGGGGGTGAGAGGGTTCGTGTTACCATGCCGTCTACTTTAGGCTATGTTTGAAATTTTTAATTCTAAAAAACTAAAATTTTAAATTTCATCTAGAAAAACACACCTTTGGGAATGAAAATTAAGATTCGGAAAAGGGCTGGGATTTGAACCGAGGGGACCAAGTGCAAAAATCATACTGTTGACCTTAACTGCATCTTGGTGAATGCATCTATTTTAAATTCATTCCAGGACAAAGTGGAATGTGAACAAATTGTGAGCATAAATATTAAAAGGAGCTCAAGAATAAAAAGTATTAATGAAATAAAGCTAAACTATGTCAGTATTTTTCTTACACTTACTGAACATTTATTGAGTAATTATATACTCTTGGTATATTATGAAGAAACAAACCCAGAAAACACGTGGTTTTTAAAAAAGGCAATGGAAAAATAAACTCTACCAACATACAAAGTTAAGATCTATATCATGTGACCAAGCAATCCCAGGCCTAAGAATATAATCAAGAAAAATGAAGACACAGTTTCATGCAAAACCTTGTTCCCAAATGTTTGTAGCAGCATTACTCATAAAAGCCAAAAAGTAGAAACCACCTAAATGTCCCACAACTGATAAACGGATAAATAAAATGGGTAAATAAAATGTCCATATGGTGGAACATTACTTAGCCAAGAAAGGAAGTACTACTATATGCTACCACATGAATGAACCTTGAAAACATTCTAAGTGAAAAAAGTCAGTCACAGACACCATGCATGTTGCATGAAATGTCTAGATTAGGCAAATCCACAGAAAAAGAAAGAAGATTAGGAATGGTCTAGGCCCGAGGGGTTGGGGAAAAACAGTGAGTGACTGGTAGGGCAAGGGTTTCTTTTGCGGTAATGCAGTGTTCTGAAACTGACCAACATGATGGCTGCACAACTCTGCAAATACACGGAAAAAAATCCCACTGAATTATATATTTTAAATGGGTGACTTGTATGGTATGTGAATTATGTATCGATAAAGCTGTTGGAAAAAACCCAGAACAAAAAAGGACAGTACTCGTTAGAACAAGAAATAAGAAAAGGGAGGAAGACATGCACGTGTCCCCTGAGCAAGACCGAACCCCTAGGAAGAGAATGGTGTCCGGCTCACTTCTGTATCTGCAGTGTTTACTACCTAGGGGATACTGCAAACAGTTGTTGAGAAAACAGAGCAATTAAACAGAATTTAAAGGTGGAGTTCTGACTCTACAATATGTCCAAGCTGAGAGAAGCCTAGAATCTAAAATACACCGAGAAGAGGTTTAAATGCAGAGCATATGAACAGTTTTCAAAGTACACTGGCATTAGTTTTTAAAATTCTATAGCTTGAGACACAGAAATCTGTATCATATAAAACAAAGTAGGTTGAAGAGAGTAGAGTTTTCTGCACACCTGTACTGAGAACATTACTGACAGCTGGTGGAGTTGAGCTAATAGAAAGTCCAGACAGACCCTGTTCAATTTCTGTAGCTCCTGGTGGTGACAAAGATGGGGGATTAACTGAGGACAGCTGGACCTGCCAAAAAGGAAAGAAAGAAAAAATTACTCAAGTTTACTTGAAAGAACATACAGCTATTGTCTCTCACCGGTCCTACAGATACCTTCTTTAAAAAAGTTTTTATTTAAATTCCAGTTAGTTAACATACAATGTAAAATTAGTTTCAGTTGTACAAAACAGTGATTTAACACTTGCATATATCACCTGGTGCTCATCACGAGTGCCCTCCTTAATCCCCATCACCTATTTCTCCCACCTCCCACCCACGTCCCCTCTGGTCACCATCTGTTTGTTCACTCTAGTTAGGGGTCTGTTTCTTGGATTGCCTCTCCTTTTTTTTTTTTTTTTTTTGGTTTGCTCCTTTGTTTTATTTTTTAACAGATACCTTTTTTGATCATACTAGCTGTCAAAAGTTTTCACCTGGCACTTCTGCCTTCAGACACCCCTTCCTATTTTTGTTACATGTCAGGGACCACGCACTGTAAACATTTCCCTATCCTGTTGCTTCCAGTCTCTTGCCACGTGGCATCTCCCCCATTACACACTGTTCTAGGAGGAGACTCAACCTTTCCTCCTTTGTAGCTATCCCCAAATCATTTTATTCCACCTTTCCTCTTCTCTGAGTTCTTAGCCAGTTTTTAACTTTCATTGTTCATGGAAGAAATCAGCTCGAAGTCTTAATAATATGATAGAGCCCTTAGACATTTCTCAAGATGTCTAACCTTGTCAGTCCATCTTATCTTTTCTCATCAGTGAGTGAAGGTGGCAGCCAGACCTCAACATTCTGGGGTCGCGAAGGGATAAGTAAGTTTACATGGATTCTATGGCTGGGTGGTTTCACCTCTGGAAACTCCAACTTCTGCCGGCTCCAGTAGCCTCTGGCACATTCCAACACAACTTGTATTCTGGCCCTTTTCCCTAGCCGCCATTTCACCCTCTGGTCTTCTCAGACTGCCGAGAGAGGCTTATCTGGGGCAGAAACCACTGATGAGGGGCAGCAGACATGGCGTTAAGAATCTAAACATGTAATGACATGGGCTCTGGCCATTGGCCAATGGCAGGGGCGGGCACTGCGGAAACATTCCACTTCTCTAGCTCCTCTTCACTTTCTCTAGAATTGGGGATGGCCAAACTGTGTACCATAAAATGACAGTGGTGGTAGCCCTTTCAACTGTAACATTTTCTTTCTGAATGTCTGGTTTTTACTTATTCACGCAGACAAGAGTTAACTGTCCCGTGAGGCTTGCACAGAAAACCTTTTAAAAGCCTGTAAGCCTGTGCAAACATCTTATTCCTTAAAAAGCCTCGCTTTGATCCTGTAGCAGTTCCCACATAGCATCTTGCTCTGCTTTCCCAGTGCAGTTTCTTGAAATAGTAAGCACCAGCTCTCATCATCACCTTGTCACCCACTGCTTACCCTCTGTCCCCTGTGATCGGAACCTGCACCCCGCCAGTCTCTGAAATGCTCTGGCCCAGCATGTGTGCTTCTCACTCCCCCCACCTGCCTTCTCTCAGTACCTCACAGTCGACATGCCCTTTTTCTTGAAGCTCTGTCCTCCCCTTTGGACTGCTTCTGTGCTCCCTTTGCTGGATCCCCTTTCTGCCCATCCATTTAAATATTAGGAATATTCAAGATTCCAGCCTCAGTCCTCTGACCCACTAAGGCCCAATCCTTGAAAATTTTTATCACTGTTGATTAGGTTAAATTACCCTCCCTTTGCTGATGATTCCCAAATCTGTATCTCTAGCCTTATCCTTGTTCCTGAAATCCAGATCCATCGGCTACTCATCTGGATATCCTACAGGAACTTCAAATTCATCAGGGTCAACACTAACTCATCACCTGCCCTATCTCCACGAGTGCTACCACCACACACACTGACACGTGATTTTACTGGAAACTGTATGATGTCATCGGTAGTAAAGTTATCTTACCTCTGTAAACCCATCTTTAAGAGGAGTAATAGGTGTACCAGTCATCTGTCCGGGAAGAGAAATTTTCTTCCCTTCTTCAAACGGGCGTGTTGGTATTCGATGCAAATAACCATATCCAATGCCACATCCTAGGCTACGAAAATATTTTTTTCTTAAAGTTATTACCATCAATCACAGCTTGCATTTCTCTGAGGTTTTGAAATACAAAACCAATTTCCATTCTTTTAAATAATGTCATCCTATCAGACGTCTCTTCTGACCACCCTTTATAAAACAGCACCCGGACCTCTACCACAGACACTCTCCTTTATTTTTCTTCAAGCATTTATCATCATCTAACACACTGCACATTTATTTATTTTCTGTCTCCCCCAATAAAATGTTAAGGTCCTTGAGGGCAGACACCTCATTTTGTTTACTGCCATAATAGTTCCTGGCACTTGGCAGACACTTAATAATTATTTGCTGAACGAGTGACATATGGCCTTTCCACTGAAGAACTCCACGCACTTCTGTATGATGACGTCATTTACACAGCCCCGAGTTCTATTTCAGAACCTGACACAAATCAATCCAAGTTAATCCAGATTCCTTCTACTTCATCCTCCCACTGCCACCAGAGGCATCTTTTTAATAAGACATAATCACACTGCTTCTTTTCATAGTCTGCCGGCCTCCCAATATTTCTTTTTCCTTCTTCCCTTTGGAGAATTACTTCTCCGCGTTGTGCACAGTACTGGTGGGACTGTCCATCAAGGGGCCTTGTCCAAATCAAGGAATGGCTCATAACCCAAACCAGGCCAATCCACCTCTCTTGCCCATGGCTGCGAATCTTGGGAGTGACAGAAAAAAACCAGAAATGGCTTCATCCCTTCAGTAGAATACTAATGAAAACTGCTAATTTCCTTCCTCTCTAACTCCCTAATGGTGTTAAGTCTTGTCTTTCCCATGTCTGATTCTTTAGCTGTTTCTCTGATTATAGGAGCAACTCCACAGCAATAAATTCATGTTTGCTTATGACAGCAACAGTTGGTTTCTACTGCTTGGAACCAGCGACCGCCCCCACGAGTCCAGTGTTTCACAGTCCCACTGCCCAAGGTGTATCCAAATTTCGACCACGGTAAGGCCCTTCACAATGATTCCACCTTGGGTTTCCATCGTGATTGCTTTTATCTCCCAAACTACTTGATATTTTCTGAGAAGGCCACGCACAGTTATCTCTGTGCCTCTCTCTTGACAAGGCATCTATTATTTCTGTGGATACTACCACCACTGAAAGCTGGGAGAGCAAGCAGTGGCCAACTCCAGCTCTTTCTAATCCAAATCTGATTTTTACAATGATGCTTCGTATTACAAAATTACTTATTCCTTGGCTTACTTTTCGTCCCTTGTACCATCAAATCTGCAATCCTCACTGAACTAGATCTCAGATTTAGGGGAAGAAAGTAAGATTAAATAATTTAAACTGATCAATGATAGCCTTTCAGAGGTAGGGGCATTTTAAAACAAGGTTCTTATTAGAATTAGTGATGTTCTTTGCAGCTGGACTTCACCATTAGCAGAATCTCTTCCTTGCACTTCGATTCTCTGTTTACCAAGTACTCTTGTGATACTAATCTGACCTGAGTATTCTTCTATCTGGAGAGGGGAAATGTTTCTATTATAAACTAAAAATATGCAATTCTAATAAATACAGCAGCTTCTCTACAAATTTAGTTTATCTGAGGCAGTCCTTCTGAAATGAGTCAATTCTGAATGCCCTGAGAAGATCATATTTCTGCGTGTTTACAAACCTGGACAATAACTTGATCAAGAATTGCCCCACACAGGGGCGCCTGGGTGGCTCAGTCATTAAGCATCTGCCTTCGGGGTCATGGGATCCCAGGGTCATGGGATCGAGCCCTGCATTGGGCTCCATGCTCAGCGGGAAGCCTGCTTCTCCCTCTCCCACTCCCCCTGTTTGTGTTCCCTCTCTCGCTGTCCCTCTGTCAAATAAATTAATACAATCTTTAAAAAAAAAAAAAAAAGAATTGCCCCAGACAGTCCAGATTCTTAAGATGTTACCTCTATTTTCTCAAATTGCAACAAGCTAGCATTCTGGTTGCAATATATAGTCAGCTACAGAATCTCAGGTAGCATAGGGAAAGATATTATGAACAAATAGGGTCTTTCTCTGCCTGCCTCAACCAAGTCATCCTCTTCCCAGCAAATGTTGGAACTTTTACAAAATATTTAGAAAAGTTTCCAAATCCTAGGCTTTCCTATAATTATGGCTTATGCTCAAGAATTCCTCAATTAAACAAGGCTTTCAAAATAATGAAAAACTCATACAATTTAAACAACAGCTGAAAGACCTAAAGAAGCAAAGTTAAGTCTGCATGCTTTACTTTGGCTTTCTGGAATTAGGGAATTGACTTGAACGATCCTGGAAAACTGATTTTCTACAGTTTGTTCTCTACTTGGCTTGATGATCTAAGTTGCCTTTTTTTTTTTTTTAGATTTTTATTTGTCAGAGAGAGAGAGAGCAAGCACAAGCAGGGGGAGTGGCAGGCAGAGGGAGAAGCAGGCTCCCCACTGAGCAAGGAGCGTGATGCAGGGCTCAATCCGAGGACGCCGGGATCATGACCCATGCGGAAGGCAGACACAACCGACTGAGCCACCCCAGGCACCCCTATAAGGTTGCTTTTTACTGTTGTTGCAATTTTGTCTAACTTTTGGTTGAAATCAGTCTGTCCATTTTTGAAAGCCAACAGTTTCCACAAAATGCTAAGAAATTTCCCCAACAGCTAGAGAAAGTTACACTTGTATTGTCCCACTGTTGGGGAAGCGAACTGGGAAAATAAAACTGAAAACTATTTTATTAAAATAACAAAATCAAACAAGGCTGTTTGCTCTTAGATCAGTAAAGGACTACACACACACACACACTACCTAAATATGGGCTTCAAAAAAATGGATTACTGGTTTCAATATTCCAGGTTAGCTCTTCCCTTTCCACAAGAGAAGTCTTATAATAAATAACTTGTTTCAAAATAAAAGCAATGGTGTTTACAATGTTTACTGGTAAGTTTAAGCCATCATAACTTAGTCTAAAAAATGACCTTACCTGCCTTCTCCACCCCATGCAGAATTTGGTGTAATAATCACTTCTCGACAGTTATCAGTGTCTGTATTATACACATAGAGTTTCAACGGTTTTGCTTCATGTGTTTCAATAAGGCTGAACAGATCTTCAGACTGCAAAAGCATCATAGGAGAAAAACATTTTCATATTACTGGACTTAAGAACAGTGGGTTTCAAAGCTGGCTAATATCAGAATCACCTGGAAAACCTGTTAATTAGTACAAACTGTAGGCCCTGCTGCTAGACATAAAATTCATTCCTTAAAACCAATACTCCAAACAAGATTTCAAATACTTTACCCATCTCCTATGTGCAATGCTTTATCTCTAGTTCCCTAAGACCTAGTCAGCAATTTTAGCAAAACTCTTCTACACCCAAATTCTATACATTCTTTTACTCTTCATTATCTTCTTTTAAACATTTATTTCTTCATTTGAGAGACAGCACGAGTGAGCATGCACACGGAGTGGGAGTGCGAGAGAATCTCAAGCAGACTCCCCATGGAGCCTGACACAGGGCTCAATCTCATGACCTGAACCAAAATCAAGACTCGGATGTTCAATGGAAATGAGCCACCCAGGTGCCCCTACTCTTCATTATTAAGACCTGGTTATCTGGGTCTCTCATTTTTCTCTCGTTTTCGATTTAGCAATATATACTTCCACTAGCTAACAGACAAGGAAAAGGATCTGATACAGCTGAGCCAATTTTGTTCCCTTAAAAGGGGGAAGAGAAAATGAAATCAATAACCAAAATGAGCATCTGATTTAGTCTAGAGATAAATGAGACTCATTTATTTTTAAAGATTCATTCGAGAGAGAGAGAGTGTGCTGTGCGCACATGCATGCACAAGAGTGGGAGGAGTGGCAGAGGGAGAGAATCTTCAAGCAGACTCCCCACTGAGCACAGGGTCCCCCCCTTGGGGTGCCATCCCACCAACCTGAGATCGTGACCTGAGCCAAAATCAAAAGCTGTACGCTCAACTGACCAAGCCACCCAGCTGCTCCTGTAGGAGATTTCTGTAGCTCATACACCAAATCTGTGCCGTTGCCATGCGGTATGGATTCCTCCTTACAGCTCCACCTTATAAGCCACCTCCCAGATGTCCTGTTTAACACCCTGGTGCGTCAGTTATCTTGATTACAAAGACCTAAATCTCAACTCTAAATGTAAACTATGTAAATATACTTCTGAACTTAAGCATGAATGAGAAAATGTTATAACTTTCATTATTAATAAATACACCAATTACCTCATTCATGACTGTGTCTGCTCCAATGATATAATCACTGTGAGGTCTAAGACCTGCCAGTGCCGCAGGAGAATTTGATTCTACTTCCTAGAATAACACAAAAACACAACCCAAAATTAATGTATATAAAATAATCTTTCAAATTTTACAGTTCATAGTCCTTAATTTTAGTGATTTAAAAAAGCCCTTGTATTTCTATCTCGTTAGACATGTATCAGAAACTAGAGAATATATATATTTAAATCGCAAGCATAAAAATCACATATTTAATAAGAATTTAAAATATTTATTATTTTAGCTATCTGTAGCTATCTGCTTTGACATTTCTCCTTCTAATGGATGAATCACTAGAACAACAGTTCTCAGGCATCTATCTTTGCTTCTCTTCCTAAACTTTGAAAATCTATTAACCCACAGCAATGAATTCTAATTTTCAGAAACTAAAAATAGCCCAATAACGCCTCTACAATCCAACTAAGATGAAGACAGCATCCTTCTACATCGTTTCAAAAACCGTAAGTAACAGCTCACGGTTAATACCTACCAATACATGCCAAACGTTTTCATTTGCCCCATCAAAGCTGCAGAAACGAATGCTCACTCCCAGCAAGCCCTGGCCGCCCCACATGTTGCTGGGTGTGACGGATGTCTCTCGCAGCTCCAGTGTTTTACTACTGTAGATCAGCATTTTTACAGGCTTTTCAACATTTGCTTTCAGTAGATCCTTAAGAGTGTCATTGTCTTTATTCTGTGAACACAGAGAAATCATTTTTCTTAATAAATAAATAATTAATGTTAATTATCTTAGCTTAAGCATCCTATGGCCCTATGAGAGTAATATTAATAATTAACATAAATGAAACATCCAACAGGTAAAGCTGTCATTAACATTCAAATGTTCCTTGAAGTGAAAGAATGTTGAATATTAAGAACAACTCTTACGTTTCCAACTTCAGACTTTTTTCTAATAGCTGACTATGGATTATGGATTTTGCAACCCTACATTATTTGAAGTGCTCTAGGGCTTTAATGTTAAAAAACCAAAATACTCCACAAGAAGTCATATTATTAAGACAGTTGGTATGACTTTGATTTTAAAATCTAGAACATTTGCTGAGGTTCTTAATTTTGGTCAGCACTCCTAAATGTACATCTTATTTATTTATTAGGAACTGGCAGGAAAGAAAAACGGAAGCAGCATGTTAAATATTTCATTACATAAATGAATAAAGGCCATTATGTAGAAGATGATGATAAATAATAAACAAAAACTTAAAACCGCTGTGAGGAAAAAATAAAACCAAATAGCCACTGTCATAAGAATTTCCTTTGCTGAAAGTATAATTTTTTTCTTTTAAGACTTTACTATAAGTAAACTGAAAGCAACTCATACAAGGAGGTTTTAATTCTGTACTTTTGGAACTTACCTATCTGGTTCTAAAAACATTATTTGTGTATCATGAAATTTAGCTCCAAGCAAACTGATGTGTTATTTGAGAATGAGTCTTTACTAATCCAAATGTACAAAGGTCTGAAATCATTGAAAAGGCAAACTTTTTCATCTTGTTTCTGCTTAAAAAAATTAAATATTCAACATATAAAAGTCTCTTAATAAAAACATTAGGAGCTATTTTATTCTCCTGAGATAATCACTGAAGGGTTAAGTATAGTATTCTGTATTTGACATTTTCATGTTTCCTAACATAATTTTTATAAACTGGTATCATACTCCATATAATGTTTGTAACTACTGAATAAACACCCACCCTAAATAATCTGAAAAATTATATTTTCAAAAGATTACAAAATATTAGTTGAAACTACAAACAGCTTAAACTTACTAATCTCGAACCATTAATAGAGACAATAAAATCAAAGAATGGCTCCAGTCCAGCTCTATGTCCTGGGGAATTTTCTTGAACCTATAAAAACAAAAGTGCCAAAAATGTAAAATACAAAGCTTAATTAAAAACTGTAAGCTAAATTTTAATATCTATCTATTTTCAGTAAAAATACACTAATTTCACTGCTGAGGAAATACAGGTAAAACACACGATTCCTCTCATTTCTCTTCATCTCTCCCAGATAATGCCCTTGCAGCTCCCTAAATTCTATCCATTCTTTAAATTCATCCCATATATGAAGTTCTTTCTCTATGCTTCTGTTTCACACCACCTACTTTTAGGGGGCGGGGGCAACCTTCCCAGGATATAGCACATAACATAACACACAGTCATCACAACTGAGTGACAAATTCAAATTAATTTAGCAAGCATTTATTCCACAACTACTATTAGTAAGGCACCATTCAACTACCAAACTAATAGGAACATAGCTGTTGATGTCAAGACAGTCATCATCTGTTAAGGAACAGATAAGAGGAAGGGAAGACAGAGGACACACAGCCCTCTAATAACTGCAATACAAGACCGACGAGTTTAAGGGCTATAACGGACGTACAAAGTTCTAAGGAGAAAATTAATTCTGACTGAAGAAGCTTCACAGAAAAAAAAAAAGACATCTGAACTGTGCTTTAAGTCAAGGGTTTTAAAGGTGAGGATGGATAAGGGGCTAAGAAAGGACACTGAAAGCTGAAATAATGAGTAAAAATCCAGGAGTCTGAAAAAATGAGGATAATAGTATAGCTAGACAACAGGATTGTGTAGGATAGAAATAAAGAATTACATATTTTGAAAATCAAAAAATCTACAATCCAGGGGATCTTTAAACCAAAGTGTGGATGGCTTCAGAGAACACTGCGGCTCCTGAAGTTACATGCAACACTTTGTATGAATCAGCAGTTTTCTGGGTATAAAGATCCACAGCTTTCATTAGATTCTCAAAGGGTTTCTCCAAATAAAGTGCTAAAACCACAGATTTTGTGTAATTCTTATTTACAGGGGAAGAAACCATCCCATGACTTGCCTATGGTCCTGCTGGCTCATGGGAGAGGTTAAACTCAGAAGTGTATCTTACAACTGTTAGTCCAGTAAGAAGGCTGGAAAGAAAACATGGAGCCAGACTTACAGGGGACTTTAAATGGAAGATTAACATTACTTAGACTCTCAACAATGCAAATGTTTGGCATCCCAAATTTGAAATAAACTAAAATTAACTATTAAATTTTCTAAATTTACAGTAATAAAAATATTAGGATCTATTAAGAGTAGTAATATGACAGAACAGCAAAAAGTTTATACAATACACTCTGCATTTCCTCTAAAATATTTTCACCTTTTAGGGACTTTTTAATTCTAACTGACGTTATTTTATACTGTCAAAACTATCCTATGAAAATGAGGTTTGCCTTGATACTTGCAGGCTGCTGATCTGTAACAGTCCTAACAGTTTTAACAGTCAATTCTGAAGTTATGCAAATGATACACACATTCGCCTGTACATAAATCTGTAGCTATCTACAGTAACAAATCATTTTAATGCTTTCAAAACGGAACCCAGATTGTTCCCAGAATCTGTCCCTCTAATAACAGACTTCTTGGACTAATGATACTTGATCTTGGATTAATAATACATTCATTACTTCTTGGACTAATGCTACCTTTTATTTATTTAAAACCAGATTATACGATCATTGCTTCTGAAGGAGTAAAACTAGGTCTTCTTCATTTGTCACAGTAAGAAATAGTTGTCCATTCTGAAGTTGGTTCAAAGCTCAACTTCCAATAACTGTTTAATCTTGCTTTATTTACACAAAATTTCCTGCGAATTTGGGACTACATCACCTTTGTAAATTAAAGTTAAACATCGAAGAGATTTATTATTTACAAGTGTTGGCTCTAATGAAAATAATCAGCACATACTTGTTTAGTTTCTTTATACTCAGTTTTCTTAAATGGGGGACATTTTATATTCTACATATTACCAAGCAAAACGTCTAGAACTCAAAGTGGCAGACAGATTTCTCCTCAAAAGGCAACTCTGAACGGCGGCTGTCTGGGGCTATTTTGAGAAGAAAAGTGAGGTCAAGTCACCACTCGCTAGGAAAGACTCATGATCTACTAGGTGTGAAATGACTATTAGGTGCCTAGCAATTAGGTGTGATATGCCTTAGGTGTGAAAAGAGGATAATTACCATAGACCCATGGAGCCCCCTCACCATGGAGTTTCTCATTTACTAAGGTCCTTATCTAATCATCTAATTCTCTGAATATTTCCAAATGACCATTTTCTCTAGAAACCAACCAGTCCATTGATCAGTTTCAGAATTCTCCACTGAGGCTGCCAAGAGTTTATCTCTTAGTTAAAAAAGGCCAAAGACAGTACTTTTGTAATGTTATCACCAACTCGGAAAGTTGATCTCACACACCAATGCTTATCATGCCACCCTCCAAGTATAAAGTTTTACTACTATTTGTTTGAAATGGAAAGTTTTCAGTACCATTAGAAGTATTCTTCCCCATAACTCAAAAGAGATTCAATAGCCAAATATGAATTCTAAAATAAATAAGTAAGCTTAAATAATCCTTTCTCTATTTTTCTATTTGCATTTGCTACAAACATTGATCTCCACTATTGGACCTCGAAATTAATTTCTTTCCTAAATTACTTACATCATTAGTACCAGCATTTTTCTGGCAACTGGGTATCTTAATTACTAATAGAAAGCCAGCAGAGGGAACCCTAGAAAATGCTCTCTTTGACCCTAATATACATAAAGGAAATTTCCTACATTTCATAGCATGGAAAATAAGACCTACAACACAGCAAATTAAACACCCACACAGGTAAGTTTCTCTGGCAATATTATCCACTGACAAGAATCTCTTAGGCACCTAATCTTTCAAGCATCATATTATTACTCCAATTCTTTCTGTCCACTTTAAGATCTCTCAATTGTTGATTCATTGCCAGCTTCCTTCAAACCACATTAAAACAAAAACCCATCTATCTACCTACAAACCTACCTGGTTCTACAGGTCATTAGCATTTATTATTGGGCCAAATATTACAGCAATTTAAGATGATAGGTTAAACTGGAAAGTTTAATAGTTAAGATTTTACAAGATTTTGAAAAAATGCACAATGAAAAGGTAATAGAATTCCAGAGCCAGACTGATTTGGTTTTGAGGCATGATTTTACCTACTTACTAGCTGTGTGAGCTTGGGAAAGTGTATTTATATTTCTGGGCCTCAGTTTTTTCATTTGCAAGTAAAAGACAATGTCATCTACTTCACAAGAATACTGTAGAGATTGAATGAGATTACGAAACGCTGAGCTAAGACTCTGACATATGATAGAAGTCTTACAAACCTTTTTTTTTTTTTTTTTAATGGTGTACCTGGCATGTTTGATGCTTGGAAGAAATCTTTTTTTTTTTTTTAAGTTTATTTATTATATTTAAGTAAGCTCTACACCAACGTGGGGTTGGAACTCACAACACCAAGATCAAGAGTCACATGCTCTTTTGACTGAGCCAGCCAGGTGCCCCAGGAGTCCTACAAATCTTAAACTCCTGTTCCTAACTCTGCAATCACCATCTGAGGGCAAATCTTTATAACCAATGAATTCCTGGACACTACGTTATTTTTATAACCATGTATTAATTGTCTCTCACCCCTTTTAAAAAAAAAGACATAAAATGTTAACTAGCAAGAGGAGAAAAACCATCTTTTAAAATAAATCTCTCAAAAACCAATTCCAGATGGACAACAGATTTGAAGATCAAATAATAAAACAAAAAGGAACAATAAAGAAGTAAAACCATAAAGCTAAAATGATAGAGCCTTTAGAGAAATACATAAAGAGAATATCTTTCAGATTTTCAAATATGAACAGACTTCTTAAACTGGATACAAAAAGCACTAATCATAAACTAAAAAAACTTATGAACTGAACTATACTAAAACTACAAATTTCTGCTCGTCAAAAGACACAATTAAGACACTGAAAAGATACAATACACACCCAACAAAGGAACTGTACTCAGAACAGATTTAGAACTACTGCAAATCACTAAGAAAGAGATAGTAAAACCACAATGAGAAAAGACTTCACATCTACAAGGTTGGCTAAAATAAAGACAATAACAAAGGTTGGAAACAAACCCTTATATATTAATGGTGGGAATGTAAAATGGTGCAGTCACTGTGGGAACAGTTTGGCAGATCCTCAAATGTTAATGAGTTATCACCTGACCCAACAATTCTACTCCTAGATATGTAAACAAGAGAAATGAAAGCATGTCCACATAAAAACCTGTACAGAAATATCACAGTTGCATTATTCATAGCAGCCAGAAAGTGGAAACAACCCAAATGTCCCTTAACTGATGAATGAATAAACAAAATGTGGTACATCCATGAAATATTATTTGGCAAGAAAAAGCAATGAAGTATTCATGTTACAACATGAATCAACCTTGAAAACATTACGCTACATCGTGAAGACCACAGATTGTATGATTCCATTTATATGAAATGTCCAGAAGCAGCAAATCTACAGAAACAGCAGATTAGTGGTTGCCAGGGGTTAGGGGTAGGAGGAATGGCAAGTAGCTTAAAGGGTACAGAGTTTCTTTCTGGGGGTAATAAATACGTTCTGGAATTAACTATTGGTGATGATTGCATAACTGTGAATACACTACAAAAACAGTGAACTATATTTAAAAGGTTGAATTTAATGGTAAGTAAATTATATCTCAATGAAGCTACTAAAAAAACAAACAAACCCAAAACATAACCTAATGGGGAAATGGGGAAAGAGTTTAGTTGATCCTAAGAAAAAAGGATATTGATGTGGCCAATAAATATGAAAATATGCTCAATTCAATAGTCATCAAGAAAATTAAAGCAAATTAAAACCACAATGTGATACCACTACACACCTACCAGAATGGCCAAAATAAAAAAGACGGAAAATACTAAGTGTTAGTGATGATACAGAACAATTGGAAACCTCAATTACTGCTGGTGGGAATATAAATGAGCAAACTTTTTGGCGGTGTCTGTTAATACTGAAATATTTGACCAAATATTGCACTCTACTATAGCCAAGAAAAATGGGTACACATATGTTCTCCAACACAGTTAATGTTCACAGCAGCACTATTTGTACTAGCCCTGAACTAAAAACTATACAATGTTGAGCAGAATACATAAAGAAATCCTGGTATATTCTCTCAATGGCATAAAATACATTAATAAAATGAGAGACCTACAACAACACACAACATTTCACAAGCAGTATTTGAGAAAAAGAGGCCAGACACAAATGAGTACATATGATTCCATTTATATAAACCTAAGAACAGGTCAAATTAATCTACGATGTTAGCAATCAGGGCAGTATACTCTCTGGGGGGTTGGTGGGTAGTCAGTGTGCCTGGAAAGGGATGGATGTTGGTTACAGGAGAATGTTGTTTGCGAAAATTCATCAAGTGGTACACTTACGTGCACTTTAACAAGCTTTAACATATACATACTCCCTCTATCCAAAAAGCAGAAATGAAATTACAACCTAAGAATATACCCAGTATTTCACCTACAGAGAACACAGTTTGAAAGCCAGCAATTGAATCTAAAAGAAGTCTGAGTACTCAGTGCAAAGGCCACAAAGTAACTTACTCTAATGCTCATTCTTCTTCAGAGTATTTGAGGATCATTTTTTAGAAAAATTTAAATTCAATTAATTAACCTATAATGTATTATTAGTTTCACATATAAAGTTCAGTGATTCAGCAGTCTTATGTAATACCTCGTACTCATTACATCACATGCCCTCCTTAATGTCCATCACAGGGTTACCCCATCCCCGCCTCCTCTCCAGTAATCCTCACCTTGTTTCCTATGCTTAAGGGTCTCTTATGGTTTGTCTCCCTCTCTGGTTTTATTATTTCCTCTCTTCCCCTATGATCCACTGTTTTGTTTCTTAGATTCCACATCAGTGAGATCGTATGATAATTATCTTTCTCTGATTGACTTATTTCACTTGGCATAATACCCTCTAGTTCCATCCACATTGTTGCAAATGGCAAGATTTCATTTTTTTTTTCTTGATGGCTGCGTAATACTTCCATCTTCTCTATCCATTTATCTGTCAGTGGACATCTGGGCTCTTTCCACAGTTTAGCTATTGTGGACATTGCTGCTATAAACACTGAGGTGCAGGTACCCCTTTGGATCACCACATTTGTATCTTTGGGGTAGATAACCAGTAGTGCAATTGCTGGGTTGTAGGACAGCTCAATTTTCAACTTTTGGAGGAACCACCATACGGTTTTCCAGAGCGGCTGCACCAGCTTGCATTCCCACCAGTGTAAGAGGTTCCCCTTTCTCCACATCCTCGCCAACATCTGTCGTTTCCTGACTGTTGATTTGTATTTCCCTGATGAAGAGTGATGTTGAGCACTTTTTCATATGTCTGTTGGCCATTTGTATGTCTTCTTGGAGAAATGTCTGTTCATGTCTCCTGCCCATTTTTTGATTGGAATATTTGTTCTTGGGGTGTTGAGTTTGATAAGCTCTTTATAGATTTTGGATACTAGCCCTTTATCTGATAAGATATTTGCAAATACCTTCTCCCATTCTGTCTGTTGTCTTTTGGTTTTGTCAACTGTTTCCTTTGCTGTGTGAAAGCTTTTTATCTTGATGAAGTCCCAACAGTTCGTTTTTGCCTTTGTTTGCCTTGCCTTTGGAGACGTGTCTAGCAAGAAGCCTCTGCAGCCGAGGTCGAAGAGGTTGCTGCTTGTGTTTTCCTCTAGGATTTTGATGGATTCCTGTCTCACATTTAGGTCTTTCATCCACTTTGAGTCTGTTTTTGTGTATGGTGTAAGAAAATGGTCCAGTTTCCTTTGCTGCATGTGGCTGTCCAATTTTCCCAAAACCATTAGTTGAAGAGACTTTTTCCCACTGGATATTCTTTCCTGCTTTGTCAAAAGATTAGTTGACCATAGAGTTGAGGGTCCATTTCTGGGTTCTCTGTTCTGTTCCATTGATCTATGTGCCTGTTTTTGTACTAGTACGAACAATACTGTCTTGATGATCACAGCTTTGTAACAGAGCTTGACGTCTAGAATTGTGATGCCACCAGTTTTGGTTTTCTTTTTCAACATTTTTTTTGGCTATTCGGGATCTTTTCTGGTTCTATACAAATTTTAGGATTATTTTTTCCAGCTGAAAAAAGTTGGTATTTTGATAGGGATTGCAGTGGATATGTAGGTTGTTCTAGGTAACATAGACATTTTAACATTTGTTCTTCCAATCCATGAGCATGGAGAGCTTCCCCATTTGTGTCTTGAATTTCTTTCATGAGTGTTCTATAGTTTTCTGAGTACAGATCCTCTGCCTCTCTGGTTAGGTTTATTCCTAGGTATTGTATGGTTTTGGGTGCAATTGTAAATGGGATTGACTCCTTAATTCCTCTTTCTTCTGTCTCACTGTTAGTGTACAGAAATGCAATGAATTTCTGTGCGTTGATCTTTATATCCTGCCATTTTGCTGAATTCCTGTATGAGTTCTAGCAATTTTGGGGTGGAGTCTTTTGGGTTTTCCCATAGGGTATCATATCATCTGCAAAGAGTGAGATTCTGACTTCTTCTTTGCTGATTTGGATGCCTTTTATTTCTTTTTGTTGCCTGACTGCTGAGTACTTCTACTACTATGTTGAACAGCAGTGGTGAGAATGGACATCCCTGCTGTGTTCCTGACCTTAGGGGAAAAGTTCTGTTTTTCCTCACTAAAAATGTTTTTTCTGCATCTATTGAGAGGATCATATGGTTCTTGTCCTTTCTTTTATGACTGTAGTGTATCACACCGACTGATTTGCAGATGTTGAACCACCCTTGCAGCCCTGGAATAAATCCCACTTGCTCGTGGTGAATAATACTTTTAATGTACTGCTGGATTCTACTGGCTAGTATCTTGGTAAGAATTTTTGCATCCAAGTTCATCAGGGATATTGGACTGTAATTCTCCTTTTTGGCAAGGTCTTTGTCTGGTTTTGGGATCAAGGTAATGCTGGCCACATAAAATGAGTTTGGAAGTTTTCCTTCCATTTTTATTTTTTGGAACAGTTTCAGAAGAACAGGTATTAACTCTTCTTTAAATGTTTGGTAGAATTCCCCTGGGAAGCCATCTGGCCCTGGGCTCTTGTTTGTTGGGAGATTTTTGATTACTGCTTCTATTTCCTTGCTGGTTTTGTGTCTGTTCAGCTTTTCTATTTCTTCCTGTTTCAGTTTTGGTAGTTTGTACATCTCTAGGAACGTCCCCATTTCTTCCAGGTTGCTTGATTTGTTGGCATATAGTTGCTCATGATGTTCTTGTAATTGTGTGTATTTCTTTGGTGTTGGTTGTGATCTCTCTTCTTTCATTCATGATTTTTATTTATTTCGGTCTTTTCTCTTTTTGGTAAGTCTGGCCAGGGGTTTTCGATCTTATTAATTCTTTCAAAGAACCAGCTCCTAGTTTCACTGATCTGTTCTACTGTTCATTGGGTTTCTATTTCCTTGTTTTCTGCTGTAATCTTTATCAATTTTCTTCTCCTGCTGGGTTTAGGCTTTATTTGCTTTTCTTTCTCCAGCTTCTTTAGGTGTAGGGTTAGGTTGTATATTTGAGACCTTTCTTGTGAAAGGCTCGTATTGCTATATACTTCCCTCTTAGGACTGTCTTTGCTGCATCCCAAAGGTTTTGAACAGTTGTGTTTTCATTTTCATTTGTTTCCATGAATTTTTTTTTTACTTCTTCTTTAATTTCCTGGTTGACCCATTCATTCTTTAGTAGGTTGCTCTTTAGTTTCAGGACCACTCTTATAGTCTATTTACATTTATATGTTTTGGCTACCTGATTTCCAAGCCACCAATAAACAGAAATTAGCCAAAAGAACTGAAAGAGGTTCTACTGCCACTTGATTATAGCAAAAAATGACAGCTGGCAGAAAATGAGAACAAAAATTTCAAAAATCAAAAACCAAAAGGAAGAAAAAAGCACCAGCGTTAAGCCATTTACCAAATTCTATATAGTAAGTATGGACTATGCACTTATGAAAAAGGTGTAATTGTGGGGTGCCTGGGTGGCTCAGTTGGGTAAGTGTTTGACTCTTGATTTCGGCTCAGGTCATGATCTCAGGGTTGTAAGACTGAGCCCTGTGTCAGGCTCCATGCCCTGCTTGAGATTCTCTCTCTCCCTCTCCCCATCCCAATCCGTGGGCACACTCTCTCTCATAAATAAATCTAAAAAAAAAAAAGTTGTGATTGTGTCTTGTTGTAGGGAATGCAAAGATTAAAAAAAAGTCTCTGCAATTAAGATAATTTTAGAAGTTCTTGCAATTATAGTAATCTGTATGTGTGTGGTCCAAATACAGGAGCCACTAGTCACACATGAAATGTGGCTTGTGTGACTGTAGAGCTGAATTTTTAACTTCATTTAATTTAAATAATTTACATCAAAGTTTAAAAAGCCATATGTGGCTAGAGGCTACTGTACTGGACACCAAAAGTCTAGGTCATAAGTACATGATTTGTATTCCAATACAAATACAATACAGCATATGGATGTCATCACAACAATTAAGATATGAAAAGGCTAAAATATATTTAGCATCTGTCAATGATGCTGGGAAGCATGAAATACATTTTAAAAATAGACCTGCATATGACATATTCTTGATACTGAAGGCAATAAATAATCCATTTTAAGTAAGAAATTGACTACACAAATCCATTCCCTGAGAGCTTGAAAAAGCATGCTGAAGTTCCATTTTTTCCAATTCTTCTCAGGCCTCATGGTTTACTTTGAACAATTAAGAAATACAATGCAGCAGCTAAAAATACTGAAGAGTACTTATGCTTACAAATGAATGATAAAAATAAATGTCACCAAAACATGGACAGGTAGAATAAACTATAAACACAATTACTGGCGCTTACAGGAGTTGAACTTTACATATGGAGGTTATCTTACCAAAATAAAAATCACAATATGAAATACTTCTTCCATAAACACTCTAGACAAAAACAGCTACAATAAGCAAGACAAAATCTGTGAGACTTTTATTCAAGAAGCAAAAAATGAGAACCTATGGCAGAAACTACACAATGAAGGGGTATCCATCCTCATTACGTAAAAAGAAATTAGCAACCATGATTAGAAGCTGGACTTGGAATCACCAACTATACAGCAATTCTTCTTTAAGTGGTGTCATTCAACTACAGGGAGTTTCAGTGGGTTCTGAAATTAATTTAGTGGGTCATAAAACAAATGTCAAAATAAGAAAATATCAGAATAGATAAAATATAAAAAACTCATGACTTAATAAGTCGTTATTTTTCATGAAATGTAGTAGAACACACTAGTTGCAAGGGAAAATAAATTGCTTACTTTGATCTGTAATAAAAATAAAGTTTGAAAAACAGCCATTAACTGCTTTGTCCAAACAACCTCCAGATAATAAACGCAATTAAACTTTTGGCTTTTCTCCCACCTTCTGATCCTGCATCATTAGCAAGTATTACCAGACTTAGCATGGAATTTTCTCTGTGTACAGACCTAACTGTTCTGTACTGGTTGCTTTCCAGTGAAGCATCCATCTCGTCTTCTGGGATTAAAAGTGCAATAGTACTTTATACTAGGTTTGGGTTATTTCACATGAACCACTCTCTCTCTTAAATCTTGGCTTGGGGACAGAGCAACAGCAGAGAAGAAAAGTTTGGGTGGAGTCAGGGGAAGGCATTCTCCCAACTCCATCGGTCATTTATATATTTCCAGCTGAGGAGTACAGAACTGCCACCTTAATGTAACACACAAAGGAAATTGCAAAGCTACTTCCTGGACACAGGATATCATCAAAGTAGGCATTTTATAAGGTGATATACAAAGACACACTTACCCACATTTCTGGCTAGTATGTGAATTATTTCTCTTAAGTTTTCTAATCATGGAGATGTTTCCATAAAATGGGCTCAGTGGAATGTGTTAACTGTCTCCTCTTTATTACTGCACCACCAATTCCTTCACACATGAAAGGTAGTTAAGCTCCTCTGAATGACTTTCTGTCTACACCATCATCTCCTCTAGCTCTCAATTTAATGTTAACACTCACTTTTGTAAACTATTTTTAAAAACAGCAGAGATGTTAAATAAGACTAAAAATTAAGTTCAATCCAAGTATCAATGATGACTCATTCCAACTACACACATAAAGCCTCGTGTTTTATGTATATGCTTAGGTGATCAAAATGATGGGAAAAGACTTGGGAATGTGATATAATAAAAATAAACCCTAAATCCTTCAGTCATAAAAAAAGTCATTTTTGGAGTGGGGTGGGGGGTGTTCTTCTATGTCTGAAAAGGGCCAGTTTTCCTATCTGGGACTTGACACAAATATGTGGAAATTATTTTGCAGTAGACTAGAAGAGTTCAAGCTTTACTTGCTAAAACATTCTCACATGTTTTCCCAAAATAATTTGAAGAGCATGTTTTTCTTACTGATCCTATGATGTAATTTATAACATATGAAGCAATTTGAAATAAAATTCTAATGGTAACTAAAAGGAAATTAAAACCTATCAGTATACAGTACCTTCTTAGAAAAGGTCTGTGTATCAGGAAAATGACATTGAAAGAAACTGAAGTCTGCTCCAAAAGAAGCAACAATTCTGACAACCTGTCACCTAATTTTATAATCTTCAAATACCAACTTAGGTAGTATTTGATTCTTAGGGAAAGAAAACTTGCTTCGTGACCTTAGGCAATAATCCTTGTGTGCTCATTTTCTTTAGCTGTAAAGTGAGGAGGTTGACAAGACAGTTTCTAAAACTGAATGACTCACCATGAAATAAGTCTAAATGCTGCTATCTATAGCTTCTACGGTGTAGATCAAACCCAACAACAGTATTTTAATTACATAGACTCTTTCAGGCATTTTAATCAACTTGTTTAGTATCACTGGGATGCTAAGCAATAAAAAGGACATTGGTACCCACCTCTCTTTTAAAAAAGACAAAATTTCCTTAAAAAGGAGGATCCTTAAAAATTAGCAGGCACATTAATAAAATCAATGGGTCAGATATGATCCCAAACTTATGCTTCAGGTTTTTTAAAAATTTATTTAAGTAATCTCTACACCCCAAGTGGGGCTCAAACTCATGACCCCAAGATCAAGAGTTGCATGCTGGGGCGCCTGGGTGGCACAGCGGTTAAGCATCTGCCTTTGGCTCAGGGCGTGATCCCGGCATTATGGGATCGAGCCCCACGTCCAGGCTCCTCCACTATGAGCCTGCTTCTTTCTCTCCCACTCCCACTGCTTGTGTTCCCTCTCTCGCTGGCTGTCTCTATCTCTGTCCAATAAATAAATTTTTAAAAAAATCTTAAAAAAAAAAAAAAAGAGTTGCATGCTATTCCAACTGAGCCAGCCAGGTGCCCCAAAACTTAAGCGGTAAAGTACAGGGTTAGATACATAAACAAGAAGCAGCTACTGAATTATCAAGTAAATGTAAATGCTACCTAATATGCTTGGAGGTCTATTTTAACTAGTATTGCCACTACAACAGTGGTTCTCAATGGGTGATACAATAATGCAGATGCTAATAACGGCACCTGCTAACATTTATTGAGTCTTTATCATATTCCAGACCACATGCTAAATGCTTTATTATGCAATATCTCATTTAATCCTTGGGATGATAACCAATGAGGCAGACAGCACTGTTTTATTTTTTTTTCCACATTTTCCTATTTTATTTTAATTTTTAAATTATTTTTTATTTTTTACTTTTTATTTTAGTTTATTTTTATTTATTTTTTAATTAACATATAATGTATCATTGGTTTCAGAGGTACAGGTCTGTGATTCATCAGTCTTACATAATACCCAGTGACAGCACTGTTTTAATAAAGAAGTTTAAGGGCTAGGCCTTCTGTAAGGTGGCAGCAGGCCAAGAAAAAAAAATTACTGTACCCAATTCTTTTCAAAATATTTCATATACAATATCTAATATGATTTTTAATACAAAAGGTGGAGGAGGCACTACTATTACCCTCACTTTTCCGATAAAAATAATAGAGCTCAAAGAAGTTCAAAGGTTTGCCCAAGAAAACACAGTGATGGAGCTGACAACGAGGATCCAGGGATTCCCAAGAGTAGTCACTGGTGGTGTACTCTGAAGTCTTTCAATATATTCACGTCTACATGACGACAAGGTTCCTAATTGCTGATAATGTGCTGGCATGCTCTCTCATTGGTGCTTAAAACAAAAACAATCCTTTGCATCATTCTCTTCATGCTGCAGTAAATTTATTTGCAATGCCAAGAGGGACAATGTACAGTCTCTCAGAGTAACTATTTTGGATTCTGCCTGCTATTTGGAGGGGAAAAAAAAAGTCATCTTACTCAATCAAATCTCTGAAGGCAATCTACAGTTATATACTGAAGTACATATAAAACCTTTAGAGATAAATATTTTCTCTAGTTTAGATTAACTAATATTAGTGAATCAATCAAAATAACATAATCCTTTCAGCACAGTATTAAAGCCAGCAAAATAAATGTACTGAAATTAATGGTTATTCTAAGGTCAATTCTTTTTTTCCCTACGTTCTATTCTTATGAAAATTTCAGCGGTATTATTAAAAAAAGCCCTGTCAGTATCTGACCCAGAAAACACTACAGCTAGTGCTGTGCACTCTACTACTTACTGACCAGAACAGAAACTGTAATTACACACCAACGGGTTTCCCCAAATAAGGATCCTGAGGATGACAGTCCATACATTAAAACACACTTCATCACAAAATATGAAAGTGTAATAAACAGTCTAACACTGATTTGTTCAAGGTCTATTAATATCAGGAAGAGTTTATGTTCAATGATAATTACAATTCTTAAAAGTGTGTAAAGTTCACATACATTGTATTCCATGGCATTTATGAACTGAAATAATCTGATTCCTACACTTGAAAGGAATTTCAAAGAATGGTTATTAAACTACTCCATAGTCTTTTTTAAAGATTTGATTTTTAAGTAATCTCTACACCCAACGTGGGGCTCAAATCCACAACCCAGAATCAAGAGTTACATGCTCTACCAACTGAGCCAGCCAGGTGCCCTAACTGCCCAACGTGGGGCTCAAACTCACAACCCTGACATTGAGAGTCACATGCTGTAGACTGAGCCAGCCAGGCACCCGTATTCACAGTCTTTTAGTAGGAGAGATCAATTTTGGGAGATCAAAATCTTTAGGTGAGTGTTTACAAAGCTTTTTCGAGTATAACTTTGTATTTGAAAAACATCAAATAACCCACCTGTTTTCTTTTTATACCCACTGTTTTCAGAATGAGTGAGGAGAGAAGAGCATGGTAGTGAGACTTTTGTTTTTCAAATGGGGGAATGAATTTAAAAAATTCGAGAACAGGGGCGCCTGGGTGGCACAGCGGTTAAGCGTCTGCCTTCGGCTCAGGGCGTGATCCCGGCGTTATGGGATCGAGCCCCACGTCAGGCTCCTCTGCTATGAGCCTGCCTCTTCCTCTCCCACTCCCCCTTTGTGTTCCCTCTCTCGCTGGCTGTCTCTATCTCTGTCGAATAAATAAATAAAATCTTAAAAAAAAAAAAATTCGAGAACAGTGTGTTAATAGAAAAAACTATGACTATCAAATATTAGGAATTCCCTTTCTCAAAATAAGTACCAACTTGAAATCCTACAGGATTTCACGTAATTAGTGACGCACCATTTAAAAGAGGACAGATCCATGTAACAGTAGCTCTAAGTATTCCATTCTCTCTTCTTTTAAAGATTTTATTTGAGAGCAGAAGCATGAGCAGGGGGAGGGGCAGAGGGAGAGAGAAAAGCAGAATCCATGCTGAGCAGGGAGCCCAACATGGGAGTCATCCCAGGACACTGGAATCATGACCTGAGCCAAAGGCAGACACCCAACAGACTGAGCTACTCAGGCACTCTCCAGCTTCTATGGAAATAATTCCACTGTCACTTTCTCCTCTAAGAAGAGTATTTAATGCTGCCCAGTCTGCATCAAATAGCTCTGAAGATAAAGGCCTATTATTACACTGGAGACATACTTCATCTCAATGGCCTTTCCTTCAAAACATCCATCACTCAGAATCTCTCTTGAAGGAAATGACAAGGAATAGTGAATATGACATTTTCCATGTCCCCCTAGTGGTGTGAACACCGGTTCCAGAATTTCCTCAGATAACCCCATCTCAAAGAATATTAAATGTAGAATGCAACTAATTTGAATATTTAAATTTAGAAACAAATCTTATAATGGGCATCAATGAGGCAACTCCAAAAATGTAATTTTGAAAATGACCTTGTGCGGTTTACTTGGTCATTAAAAGAGAACCTAGGCAAGAATTCTGTATTCAACATACTTCAACTATAGTAACTTACAGTAACTTCTAACAAAACTAAGAAGCCCTGGCTAACATTTTTCCTGCCTAAATGTTAAGACTGGAGAGTGGGAATAAAAGTGGTACTCATGATGAACATTAAATTGGACTTACTGCATAAGGGAATCTGAAATATAATGCTATTTTTAAAAGAAGGCTTCTGGGGGCACCTGGGTGGTTCAGATGGTTAAGCATCTGCCTTTGGCTCAGGTCATGATCTCAGGTTCCTGGGATCAAGCCCTATATCGGGCTCCCTTCTCAGTGGGGAGCCTGCTTCTTACTCTCCCTCTGCTGATCCCCCTGCTCATGCTCTGTCTTTCTCTCTCTCTCTCTCAAATATATAAATTAATTAAAAAAAATAAAAGGCTTCTGAACAAATTTAAAAATTTCCAATAGGAGTCCACCTTTTAAAAATATCCTTTAATTATTTTTTGTGAATATACAAATATTTCATGACCAGTGTGGAAATTTTAGAAAATATACTGAAGTTTAAAAGGAATATAAAAATATCACCATTCACCAATAATCCTTTTTAATATCTTGGCTTATTATCTTTCCATTTTATTTTCCTGGACACTCGACTGTACATGCACCTACACAGAGAGGTACCTATGGCCACAGAGTGTTTTGAAACACCGTTTTCATGAATGTATAGCATTCCAATCACGGTTAGGGCCTGATTTATTTACCAGTTCCTCAGCAACTGGATATTTAGGTAGTAATCAACATCTTAATATAACTTCAGACCATACTGTACTCGAAATGTCTCACATTCAAAATCTTTGTGAAAAATGGGTAAGGGGCAAGATTAGGCACAGGAAAAATACATTAGCAGTATTTACTTTTAGATGACAGAATTACAGATAATTTAGATTCTTTGTTATACTTTTTTAACTTATTTAAAAGGTCTGTAATGAACAGGTGTTGATTATCAGAAAACAAAGTAGTAATCTACTAAAATGAAGATCGTTTGTATAAAAAACAACATTAAGATTCAATAACTTGAGAAAATGTATTTTAAGTGAAAACAAAGGTAGTTAAGGTGAACACGTACTGGTGACAGCAAAGACTAGAAAAACCAAATGTCCATCACCAGGAGGTGCTGTTTAACTAAACTATGGTGTAACAAACTACTACAGAGCTAAGTGAAACCAAGAGGCAGATCTCTATGTGCTGCTATGGAAAGACTGCCAAGATGATTATCAAATAAGATGTTACTCCCCTCCTCCAGAGGGGAGTAACAGTATGTATCTTATGATTCCAACGTTACAATATGAAACAGAAAGAGTACAGGGGGCAGAATTCTTTTTACATGCATAAAACATTTTTGAAAAGATACTTAAGAAACTATAGTAGTTACTTCTAGGGTAGGAATGGGGAATCGGATATAAAGTATGATCACAACCTGAAAAAGTTCATTAATACATAAATGCATAATACGTAAAAAGGAAAGTACACCACTCACAGCAGAAAATCTGAAACTATTTCAAGGTTGTCCCCTAAAAAATTTTAAAAGCAGAATCTACTAATGGATATGGAAAAGAGAAAAAAATGTAAAGTTCAATCTATGTGAATTGTAAGGACTTGGAAAAAACAATAATAAAACAGCAGTGAATATGGATGTCACTGTAATTGTTATTGCAAAACCCAAACAAGTTTTAATTACTAACAAGGAAATGGCCAGGGAATCAACTATTAAAGAAAACAAACTTCTAATCAAATCATTCTAGAATTTGTTAACATGAGTGATTTTATTCCAGGGTTATCTTACCATATTTATTCTAGTTTACAAGCTCAGTAATCCAGCAGTGGAATGTATCACTGTACATTTAGGCCATAATAAATGAAAGGAAGATTTTTCTATATGCTCAGATTTAACACAGTACTTTCCCCTCTAAAAACAAAGGTAACTGGAAACCAATTACAGAATCAGGGACAGAGTGGGTTAGGAACTCAAAAACATTTAAAAAATTCTCCTAAGTTAGATGGTCATTACTATTTTAAAGCTCCCTCTAATAAAACGTGAATAAGATTTCATCTTCTGCAACATTTATGCTCCAGATGCAGACTGGAAACTAAGGTAGTCCCTAGTGCTTCTGAAAATCAGATTTATAGATTAATAACACATCTGCACTACTGAATATGTAGGAGTGCTGCTTTACTGAGGCGCATCTATGTAAAGAAAATATACTTCAACTTATTTTACATGGAACACAGTCATTAACATAAGTCATTCAACTGCAATCATTTTGATGTGTACATCTTTCTAACAGACTTTTAAAACTCAATTATGCTGTTTTACTGAGTGCATGTATCATTAAAATATCATGAATCTCCAAAGATTCATGGCCACAATCAGCTACTGTGAGAATCAGCTGGTAATACCGGATATCACGCCCCAGGGTAGGATACTCAAAATCAAACCAGATGATAGAAAAGTACGGCCACTAACTTTCACTTTACATTTGGATCTGACATTTCTCCTTCAATTTCTCCCATCCGTGTGGCTCTTGGGGTTGGCTTTGCTGAAGGAAATATGCTTTGTTTATCTTCTGGGAAAATCATCCTTTCCTACCAACAGCATGGCTTCAAGAGAGATTTTTAGTAGAGTGGAGAGACAAGACATGCTAATCCTGATGATCAGAAAGGTGATCGATCACAGTGCTATCACACCCATACATGGGTAATTCACTTTAAGAATGTTCTCACTTAAAACATGGGATCTAAGGCAGAAAATGACTATACGCACCAGAAAGTACACGTTCTCACTTTCAGTGAAAATGTTCTTGCCTGTGAACAGCTATTTAGTGACACTCTATTACGTCCTGAAATGGTACAACAGATTGGGTCCACTTTGCTGACAATCCATCATGTTGCCCTCACGCAGGTGTCACAGCACATAACCATCAATGCTACTTTTAAAGACTTCCAGTTCTATAAGTATACCACACACTCTGCCACAACTTAGGTTGCTCATAAGCAGGGGCTTACCTAATGCTTTTGGAGACACTATGTTTTTATCCTAGTGACTGAGGCTGCTTTCCTTTATTTACCTAGATTTTTTTTTTCAACGTTCCTCTCCATTACCTCTACCACTGTGGATCTAAACCTTAATCTCCACCACACCCTGAGCAGCCTTAGAACAGAACGGAAGTTCCCCCCCCCACACCAGGAAATGTGGAAAAGGAGGGTTGGAAAGGTCAGGAGCGACCCGGGAGAGGAAAAACTCCTGCAAAATCAAGTAAATTTAAGTCCGTCAAACCTACTTCTGGACCATTTCATTTTCTGTTTGCCTAATTGGTTTTCCGCACATCCAGACAGCGCTCAATAAACACCTGCCGTTGCATCCCCTGCCTCTAGCTTGCGAGCTCCAGGCTTCATTTTTTCAGAAAACTCAAATGCTACCTTCATCATCACCTCTTCTGCAGACTTTGCCCCCAAGCCTTTCCTAACTTTGTAAGCTAAGAATTAAGAGACAGGGGACAGAGAAGGCCGTGAGGAGAAAAAGGTTGTCCCCTCGCCCCCCATGTTTGGGCCGCCCCCCGATTAAGTGGCCGGCTGTCGCCCAGGTTCCATCCCGTCCTCCCAGGGCGGCGCACCCCGGGCCCGGAGCGCTCCGGGAAGGCGGGATGCGAGAGGCCTCCTGAACCGGTCTCGGCTAATGCAGCGCCCGCGGTCGCCGTTCTTCTTCGGGGTCGGGCCTGGCTGTCCCGGGAAGGGGCCCGTCGGGGCCTCTGCCTCCCTGCGGCCGGGCCCCGCCTCCAGCCCGCCTTTCCCAAGCCGTCGTCGGAGACCTTACCCGCAGGACGTGGTAGCCTTCCGTGCCCCCGCCAGGGATCTCGACGCTCTGCGAGGACCCCATGGCGGCGGGCGATCAGTGCGGCTGGGCCCGGATCCGAGCTGCTCCCCGCCCCCCGAGCACCGCCCGCTCCGCTCCGCTCCTCCGCGTAGCACTTGGGACGTGGCACTCGCGGCCGCCGGAGAGCCGGGCCGCACTGCCCGCCGGGAGAGCGTCGCCGCGGCACCCACGGCCGCTGCGACGCCGCAGACAGCGCCACCTGCCTCAAATCACCGGAAGGGCCCTGACCACGCGCGGGCGGGGAGGGGGCTTACTCGTGCTCGCGAGACAGCAGAAATACAGTTCGTACAGCCTCGGCATCTTGCTACGGATCCTTGGGTTGGACAAGCTTTATCTAGACGCGTTCCCGCAGGCCCGAAGGAACGATTGCTTTGTCGTAGCTCCCCCTGGTGGCCAGTGGCAGGGAAAGGGCTGCTACTGAAAAGAATAGGGGTGGGTAAAAACAGCTCTCTGTTCTCCATGTTTATAGGTCTTGTCCCAGATTGCAGAGAAGGTGATGGTGCCTCTCTGTGGTCTGAATCCCGCATCCGCTCAGCTCAACTCAGTTTCATAAAGGAAAACTTTCTGTTTCTATTTTTGCCTTCCTAATTATGAGAACAAGATCAGAGGATTGGTCACCATCTGAGCGATGTCAGAGTGGGAAGGACAGTTGGATGTCCTTGGTGTCCTACCTCCTGCTGCTGGGTTTCCCACTTCCTTTGGGTAGCCAAGTTGTATCACACTTTTCCTATTCCGTTTCTCCTTTTTCCCTTTCCCTCTAAAATCTCCAATTATGGCCATTGCCCAAGGGTCAATCTGATCATCACTGATAGTGGGTCAACCAGGTTTTCAGACAATGTGTATTCTGATGTGAAGGAACGTGAAGTACGGATTACCACCCGTGAAGTATTCTAGCCCTAAATGTTTAACTTGCTTCTACCACAACTTTAGTTAGATCTTTCAGTTGTATACAGAGGATAGTGGAAAATGTAAGTGAAATGACATCACAAGGAAACAATAAGGCAAATAAAGGAGATGGACTGTCCTTCAGAACAGCTGGCCAGTTCTTTTCGAGTCAGAATTATAAGAAAGGGACTATACCGGATTAAAAAGATAGGAAGGATGTAATCCGGAGATGCAATGTAAGGTCTTGAGTTGAAGGGTGATTTGGAGAAATTAGCTGGAAAGGACACTTCTGGCTCAAATGGGAAAACCTGAGTATTCGAAGCATTTACTGACATGGAAAAGTGGAAATTATTGACAGGAAAAAAAAAACAGGTTACAACACACAGTATGTCTGCAAACAATGTGAAAACATTTTTGTGAGCAAAATACATAATACATATGTACATATATGAAGATACGAGAGGATATGAACCAAGGATTACAGTGATGATTTCCGCATGCCAGAGATGTTTTGCTTTTTGTTTTTGCTGATTCTATATGCTCTAATGCTCATGGACTGCTTCCATAACAATAAGAGTATTTACAATTTAAAAATAAAAAAGTCATTTATCTTTCTTTGCTGTCAATAAACCAATACCAGGTTTTTAGGAGGCCTAATCAACACACAAATACACAAATGAAATCTCCAGTTATTAGGTCCCTCAAGGGCAGGGACTGCAGCAAAATCAGCTCTATGTTCCTAAAACTCCTCAGCAGAGTGCCTGGCAGCTAAGTCATTAATTAATTTAATGTAAAGGAATACATATAAGAACTAGATTTGATCATGTTCTTCTGCTTGACAATTATAATCTTCATGGTGGTGTCATAAGTTGTTTCTATGTTCAGTGGTCAGATTTTTGTTTCCCAGACGTTTGGCATTAACCATAGTTTGCAGAACCCAGGATGTGGACCTTTGGTAGTCCAATCAGCAACTCTGTCCCTTCCTTAGAGCTATATTTTATCTCCGTCATCTGAGTGACTATCTGCTACTCTCCATAAAGGCCATTTATTTTCTTACCTTCTTTACTTCATTCATGCTGATTCATACATCTGGAGTGCTCCTTCTTACATTTATACTTAGAAAAAGTCTACCTATCCTGTTAGGTCCATCTCAAAATGTTACTTATAGATCCTTAAATTGGGAGGAATGCCTCTCCTCACTCTTAGCTCCTAGAACAGTTAGTTCCTTCATTTCTGGAAACATCACCTTTGTCATAGGCTTGTCTTCCACTATTTATGGTCCATTCATTCAGGGTGAGGGTCAGGTTTTTTAATTTTCAGATGCCCATTCCTGGTTGAGTCTTGGGAACATGGTAGTAAAATTTGTTGATTTGAACTGAATGTGTGAAATGCCTCAAAGACTTTTCTTTTTCAGGATCAGTTAATAAGTTACCTCTGCTGCTCCTATTGTGCCTCACCAAAACCTGTTATTTTTTTTTTAAGGATTTTATTTATTTATTTGACAGAGAGAGATAATGAGTAGGCAGAGAAGTAGGCAGAGGGAGAGGGAGAAGCAGGCTCCCCACTGAGCAAGGAGCGTGACGTAGGGCTCAATCCCAGGACCCTGGGATCAGGACCTGAGCTGAAGGTGGACGCCTAACCGACTGAGCCACCCAGGTGCCCCAAAATCCGTGTTATTTTTTAGTGGCATTGGTAGTGGGTGAGGTGCAAGGCTCACCTGATTTGGGACGAAAAATATGTGATAACCATTGCTCCAATTTTCCTGGTGCCAGTAGTTTTCCTCTTTTAGTTAGGGAATATGCTCAGAAGGCAATGAATAAAATCCTAAGTATGTGGCCAAAGCTAATATAAATAAATATAACATGATGGAGGGGAATACATGGGAGATTATTGTCCAAGACAGTCCCAACTGAAAAAGGGATCTGCTGCCGGCAAGTTGGTATTTTGAAACATCACAAGCAGCAGAAAAGTGAAAGCCTGTAAATATTTCATGATGAAAGGATTTTTGTATCATATTGGCTAGTGCAGCCTAATATTTTTGCCTCCAGACTGCCCTGCGAAATTCTGGCTCCTGCTGCATTTGGATAACAACCACCCTTCATAGTCAGACACCAGGTCCTCTCTAACCTATGGCCCCTTCCTGACCTAGTTAGTTTTGCTGAAGGAGCAAACTTCAGGAGGGGTCATGTTTTGGGCCATGGAACCCCAGCCATAGCTGATTGGAAAGAGGGAAACCCCTGACTTACTGGAAACCAACACCTACACTAGCTAATAACCTATGAAGTAGCCTGTTAAGAAAAGCTCTGTGGCCCCTCCCCCCCAAAAACAAACAGCAGATGGTAATGATTAGCTAGGCCAGTCAGACTTTCTCTTTGGAGACTCGGAACTGGGAAATACAAGAGACTCGGTGTACATTTATCTGTGTATTAGAATGTTAGCTTCATGAGGTCTTTGCCCGTGTACCTACTACTCTGTACTTAATACTAAGAATGGGCTGGCATAGAATAGTTGCTCAATGAATAGTGAATGAATGAATGAATGGTCCTGTTAGTAGAAAAGTGATAGAGCAGCGGTTCTCAGGCTTGGATATGTATCAGAATCGGGGAACTCTGTGAAAATACAGTAGTTCAGTGCTCGTTTATTTCAATGAACCTGGGTCCCGGTAGTCTTTATTATTCCAGGATTCTGACACACACAAAATCTGAAAACTACCACGCTAGAATAATGCTCAATGCACACTGTTTTGTGGGCAGATAACCAACGAGAATCTCAAGACTTAAGAGGGATCCTTTCAGCAATCAATCGCAACCCCAAGGCCCAATTTATACCAATGTTCCTGTGTTTCTTTGACATTCCCATCACCTTTACTGCCAAACTTTTTATGTATTTATTTTTAAACAGAATTTTGTTTTGGAATTTTTGGAATAATTTTAGAGTTACAGAAAAGTTGCCGATAGTACAGAGAGTTCCCATATGCCTTCACCCGGTTTCTCCTACTGTTAGCATCTCACATAACCATGGCATGCTTGTCAAAACCAAGAAACCAACATTTAAGCCTTAGCGTTAACTAAACTCTAAACTTTATTTAAATTTTTCCAGTTTTTCACTAATATTTTTCTGTTCCAGGATGCAGTTCAGGATTCTATATCGCAGTGAGTTGTCCTACCTCCTTAACCTCCTTTGGGTCCTTTGGTTTGTGCAGTGTCTCAGACTTTCCTGATTTTCAGGACCCTGACAGTTTCAAAGAGCACTCTGGTCAGGTATTTTGCAGAATATTCCTGCTTTTGGGTGTGTCTTATGTTTTCCTCATGATTAGACTGGGCTTACAGGGTTGGGGGAGGAAAACCATAGAGGTGAATTGCCCTTTCCAGTACATTATATCAGGAGTGCATGCCAGTAACACGACTCGTTACTGGTGATGTTAACCTTGATCACTTTGTTAACGTACTGTTTATCTTAATAGTAAAATTACTATTTCTCCCCTTCCCCTGGAAGCAACTCACTAAGTCTAGCTCACCCTCAAGCTCCACCTCCTGGAGGAGAGTATCCAAAGATATAATTTGGAATTCTTCTATAAGAAATTTTGCCTCTTCTCTATTTAAGCATTATATTTATATTAGTACGGACTCAAATATACTTATTTTGTACTTTGGTTATAATCCAATACTACATTATTCAATACTGATACGAATGCAAAATGATGTATTTTTTTGTTCAAATTGTTCCAGCTTTGCCCCATTAGAAGACTCTCAGTTTAGCTTCTGTGTGTCCTTTTGGCAAGCTCTCATCTTTTTTGTATGCGGTCAAATACATAAAACATAAAACCTACTATCTTAACCATTTCGAAGTGTACCGCTCAGTGATAGTAAGTATATTCACACTGTTGTGCAACCGTTTTTTTTTAATGATTTTTTATTATATTATGTTAGTCACCATACAGTACATCCCCGGCTTCCGATGTAAAGCTCGATTGATTCATTAGTTGCGTATAACACCCAGTGCACCATGCAATACGTGCCCTCCTTACTACCCATCACCGGTCTATCCCATTCCCCCACCCCCCTCCCCTCTGAAGGCCTCAGTTTGTTTCTCATAGTCCATAGTCTCTCATGTTTCATTCCCCCTTCTGATTACCCCCCCTTTCTTTATCCCTTTCTTCCCCTACCGATCATCCTAGTTCTTATGTTCCATAGATGAGAGAAATCATATGATAGTTGTCTTTCTCTGCTTGACTTATTTCACCTAGCATTATCTCCTCCAGTGCCGTCCATGTGCAACCATTCTTTTGTTGAGTATTTCTGGACTTTCAGGCACTACAAAATGCTCCAGGCTCATCTTCTATTTTTTTCTGTTCCAGCTAGAATCAGCCATTCCTCCAAGAAGCCCCGCTTCCTTTAATCAGAGAATGACATTTAGAAACTAAGATCTGGGCTCTGGGTGTCCTCGTTGCTATTGAAAGGTCACTGCTTTTAGACATTCTTAGCAGACAAAGCTAGGAAACATGAATATATATTGATCTATGTATATACACATATCTATAATTATTTCTATACCTACCTGTGTATATATTAAACTAAAGGTAACGTCATACCATCTCTGAGTCTAATTGAACCCCACAGGATTCATTTTAGCATTTTCCTTTTGCTTATTTGTAACTTCTTTCTCTGACAGTGAGAAACTTAGCTCTCATTATCTACTATTACATACTTATTTTTTCAAATAAGTATAGTATATACATAAAATACTTTCTAAATTGTTAATACATACTCCTATAAGAAGCAAATTTATCAGCTAGAGTACCAAATTCATATACTTTTCTGTCTTTAGCTTTATTTATTTATTTGAGAGAGAGTGTGTGCAGGCGTGTGAGTGAGGGGAGGGGCAGGAGGAGAGAATCTTCAAGCAGACTCCCCACTGAGCATGGAGCCCAACAGGGGGCTAGATCCTGTGACCCGTGAGATCATATATATATATATATATATGTCAGATATATACAATCTTCACTTGTGCAATACAGTTAGATTCATTAGTTCCAGTCCGCATTCCATCCCAGGGATTCCTGACATTCTGGTTGATCTTTCTTTCTTTCAAGATTTATTTATTTATTTATTTATTTATTTATTTATTTATTTATTTATTTACTTGAGAGAGAGAGAGAGAGAGATAGCGAGAGAGAGCACGAGCAGGGAGGGGAGGAAGAAGCAGGCTCCCCACAGAGCAGTAAGCCCAATGTGGGACTCCATTTCAGGACCCTGGGATCATAAACTGAGCCGAAGGCAGACGCTCAGCTGACTGAGCCACCCAGACGCCCCTGGTTGATTCTTTTAATTTGCACATATTATAATTCACTCTTTGTGATGTACAGTTCTATGGGTTTTTACAAATGTATGCATCTATCTCCCTACTACCCTACAGAACATTTCCATCACCCTAAAAATTTCCTTGTGTGTCCCCTTTGTGATGAACCACTTCCCCTTTTAACCCCTGGCAACCACTAATCTGTTTTCCAACCTTATAGTTTTGGCTTTCCCAGAATGTCATATGAACAGAATTATGTAATACGTAGATCTTTTGGTCTGGCTTTTTTCACTTAGCAAAATGCATTTAACATTCATGCATGCTGTGTGTGTCTGTAACTCATTCCTTTTTATTACTGAATAGTATTCCATTGTATGGATGTACCATGATTTGTTTTCCATTTATTTGTTAAAGGGTATCTTGGTTGCTTCCAGTTTTTGACAGGTATCAATAAAGGTGCTATAAACATTCACATATTAAATACCTAGGAGTGGATTTGCTGGGTTGCATGGTAGGTTTATGTTTAACTTCATAAGAATCTGCTAAACTGTCTTCCAAAGTGTCTGCACTATTTCGCATTCCCACCAGCAATGAACATGCATTCCTATTGCTCTGCATTCTCGCCAGCATCTGGTATCGTCAGTTTTGGGATTTTAAACATTCTACTAGTTATGCAATAGTATCTCATTATGGTTTTAATTTGCATTTCCCTAATGACATATGCTATTGAACATCTGTTCATATACTTATATACCATCCATACATCTTCCTTGGCAAAGTGTCTGTTCATATATTTTGCCCATTTTGAAATTGGGTTATTTATTTTCATACTGTCAAGTTTTAAGGGTTCTTTATATGTTCTGGATATGAATCCTTCCAAATATGTGACTTATACTCACGTTTTGATTTGTTTTTTCATTCTCTTAACCTTATCAATCACAAACATTTATAATTTTTATAAAGTCCAATTTATCTGTTTTTTTATGTATTGCACTTTAGTATTTTTTCTAAAATCTTATCACCAAACCCGAGGTCACACAGATTTTCTGCTATGTTTTCTTCCAGAAGCTTTATAGTTTTACATTTTACATCTAGGTCTGTAATCCATTTTGAGTTACACAAGGTTATGTTGAGGCTCACTTTTTGTGTGTGCATCCAATCCAAATGTCCCAGCACCTTATGTTGAAACGACCATCCTTTCTCCACTGAATTGTCTCTGCATCTTTGTCAAAGAGAATCTCTAGAGCTGAGTATGATCTTCCCAGCAAGTAAACTCAGTAATAAGGCCCAAAATGTACTAATGGTCTTATGTTTGAGATTTCCATCACCTTTATTACCACATGTATTCATAACTATAACCTCCATTTCTCAAGGTAGCCTGTTTTTTGGTGAGGTTTGTTTGTTCAGACAAAAGAACCTGCTTAAATAGCTTTCCCAGGTCTACCTCTTTCAACTGTCTCCTAGCAGCTGAGTCTTTCCTGCAACTTTGTGGGTCTCTAACTTCAGGGAATGAGTGCTTAGGTTAATTATTACCTGTTGACCCTTTGAAGATAAAAGGTGCTGGTAGGACCAGTTAGTTGTGTAGTTAGAACAATATTGACTTTCTGATACCTGCTTTCCTTGCCTGATGGGTTTTTTCCCCCCTTGATATTGTGGAGAGATGGAAATTCTTGAGTTGCTCCAAATTACTCCCTCAGAACATAGAAGAGGTTGGTGGAGTTCTGCATGGTCCAAGGTGATAGAGAGAAACCAATCTTGCCATCCCAGGTAATTTCTTTCTCCTTGCCCCTGCTCTGGATCATGGGACAATGTAAATCATGTCGTTAAAGCAAAATGTATACAGTGATGTTAGGGGTGATTGTTGACAGTCTCTGTGCAAAGATCACAATGTGCTTTCAGGGACTTACAAAGGGCTTGATTACACATTATTCCTCACTCCCCCCGGAAATTACCCCAAAGGGATAGCTGTTTCATGTGAAGACAAATTCTTTTCCCCCCATAACACTTAAATAACATGTGGGTGAAGTAGTCATCCTTAGTCAAATTGCATTCCAGCTGTGGACCTGTGAAATCAAACTGTCATATGCTTCCAAAATAGAATCAAGGACCAGCAAACTTTTTCTGTAAAAGACTAGATAGCAAATACTTTGGCTTTGCAGCCCCTACATCTCCACGGCAATTACTTAACTCTGCCATTGTATATAGTGAGAGCAGCAATTAACAATAAGTAATTGAGTGGGTATGGCTGTGTTCTAGTAAAACTTTATTTACAAAAACAGGATGCACTGGACTTGCCCCATAGGCCATAGTTTGCTGACCCCTGAACTAGACAAATCAATTTGCTCAGTTAAAAAAAAGTCTTAGTGTTTTTATGGGATCTTGTTCCACTTATTATTTAGAGAGAACTGACAGCTTTATGATGTTGAGTCTATCTTCGAACAGGAAATGATTCTCCATTTGGTTAATGGTTATGTGGTATCTGTCTTTATTAGTTAATTTTTCTTCTACTTATTCAAATATATGTTCAGATTCAATATTTTAGTTCTCATTATTAGGGATACTAAATGTCTATATGTTTAGATATTCTTTGGCTATTTTCTATTTCTATAATTTTTCTCTCTAATCCTCTTTATCTCTGTTCATCTATTACATTTTTCTAGCTTTTCTTAATCCTGTCTTCCTTGTCTCTTATTGTGTTTTCAGCAAAGCCTGTTCTCCTTTATATTGCCTTCAGTGTGGGCTGTAACAGAATGCTTTCAGAGGCAGGTAACACTAACCAACTAAAAGTGGCTTATAAATTGAGGTAATTTTATTATTTAACATAACAAGAAGTTTGGAAACAGTGAAATTCCAGAATTGGTTAACTCATGGTCTCAATGATGTCAGGGTACAGGGAGGGTGACCTCTCTGCTTCTCTTAGCTTTTCACACATGAAAACAGGATGGCAATAGTAGCTCCACATATCACATTGTCATGTGACAGTGTATGAGAAGAGAATACATTTTTGGCTTTGTATCTTTTTTAAGACCAAGGAACCCTTCCTTAGAAGCCATCCAGAACACTTTCTCTTTATCCACCAAGGTTGTATCATAACCTCATGCCTAAATCAGACTCTGACAGAGGGAATAGAATTACCAGGCTTGACTTAGACTAACTGATATCTAATGTTGGGACTAGGGAGGGGCCCGTGAGGCGCTTACTATATAGCTTTAGTAATCAAGTCATGTTGATATTGGCTATAGACACACAGGTCAATGTTATAGACACATATAAGGTTAATTGATTTTTGGCAAAGGTACTCAGGCAATTCAATGAAGAAAGGATAGTCTTTTTATCAAATGGTGCTAGAACAATTGGACACCCATATTAAAAAGAAAAAAAAAGAAAAGAAATCTCAACCCACACCTCATATCATATACAAAAATTAACCCAAAATAGATAATACACCTAAATGCAAAACTTAAAAATTTAGGCTTCTAGAAGAAAACATAGGAAAAGATTTTTTTATATAGGACACAAAAAATATAAACCATAAAAGAAAAACTGGCATATAACATTTCATCAAAGTTAAAATTTTAACTCTGCAAAAGACAATTACTAAGAAAAAGGAAAGATAGCCATGCACTAGAAGAAAATATCTGTAAAACACATATCTGATAAATATATAGACAATATATAAAGGATTCTCATAACTCAATAATAATAAAACAACTCTATTTAAAAAAATTTTTTTTTAGTGGGGGCGATGGGCAGAGGGAGAGGGAGAGAGAATCCTAAGCAGGCTCCAGGCCTAGTGCGGAGCGTGATGCAGGACTCGATCTCACAACCCTGAGATCATGACCTGAGCCAAAATCAAGACTTGGACACTTAACCAACTGAGCCACCCAGGCGCCCCAAAACAGCTCAATTTTTTAAATGGACAAAAAGGACTCAACAGGCATTTCACACATGAAAAGATATATGGATGACACATAGGGACAGAAGAAGATGTTTAACATCATAAGCTTCAGGGAGTGAAAACTAAAATCACAGTGAGGTGCCACTATCTGAAATTTCAGCAGCCGAAATAATAAGAGCTGACAATACGAGGCACCAGCAAGGATGCAAATAACTTGAATGCTGAAACTTTCCTGGTGGAAACGCAAAGTAGTACAGCTACCTTGGAGAACAGTGTGGCAGTTTCTTATGAAGTTAAACCAACACCATATGATCCAGGGATCTCACTCCTAGATGTTTACAGAAGATAAATGCCTACAGAAAATGAACATGCAAAAACCTATAGACAAAGGTTTACAACAGCTTAATTTGTAATACCAAGACTAGAAACAACCCAATGTCTATCAACTGATGAATGAATAAACTGTGGTGTATCCAAACGATGGCATATTACTTGGAAATAAAAAAGAACTATGGCTACAACACAGATGGATCTCAAGAGCATTATGTTAAGAGAAAGAAACCAGACTTCAAAGGCTACATGCTGTAGGTCATTCTGGATAAAGCAAAATTATAGGGACAGAAAACATAGCAGTCCTTGCAGGGGCATGGGAGTGAGGGAAGGGAATTGATTATAACTCCTGATTAAAGTATCAGCTTGGCTACAGGCATATGCATTTCCATCTCACATGAATCTAACTGTGCAGGAATATACTTTATAACAGTTGGACTTTTTGACTGAGACTGTTTTATTAGAAAATTAAAATTCTTCTACGAAATACGTGATTTCGAATAAAAAGTATTGAGAGCCAATAGAGATTTTGGTGAAAAGACAGAAAGTAGATAGGAAAAAATCATAGAGGAAGTGAGATTCAAAATGAGCCAAATGTATTGCTATATATAATTTCAGATGGGTTTCCATAAGAGGTTCGGTTATGCCTCTCTGACTTTCCAAATCAGGATGAGTTTGGGTGTGTGGGTAGCAGTGTGGGAAACTTGGGAGAGGTGAATTTTTCTGTGTAATAAGGTGAAGGATTAGAATATTGGGGAAGGGTAGGGAGCAGAAAGAGAAAAGAAAGCAACACCAGCATAGGGGCATGTAAATGGGGGGGAGCAGAAGTTGTTGAGAGCGCTCAGGGCAGAGCACTCTATAAAGGGTCTCCCTCTGACTCTGAGTGCCACCTTGTGCAACCAATCAAGCAGGCTTTGAGGGCTAGAGTTGTCTAAGGTGGGACAGGAGAGTCCACGCGCCCAGGCAGTTTGAGTCCTCAGCCAGTACCTTCCATCATGAGCCAAGGATATCATGTTCCTTAGGACACCCCCACCATTACCCTAGACCCTGTCTTTGGGGATGTGTCTCTGTTAGTCAGCCAGAAAGTGCTTCCCCAGCCCTATTTTGGAGGAAAATTTCTTTCAGTAAGAAAGTTCAGTTTGGTTAGAGAAAATCAATGAGTTCTCATGCTACTATATTCTTTGAAGAGGATACTCTTCCTGTTAAAATCAAAGACATGTATTCTTTCCAAATATACCTGATTCTATAGGGTTAGCATATCCTAGGAGTTTGGGCTTAGAGAAAGGAATGGGTTAGCTTAAGCTGTGAGTTCCTTCTTTGCCTTCTAAAAAGTGACAAGGGGCATGGAGGGAGATTGACAGTGGTATTGCACAGCCATCCCCATCCTGGGGCCTTCATGTGCACCTGCTCAAATGTCATGTTTAAAAAATACTTGGTGTTGGGGCACCTGGGTGGCTCAGTCGATTAAGCATCCAACTCTTGATTTCCACTCAGGTCATGATATCAGGGTCGTGAGATCGAGCCCTGTGTCAGGCTCCATGGTGCCTGCTTAGGATTCTCTCTCTCCCTCTGCCCCTCCCCCACCCCAGCCCACACACATGCTTTCTCCCCCACCCCCCAAAAATTATAAAAAATGCTTTGTGTTTTCATAATACATTTACAAAAATATACCAAAGCAAAGCAAGACCAAAGCAAAACTACTATAAAAGCATTCAAGGGCTTCTCAAAATGAGAAAAAAAAAATAAAGAGTCCACCCTAGTACCTGGCTCTTTGACAGGTATGGATGGGAACATTTTCCTAAAGTCAGTGGTACTTGCCTTTTAGAAAGAGTTGCTAGTGCCCAGTGGGGTCAGAGCAGGTAGATGCTGGTGAAGGGTGTATCTGAAAGAGAACTGCAACTACTTCCACTGTGACCTCAATCTATACTTTCCATGTGACTAAGTTCTTTCCAGCTCTTAACTCAGTCCAAGGACCCTGTGGGCAAAGCACGCGAGGTGGAACTGAAACTAACCCCTCAAGCACTAACACCTGACCTGATATCAGCAAGACCTCACGTGACTGACCCCAAGAGAAGGATCAACCTGACCTTTACTGCCCACCTGCACGTACCCACTGACCTTTGTCCCACATTTTCCTTATATAAATCTAGAAGGTTTTTTCAGCACTTAGGAGACAGTCTTTGAGACATGATTCTGCTGTCTTCCTGGTGTTGGCCTCACTGAAATAAATTCCTTTCTTGTTTTACCACTACTCATCTCTCTGTCTTTGGATTTTGTCAGCAGCAAGTGGCCAAACCTGGTCTGCTTGGGACCCCTAAAGCCAGGTGCTCTTGCACCCCTGCACCCCAGCTACATACCTAAGGAGGTACTGATGGGGCAGACCCTGGGTTAGCCAGGGCAGGGTCACAGAATAGGGTAAGAGCTGCTGAAGGATCTATTGTGTCTTTGCTGTGAACATGTCTGGGAAGTGAACTTTGAATTCCACAATGAGGTCTCCCCACCCCTCCCCAAGGAGGCTTTTCCTGGTACGGGGCTCAATGACATAACCGCAGAGCAAAGGGATTGCTTGACCACCTACGGTGGAAATGCTCATGGTGCAGCCACACGGTATCTGGGGGAAGTGAGAGAAAAGCTGGGGAGAGAGTGAGTGACAAAGGAAGAAAAATTAAAAATGCAAGAAAGGAAAGAATGTCCTAACTGGTGGAAAAGAATGGAAATGTTCCCGTCATCCCTAATCGTGAACATCCCCTACACACACACACACATACACACAGCTTGACTCAGGCCTTCCCTCCTGGACACTGATCAGGAAACTGCGATCTCAGTAGAAGTGCTTAGGGCTTCTCTTTGATCATAAAGAGAATGTTTGATCATAAAGGAATTGTGTCAGGCCATCAGCTTCTTTGGGGAGGTTACCTTTAGTGCCTTTCTTTCAGCTATGACATTAAAGGAGATCAGAACTTGCTGAATTTGATCCCTGCTCTTTTGTTAGGACCAACCACCCTACATGTAAAACCCTCAAGGCCAGAGTCTGGTGATGGTGGAGATGACTCACATGTATCATCTTTGCTCTCGCTGTTCCTTGCCGAGAACAGCCCTCTTTACTGATTCTTTCTTCAGTGGACGCTGCTCATCGTTCAAACTGAGCTCAAGCATCACTACAGGAAGGCTTCCTTAACCATCTGATTAAAAATTAGATGATCAAAGGGACTGATTTTAAAATAATACAAAGATATATAATTAAAACAATAAAAAGTCCACTCCTCTGAGATAACCAATGTTGAGTTTGGTATGTATAGTTCCACTTCTTTCCCTCGCCAAATACAAACTGATACACACCTGTGTACAGACACCTTGTTTGTTCTTCCCTGTCCCCCCCACACTGCAAGGTCACATACACAGGACTCTGCGATTTGTTTTCCCTTCTCCTTTCGTTTAATAATATATCATGGACAGGGGCGCCTGGGTGTCTCAGTTGATTGAGCGTCTGACTCTTGATTTTCTGCTCAGCTCATGATCTCAGGGTCCTCAGGGTCCTGGGATGGAGCCCTGTGTTGGGCTCCACACTCAGCGGGGAGTTTGCTTGAGGATTCTCTCCCTCTCTGCCCCTCCCCAAGATGTGCGTGCACATGCCCTCTCTCTCTCAAATAAATAAATCATATATATATATGACATTTCTATTTTAATAGTAATATCATAGTTCACAATTTGATACTTGTTACAATGCCTAATTTTAATTTTTTAAAATGTGCTGTATTATCTAAGGTTTCCAAAACAAGATGATTCTAGTGGTATCTTACTCCTGCTTTATGTGGAAATGTAGTAAACAATTTAACATGATGTTTGTTTTTAGTTTTTGCTAACTAACCTTTATTATGTTGAGACGGAATCCTGCTAATGTTACTTCAAATTTTTATTAGGAGAAGCTGCAAAAATTTCTTCAAATGACTCTTTGACATATTTCCATTTCATCCATGACTTTTCTAATTTAACTTAATTTTTTAAAAATGTTGAAGCATTTTGCATTGTTTTGGTCACGGTATCATTTTTTTCACTATACTGCTGAATTTCATTCACAATACTGTATTTTACTTAGAAATTTTAAATCTCTATAACTGAAATTGCTCTGTAATTTCTTTTTTCTATTTATCAAGCTCTGTGCCTCTATAGCACCGTAGTCATAACTCTATCACAGTACTTATTACCTTGATGAAAGTCGTGTATCTAATTGTCTCTGCATCAGCAGCTGGAGAGCAGGAGACGAGGTCATACTCAATTTTCTGTCCTTTGTGTCAAGCACAATACCTAGGACATGGTAGAGGCTCAATGCATCTGTAGTGCATGAAGGAATGAAAAGCTTTTAGAAATGTTTTCCTTTAATCTAATTTTACCTGCTGTTTGTAGTTTGCCACATATTATCTTTATATCTCTTTTATTCTAATGCCAGTAATGTCCATGTTTCTATCTTCACCAGTTCCCTTACGGAAATACCATTATTGAATACAATGTTGCAGTTAAAATGAATAAACTGGGGCCACATGTATCAACATGGACAGAGCTCAAAAGGATAAGGTTAAACAAAAAAGCAAGGATACGTATAGCATGACATTAACCACACAGTTTTAAAAATGCAAACAATACTGTGCCCTCCTATGGGTTATGTGTCGTTGGCTCTCAACCCCACTCCACCCTTTCCGTACACTCTCCTGTATTGCAAGGGGTTGGCAACCTGTGAACTCCACGTCACAGGCTCTGGTTAGGTGTTGCCAGTGCAAAGCATTGATAGGAGATTAGAAAGCGGAAGAAAGGGAGAAGCCATTTTCCTCTCTGTTCCGGTTGTACTTTCAGCAATGGCAGCAGCAGCAAGAGTAGGAGGTGACTGGAAAGGAGCATTTCGGGAGTTATCAGTGGCTATTTCAGCAGCCGCGGTGCCAATGTGCTAGCAACCCAACAAGAAGGAAGCTCCTCTGATCCCATTTTCCTCTTCCCCTCAACCTCTTGCCAGTAGTTCCCACAGGCCAAAACCAACCAGAAGTCAGAAGTCAAGAGAGTACAGTGAGGCAGTCTATATGGCTCAGTTTCCTGAGTACCAAAAGAGATGGAGAATTGATCTGGGGAGGCAAATGGATAAAATTAACACGATCTCATTTGCTTCTCCAGCCATTTCTATACCCCTGTAATTCTCAGTATTAAATCTCCCTTTGTGTGTAGTACATAGAGTGATTCCTATTCCTATTTCCTATGGACAGTAACTGATTCAGTCTAGTTTATGGATACCAACATATGTAGCAAAGGAACAATAATTTGCATAGGAATAATAAACTCCATACTCAAGATAATGGTTACTTCTCTTTCTCTCTGTCTTTTTCTAAAGATTTTATTTATTTGTCAGAGAGAAAGAAAGAGCACAAGCAGGGGAGCCACAGGCAGATGGAGAAGCAGGCTCTCCACTGAGCAGGGAGCCCAATGTGGGACTCGATCCCAGGACCCCAGGATCATGAGCTGAGCTGAAGACAAGATGCTTAACTGACTGAGCCACCCAGGCACCCTAATGATGGTTACTTCTCAATGGAAGAAAATAGAATGGCACTGGGGATCAGTACACAGGCAGCATCCTCTGTGTCGGAAATTCTTAATTTCTTAAGCTGGATGATGAATATGTGGATATCTTTAATGTTATTCTCTATGCTTGTTATATTATTCTCCATTTTTCATATTTCAGAACTATTTAGCCATCCTAATGATTACGTGCATGTGTATATATGAATAAGCCAATGAATAAACAGATGAGTAAGACCTGACTCTGAATTCTGACTCTGTCATTTAATAGCTGTCTGAGCTAAGTTAAGCTACTTAAGTGTCTGTGTATTTGTCACCTCACCCATAAGGCTAAAGATAATAGCACATGCCTTACAGGACTATTGTGGTGATGAAGCGGAATAATATATGTAAAAAGGTCCGGGCACAGTGCTTCATACGTGACAAGTCCTTAGCAAATCATAGTTTCCTTTTTCTGAACTTTCAGCAAGTATAATAAGGCCTTGATTTTGATAAACTTTTAATTTCAACAATTATGCTATGCCTCAAGGAGGGGCTTTCTTTCTTTTGTTTTCTAAAGCCTTTCATGTTCCTTCTCAGATTATAAGAGTGGTGGTCATTCAATGCAGAAAATTTGAAAAACACAGAAACATATAGAGATGGAAATAAAAGTGCATTGTAATTCTGCCCCTCATAAACTGCTATAACTATATAAAATATTAAAATTAGAATAATAACTATTTAGGTCTGGGACATGGTTCTTTAACTTCACAATATAAGGTAAACATCTTTCTGTATCAAATATTCTATGACGTCACTTCTGGCTGTATATTATTCAAGCGTTTGGGATATTTAGGTATATAATTAAGGGTGCAATGAACTTCCTTGTTGAGAAGTCTTTGCCCACATTTCTTACTATTTCCTTGGACAAAACAGTTGTGGAAATCTTGCTCAAATTGTACGTGCATTTGATGACATCTTATGCCTACGGCTATTTTGCTTTCCAGAAAGACTGGAAAGAAAGAAAGAGAGAAAGATTGTACCAATTATGCTGCCTTTAGCAATGCTGGAGAGCACTACTCTTCCACATGAGGAGGGTACTTTCTACAAGAGAAATTGGAACAGACATGGACTTAATAGTAGAATCTACAGAATAATTTCTAACTGGTTTGATGTTTAAAGACTGCCAGCAAAGGGCCATACCTTCACAGAGAAGAGGACTTCTGTGGGCCACTGAAATCTAATTTTAACAGGCTGCCATGCAGAGGGATTCCAGTCAAGCTTCTAAGTGTCAACTTCTATCTGGAATCAACTAAACACAGAGACCAGTTGGACATGATTTGGGAACCAACTGATCTGTGGGTTTTCTAAATCCAGGCCCAATGGTGATATAGCTGGAATATGGTACAAAACAAGCCAAGCACTCAGCTCCTGGCCAAGGCCCGCAACTTCAATTTCTTGTGTCTTGGACGTTCAGCTCTAACATTTCCCCTGCCTCCAGCATGAAGGGTCTGAGACCCACTCTGAAGTGGTTAAATGAAAAAAAAAAAAAAAGGAAGATAGCAAAAAGCATTGACTAATAAAAGCTTCCACTTTTCGTTAATTAATTTCGGCAACTCTAACCCTCTGGCACCTGCCAGCTTCACTCTGTATTGCAGCCAATGAATTTCAAAAATAGTTAATGAACTCTTCTTTGTGATAGGACCCTGAAAACTTAACAGCCATAATTAATAGGAAGTGCAAAGTGGGGAAAGTGTCACTTGCTGATAAACAGAATTTCCTCATCTTGTTGATACAAGAGTCCTGCCCATATGTGAAAGTGATGCTCTATCGAGTCAAAGAAGACCTATGACTGGGTTTACACATTGAAAGTAAATGAAGGACAAGTATTGGTCTTGAAAAATGATCTCCCTAGGCTAAAATCAGACCCCTTTCCCAAAGTTCCACAATCACTGCATCAAAATATTGGTAAGAACTCATGACAAAGTGTCCAGCAACCTTAGAGGGTCAGTCATCACAGCCAAAGTAGGGCATCGAATTTTACATTCCTGACTAACAAAAATAAACATGGGAATTAATGGGTGCTGAGAAGTCAAACACTAAATTGCTGGTAGCTCTCTGATTTCAGTTTGGGAAGGATTTTTCAGTGTGAATTTCTTGAAAGCAAATGCAAATAAAGAATCTGGAAATAGTGAAAATGGCTTAGTGGCTAGAAGGAAGTGACAGATCTGAGCAGGTTGGACCTCACCTAAATGTGGGGTTTCCCCCATGGGATTCTGCACCTGCCTGCATTCTATTGTAAGCTGATTTTAATTATTTATTTTTAAATATTTTATTTTTAAGTAATCTTTACACCCAACCTGGGGCTTGAACTCACGATCCTGGGATCAAGCATTGCACGCTCCATGGACTGAGCCAGCCAGGTGCCCCAGCAAGATGATTTTAGATGGTAAATGGTCAAACACGTTTTTTTCAGCTTAATAGTTAAGGATTAATTGTAATTCATATTTAAACCACTCAACTACCACAGTAAAACCTTCGTTTCACAAGAGTATACTTTTTCTTTCAAAATAAATGTACTTAAGTTTAAAAAATGAGAGGAGTTTAAAAATTAAATACAAATGTAGGTAGAACTTGGTTCTGCCGAAAATGGAAAATCTGGAATATTGTGGAAAATTTCAAGGTAGCTATTTTATAACCTTCCTTCTTGAGCTTTAAGATGTACATTTCATCAGGGGCGCCTGGGTGGCACAGCGGTTAAGCGTCTGCCTTCGGCTCAGGGCGTGATCCTGGCGTTATGGGATCGAGCCCCCACATCAGGCTCCTCTGCTATAAGCCTGCTTCTTCCTCTCCCACTCCCCCTGCTTGTGTTCCCTCTCTCGCTGGCTGTCTCTATCTCTGTCGAATAAATAAATAAAATCTTAAAAAAAAAAAAAAGATGTACATTTCATCAAATCTGAGAAAATTTTAATTATAAAATGAACCATTCTTTTATGTGCCACAAAGAAACAAAATGCTGCCCACTGAACTCTGGCCCATGCTTTCTTAGCAATTAGAATTTTATGTTTAATGAAAGCGCTCTTTTCGACTTATGAGTCATATTTTTTTTTTTTAAATATGGAACGCTTCACGAATTTGCCTGTTATCCTTGCTCTGGGGCCATGCTAATCTTCTCTGTCTCGTTCCAATTTTAGTACAAAGCGAGCACAGTCATCATTTTTTTTAAAACACATATTACGAGGGCTCTGTTTCTGAGCCTTCCTGCATGTACAGTAACTTCTCATTTAAATTCATAGCACAGTGGAATCATTCTGAAGCTATTTTAAAAACAATAAATCTCAATTCCTGTGGTACTGACGTGGCACCTAACTGAAGTGGCAGCTGAGCACCTGTGAGTGCATTTTTTCCATGTAGCGGCAAGTGCGCCCACGGTATTTTTTTGCTGCATCCCGTCTCAGATGCACAAACCTGCATCTTAGAATTAGTAACATATGGGGCGCCTGGGTGGCACAGCGGTTAGGCGTCTGCCTTCGGCTCAGGGCGTGATCCCGGCGTTATGGGTTCGAGCCCCACATCAGGCTCCTCTGCTATGAGCCTGCNACAGCACCTTCTTCAAGGGTCTTCTTCAAGGTCACTGGGAATTGTTTCCTGTCTTGTGTCCCAGGCTTCTTCCAGGAGCAGAGATCACCACCAAAGAGGGGAGGTCACTTAGAAAGCCTTAGAGGAAAGAATGCGTTGGATGTTGGCATGCTGTGAGACTTCACACTATCCTGTGTTGTACAGGGAGGGTCCTCACTCCGTCACCAGCCAGGCTGGGGCAACGAGGTGACTGCTTCACGCAGCAAAGCATCACACGATTGTGATGTATGGGCAAAATTCCCCATCGAGTCAAGAGTAGAGTTTATGTAGGAGTCACCTCCGTGGCTTCATTACCCACCATGCCTTGCACAAAACAGGTCATAGATGAAAGACAGTTGACAGGACAGCTAATTGTAGATAATTTTCAATCTCATTCCTCAATGAAATAATACTGACCTTTCAGCAGTGATATCCTCTAATAAATGCTACTATGAGTAGCGTTAGGAGGACTTACTGTCAGCCCAGGCACTGTTCTGTCTCACTTTTCTTAACTAATTTGCTGTTTAACAAGCCCAAAAGTAGATACTGTTATTATCCTGATGTTACATGTGAGGAAGCTGAGGCATGGCATCGTCCATGAACTTGCCCAGCATCACACAGTTGTGAAATGTCAGAGCCAGATTTGAACTTAGGCAATCTGGCTTAGCATTAATGCACTTAACCATTATGCTTTATTGCCTCTACCACAGAACACTGAAAAGTTGTCATAAAAGAATAAAAACAAATATGATTACCTAAACATGCAGATACCTAGTAAATGTATAAGTAAACCATGCTCTCTGGATTTTCAATAAACATTTGTTTATTGATTGTTCAAAGAATGAGGCAGAAAGAAGTACTCCACAGTATGTTAGAATTAACAGTAACAAAACCCACACAATTAGCAAATGCACTGAAGACGGGGAGGGAAGACTGATCTTAAGACTGTGACTGTGAAGTTGAGGCAAAATGTCAAACCAAAGCAAAAAGTTTCAGGCTCTCCAAAGAGCACCTACAGCAGATACGCTGACTCAGCATGTAAAAGTCCTCACGTGGGCCGGTCATGGGTTAAGTTCAGGCCTTATTTTGACCACGACAACATCTGGAATTCAGTGAGCTACAACAATGAATTACTTTGAACTGAAATCATGTATTAGGAAGTTTCGTCCTTGTACGGAGTCCAGCAGGCTGCGGTGAGTACTGCGTTAGGAAAGCTAATTAAACCAAGGAATTGAATTTTTCTTTTTTAAAGAAATGGCCATTGGGTGTTAATCAGCTGTAAAGAAGAAAGCAGAAAGCCAAGGGGATCCATAAAAGAGCTTTGCCCTGTAAGGACAGTTGCCTCACCTCTGACCTCCGTAACAGGAAAGAATTTGGCTCTGGCAATATTCTTTGTGAAATTAGCAGCTTGAATCCCTGCCACCAGCAAATGAGTTTTCTCTACTCAGAATGAATTCTCCTGAGCCACTGAAACAAAGGTCCATGCTCCTGAATGGCTGTTGTTTGGAAGATTGCTGAACTGCAAAACCTTCCCCTTCCCCCCACCCCCTCGCCTGGAAGCTGAGAGCTGTGGTATTCAGCCTCCTGTCCTATGGTACAAAACTCACAGAAAAGAAAAACTGGCTGGGCAAGTAGGCGATAAGCCCAAGGTGAAAAGTGAAAACTGCCTTGCAAACGTGAAGACATGCATAAAAGGAGCAAGTAATAAAGGAGGAGGGACGGACTTATTGTGCTACCTCTTACCTTTGAGCTAATCCCCGTGGCTGGATTACCGATTATTGATGGCACCAGAAAGTGATATGTGGGGACAGGCAAGGAAGAGCAGCTGGATTCTAGTGAGTCTGAAGTCTTCTCTGCGTCAGTTGTAATCAATGGCTGACCAGCTGCCGCAGGGTCAGCATACTCAGAAATTTCCACCTCTCTCATGTCAATAGTCTGGCGATTTTCACGTTAAAATACTTTAATACACATTACTGTAAACAGTGATAGATGTCCCACTACCATTGCTGGTTCTACCACTTCTATCTTGATAGTTTGCCTTTTGTGAACACACATTCTCAGGGGGTGAGTTGGCGGCCATAGCGCTGTATAACTTTCTCCAGCGCCAAGGAAACCATTTAAGGATTGTTGTGAATCTTCCTGTCAACGCCAGGTCCTGTCTCGTCACATCGTTCTATGAAAACAACGTATCACTGGGAGAAGTATTCCAACTCATCCATTCAGATCCTACCCCATTTAGTGTTCTGACTATGCTTCTAACTATTTCAAATGAAATATCCCCTCGTCTGCCGAATGCTGAAAAATGGAGTCCTTCTGAAGAAACACACACCAAATCATGATAGAAGTAACAATATTATTGTAGATTGTAGTATATTTATTTATTTTGGCTAGCACAGTTCCTGGCTCATAGTAAACACTCAATAAATAGTTATCAAATAACTGAAGCATAAGTATGTGGTGGGTGTTGAAGGCAGCTGGGCATTTTGTATACCTCCCTACCTCATGCTATCACTCAGTGTCTTCCAGTCACTTCTTGTACGTCTGGGCTCCTGGACTGGTCTGGATCTCCCCCTGTCCTGACCTTACTGTGACAACCAAAGTGCAAGTAGCCACCTGAGGGCTGCTTCCATTCCTTCCACATTCTTAGGGGCACAGGTTCTAGATCTCCCTCCTCTCTGTGTCTGCAGCATGTTACCTAGGGGGTCGCCATGTGGGAGCCCATGGGCTTGTCCGCCAGCTCCAGGGACTCCTAGAGGCCTTCTTTGGGGACGCCCTCTCTCTTCGCCCCTTCACCTGTCGTGTCTCACCCATCTGTTACATTAAGGTGGCAGCAGCTATGCCCATACAGGAGAGCCCAGAGACAGTCCCAACAGAGAAAATGGACGTGGGACATAGACAGTTTTCTAGGGAAAATACACAAAATCTCCAAGAAAAAGAAACAAAAAACCCCAAATCCCACTTGTTGCCAAAGAATGCAAAATTAAAAGGATTAGGATACACCCATCAGAAAGACAAAAAGTAAAAGGAATGAGAGAGGATGGGAAAAGGCATTCTTACTGTCTGGGGAAAGCAAATTCATACAACTTACTGGAGGACAATTTGGGATATGTATAAAATCCTTAAAAGGAGGATAGTGTCAAATTCAGGAATTTCACTTCTAGGAATTTTCCAAAGGAAAAAGAAATTAGACAAGATGTACAGCTGACCCTTGAATAACACAGGGTTGAAATGTGTGGATCCACTTACATGTGTATTTTTTTTTTTTATAAATACAGTATAGTGTTGTAAATGTACTTTCTCTTCCTAATGACTTTCCTAATAACATTTTCTTTCCTCTAGCTTACTTTATTATATGAATACAGTGTCTAACACAAATAATATAAATGTGTTAACTGACTGTTTACATTATCAACAAGGTTTCCAGTCAACCATAGACTATTAGTAATTAAGTTTTTGGGGAGCCAAAAACTATATATGTGGATTTTTGACTGAGCAAGGAGTTGGTGCCCCTAACTCCTGCATTGGTCAGGGTCAACTGTATATACAGGGATGTTCAATATAGCAATATCTATAACAGCAAAAGCAGGAATTTGGTAAAATAAATTATACTCCATTTTTAGAATTCTGCGTGACCATTAACATGATGTGTTTGTGTGTGTATGCATATATGTACATACACACATATAATTATATAAATATGTAAATATACATATATAAATATGTAATATATATATATTTTTTGACACAGGGACATTTGAATATTGTGTTCAGTGAAAAAGCAGACCACAGGACAGGTGATTGGATGTGATATTTTTGCAAACAGATTTCTAGCATTCTTATGCTTAAAGTCTCTAGGGATATGTACAAAACAGTAACAACAGTGAGAATATGGACGATTTACATTTCAAACTTTCTTCCAATATACATTTGTGCTTTTTGACAAAGTAAGTGTGTTATTTCAACAATATAATTGCTCATGTGGAGTAAAAAAAACAAGAGAGGTTTTCATTTTTCTACTCCCAATAAGAAAATCCACAAAAATTACAATATTTTAAGCTGAAAGCATTCTTAAAGAACACTTTAACCCCTTATTTCACAAATACGTGGACTGAGGCCCTGGGGAATTAACTGACTTGCCCAAAGGTGTCGCCCCGGGTCACTTCAGAGTGAGGGACAGAGTGAGAACCTGAACCCAGAACAGCATTTTCTAAAGCAACACGGTGCTTCTGAAGGGGGCTCAAGCACAGAAGCATTACAGGAGGACTGAATGGCAGCCTGGTCTGTGGGCACAGCCAGTCACTGGCTCGCAGTAGATCTTGAAAATGGCCCAGAGCACGGCCGGCTGAACAGCTGAAAGAAAACTTTCAGAGCATGAAAAATGTTCCACCAGTCTGCCTGACAAGCTGTATTTTCCCATTTGGTAGGTGAAATCCTCTCCAGAAAATGCTACAGTACAAAGAGCTCCTTTCTCCGAGGTGTGAATGACGTCTTTCATGAGGAAGGCTCCGAGGTGATCAACGGGAGGCCAGGAATAATTAAGAAGCCCCACAGCCAGGAGAGGACTAACGCAGAGCCTCCATTCAGTGTATTCACCAGATGAATAGATCAGCAGAGATCAATAATAATAATTAAAAAAAAGTAATTAGAGATTCTTACTCACGTGTGCTGCCCTTGCCATAAGGTTAGTTCTTGAGGTGACATTGAGAGGCCTCACTACTTCAGTTCTGGGATCCAGGTAACACTCTGGATGGATTCCTGCATCTTTACATCTATGTAGGAGGCAGTTAGCTCCTGCAGTGGAGCTCGCTGGTCCCTTGACAGTGCTCGCTCCCCTGGTCCCTTCCCCCAGCCTCCCTTAGGCTTCCTCTAAGGACTTGGACCAAAATCCAGGAAGCTCTAAAATCATTTTCTTCTGGTCAGGCAAAGGCCATATTACCATCTTTGAGCTGGGTAGCAGAGTATTTTCAGTTCGGTAACACCCTCAGCTATATAAGTTGATCTGGAAGCTTATATATTTTTCCTGAACTGGTCTTAGGTATTTTTTCCTTGAATTGATCTTTTCTCTTTGCTTTCCAGGGGCTCCTGGGCTAGGACGTCTCAAGAGCTCATCAAAATGTGAACCCTACTTCCATTAGGTTGGATTAGGTTGGACTGTATATCACAGAAGAATGCATAACATCTGGCTAACATGGAGAACAGTTTCTGGTCTGGAAGTAGACCCCCTAGGTGTGGTGGTAGAGCAGCTTTCTGTGTCCTCAGGGACTCAGCCTGCTATAGTTTTTATTTGCTATATTCATCAAAGTGGCTTATATTCTCAATGCCATCTCATGATCCAGCACAACTGAGAGTTCCAGCCGTTTGAACCCATTCCAGGCAGCAGAAAGGATGAAGAGCAGAAATTGCATGAAAACAGGTTCTAACAGAGCCTTGCTAGCCTGGGAGGCATTGTCTTCTGAGGCAACTTTGATCCTACCTATGCTGATCCAGAATGTATTTCTCTTTTAACTTTTAAAAGGCAGTCATTTCCCTCACTTCCCATTTCTGGCACCTTACTGTAGCCCCGAACTATAATAACTAGGATTATCTTAGAGTAAATGATCTCCTTTCGCCTCTCTCTAGGTTCCGGGCCAGGATTCCTCCAACTTGTCCTAATGCATCTCAAACAGCCCAGAACTGCCAGTGCAAAATAAACTATTCCAAAAGAAGGAGAAGGTTATTCCTCCCCTCTCCACTTTTAAGTCCTGATTTTACGGATAAAGGCTCTTAGAGATGGAAAGGTAAACTGTCCTTTCCCCACACTTAACATTATAAAGAACTTCCTTATATTTAATCTAAATGCCTCAAATATAACTCAAACACATTTTATGTTTTACCTTCTTTGGAAATGGAGACCAATTAGCTGTATTACATCTAAATCTAAGACTATACTTTTCAGGGATCATTTCTATGATTTGTATCAGACCTAAATCTTAGAAATAAGATAAGTAGTTAACAGGTGAGATATGGTGGATTTCTATTTTGGGGGGAGAGGATTGCAAGGAATTGTAGTATTTTAAGATTTTATTTATTTGGGAGAGAGAGAGAGTGCACAGAGGGAGAGTGAGAGGGAGAAGCAGACTCCCCGCTGAGCAGGGAGCCCGATGATGCAGGGCTCCATCCCAGGACCCTGAGATCATGACCTGAGCAGAAGGAAGACACTTAACCAACTGAGCCACCCAGGTGCCCCAGGAATTGTAGCCTTTTAAAAATACTATTTAATAAGCTAGAAAATCTTTTGGAAATATAGTGATCTATAAGCATTGTACTTCCATGGCTCAAAAACTCATGCAAACATTTGGAGATATCAACGTCCAATCTTGCGGCTGTGATCTGTAGAAAGGAATAGACTGCCTGCTTCAAGGTCATGCTAATATAACTCATCTAGGAATCAATGACAGATATTCCATGCCTAGTCTTGTTTATCTGTGATAAGAATTTAGCATACTGGAACAATTCTCAATATCTGCAGCAACCTTTTGTAAATCTAAGATTTTAATTAAAAATAAAATTCTGAGGAGCAAAAAAACCTTGAGAGTAACCATGCCATACTGAAAAAGAGTATGATCTACAGAGCCAAAGAGACCTGGATTCAAATCCTAGTTCTGTCACTTAATGGCTAGATAGTTCTGAGTAAGTCACTTAGTTTTTTTGAGCCTCGGTTTCTTCATCTGCCTAATGGTATCAATCACATCTGTCCTGCTGGTCAGCGGGGCAGGGGAGGGGAGGTCTGGGAAGGATACTGCACTAAGCTGGTGGACTGTAGATTGCTTACTCCATAAACGTTTCTAGATTCGAAAATTAGGGACATGGTAGGCTTCATGAGGACTGGACAGTGTTTTTTTGGGTTTTTTTTTTTTTTAGGGAGAAGCTGGTCAAATCAAGATTTCAGTTGTTGGGCACCTGGATGGCTCAGTTGGTTGCACTTCCGGCTCTGGGTTTTGGCTCAGGTCATGATCTCATGGGTCATGAGATGGAGCCCTGTGTTGAGCCTGAGCACTGCACCAGTCACACCACACCAGTCATATCGTTTGGGCTCCGAGCTCAGCAGGGAGCCCTCCTTCTGCCTCTCCCCCCACTGGCGCAGGTGCTCCCATGCACTCGCTTGCTCTCTCATAAATAAATCTTAAAAAAAAAAAGTTTTCAAATTGTACTGAGGGGGAAAGAAAGAAAAGCCAAGATAAAACTATAAAACAAAGTCCGTGAACGGCATCAGGAGCTTCCATTTTTGTGTGGAATGTCTTCGTCAAGGCAAATTCCCTTCAGACAGGAAAAACAAGGATGGGACAAGCTCTGACATGAGGAAATGAGGTCAACTAGGGAAGAAGAGCTTACGCACTCACCCAGCTCAGTGGTTCTCCGTCCCGATCGATGCTCGAGCCTCAACCATAGAGATTCTGATTCTGTGGGCCCTGGGAATTAGATTTTAAAAACCTCACCCCCCTCTTCAATGGCTCTTAACGCTGCTGGCACACTAGGATCCTCCGGGGGTGCTTAAAGAAGCAATGCCCTCTGGAACGCCCCCTCCCCAGAGATGCTGATTCATTTGGCCTGTGAAGGGACCCAAGCCCCAGTGGTTTTAAGGCTGTGAGTCTGATTCAGGTGATTCTAATGTGCAGCCAGGGTTGAGCTTGAGTGACCTCACCTGGATGAGCTCCAGAGTACTGAAAACACTTGCAAGTGGAGTCACTGGCCATCTTTAAGGAACTGTGAAGGATGTGTGGGAAGAATATTTGGGGTGGTTTTGGAAAGACTCAAGATGGGCAAATATGATCCCAATTTTCAAAAAAGTAAAAAAAAAAAAAGGTACTCTAATCTGTAGTTCTGGCAACTTGGCATTAGGCTCATGCAATATTTCTTTTTATTAAAATATAGTTTATAAATCAATAGTTTATTGCTAATAAATCAATAGAAGTCAATACAATCCTGCAGTTTCAACAAGAGACACATCAAACTAACTGTATTCCTTATTTCAAGAAAAGTACCCGACTTCTAGATAAAGGGCATGTAATGTAAAAACTCATTAAAGGTACAGTAGTCCCCCTTATCCCAGGGCCCCCAGGGGATGCCCAAATGTTCCAAGGTCCCCAGGGGATGCCCCAAACTGTGGTAGTACTGAACCCTATATATGCTATGTTTTTTTCCTATACATATACAACTATGATAAAAAGTAATTTATAAGTCAGGTACAATAGAAGGTTAACATATCTAATAATAAAGAGAGCAATTATAACAATATACTGTAATAAAAGTTATACACATGTGGTCTCTCTCCCTCTCAAAATATCTTCTTGTACTGTACTCACCCTTGGGATGATGGGAGCTGATAAAATGCCTAGGCGATGAGATGAAGTGAAGTGAATGATGGAGGCATTGTGACGTAGCATTAGGTTGCTACTGACCTGACAATATTTCAGAAGGAGGGTCGTCTGCTTCTGGACCGTAGTTGACTGCCAGTGACTGGAACTACAGAAAGGAAATCCTCAGGTAGGTGGAGACTACTATACGTAGCAAAGCTCTGTGTGTGTGTGTGTGTGTGTGTGTGTGTGTGTGTGTGTGTGTGTGTGTGTTAAGGAACCAAGATCCATGCTGTTCAAACTTTATTGTGCAGTGGCTCCCATGAACATCTTGTTAAAATGCAGATTCTGAGTCTGTAGGTCTGGAGTGGGGTCTGAGATCTGCATTTTAATGAGCCCCCCAGTGTTGCACAAGTCCATGTGCCACACTCTTGAGTATTGCATAACAGTAGTTAGGTGGGTTAGCAAGCAACTGAACAGCTATATCAAAAGAAGATTGGGGCACCTGGGTGGCTCAGTTGGTTGAGCATCTGACTCTTGGTTTCAGCTCAGGTCATGGTCTCAGGGTTGTGGGATCGAGCCCCAGTGTGGGGCTCCCCACTCAGTGCGGAATCCACTTGAATTTCTCTCCCTCTACTCCTCTGATCCAGCTGTCAGTGGCCTAATTCTGTGGAAAAGGGTGAGCAAAGAAGTTTTCTGAGAGAGGGACAGCTGGGCAATACCCCAGTATGTCTACTCGAACCCTTCTATCTATCTTAGCAGTCTGTCATTTCATCCATACAGCCAATAGAGTTTCTACAGGTAGTACTTCCAGCACCTGGAGTCCGCTAGAAGCAGAGGAGACTTTGGCCACAGGAATTTTGAAAGTCTAGTAGGTCTTGCTACAGTGGTCCCAAGAAAGGACCTGTGAAGCATTTTATGGGGTGCTTTTGGAGACCATTAAATAAAATGGTTTGTCATAAAGCAGTTGGAGTTTATCAGTTGAATAAAAATATAAGAGGGCTATTTCAATGAGCCGGCTGGTAGAAGTCTTATTAAAATGAGCAGTTGGAGCTAATACTAGCAGCGAACAAATACGAACGAAGATCTTAATAGACTTCATAAGGAGGTTCCCAGGGCAACCTACCAGCAAAAGGCAGGAGCTGTTACTCTGGACGAGCTGCTGCAGAAAGTGAGCGTGTCAAAGGCTGTCTTGAAGCTGTCATTGTGCCTGTTTTCAGGCAGGGACTTCCCTTCCTCCGCATGGAAGTCGGGATGGCGGGCATTTCTCTGGCTACACCCATAGCTGCAGGAGGCTACCCTGACAAGGTGCAGCCGACGACATCAGACTTCAGAAGCCGCTGGGCCTTTGCTCTGACTGACATATTTAAGATGGGGAGAAAACCTTTCATTCACTCCCCAGAGATAATTTTACAGAGCAATTATCACTGGGAAAGGTAACAGAGGGATGGTACAAGATCCTATCATAAAAACAAGCTTTGCTCAGACATGCTCCGAACGTCTGAAGGTGAGAGGAGGAGAAAGGGAAAAGGAGGTTAATGGGACTGAAAGCGAACTTTGAATCCCTGACACTTCAGCCTGGGGTCAGTTCTCAGGAGAAGTGTTTCCCTGCATAAAAAATGTCTGGGGAAAGCTTACTACGGCCTCTTTTAAAAGGGAAAAAAGTAGAGGAGAAATACTGTTTTCAAGTACTTACACGTAAGAAATCTTTGAATGGGCTTCATCTATAGAAAATACAGATTTTCTGAGCAGTGGACCACAGTAATACACTCTAGTCCCGGGTCTAGTTTCCGGTTACTGAAAGGAGATGTTCGGATGATCCGAGCACCCTCTTCAAGGAAGACTTTGAAGGGCAGATGTATCTAGGTTTGTTTTGGGCGAGGCGAGGGGGGGGCTGCCTTCTTTTGACTCATCTTCGTGGCCTACTGTACTTTCACATAATAAACAAAATCTCAGAAACCTTCCCTTTAATTTCACTTATTGTTTTTCTAATGCCATTCAGGAGGCAAGGCAACCCATCTAATTAAGTGTACTTGTACATGCAGGTGTTCCCATTAAAGAAATAAAAATCAATGGCAGATTGTGCTAATTTTCACAGCCAACAATATTGGCCCACATTATTGGACCATGATTATAGTTAGTTTACTGTCTGTTTATCTGTTGCTGACTTTTTTTTTCTTTAATGATAGCATCAAGTGTAATTATCAAGTAATCTTCAGGGCATAAAAAGGAGCTTCATTCAACTCCTCGGTAATAACAGTCATTACTGTACTCTCTAAAAACAATTGGCTAGTTACTTGCAGCTTCCAAAGAGCTCCCCAATCCGGAAAACTGCAAATTACATAGTAATGATTATTGAGGTTCTGTGGTAACTCCAGTCATAATTTCAATGTAATTGGTAGAGCGCGAATAACTATGAATTATGTCATATATACAACCTATTTACAGGGAGCTCACACGGTTATTTGTGGTATGCATAATAAAGCAAAATTTAAATTGAATGTTAATTTTAATAAAAATCACTTTTATACCTCATTTTCATTTGAATGGATACCATCTGTTTTAAGGTGCTAGCAGGGAGCAAAGAAAAAAATGAACTTTTAAATAATTATTTGTTGTTTCCACCTTTTCAAATTTAATGCTGAAAGCCCATGAATGAAACAAGAGACTTTGATACAGATTGTCCTCCACAGCAGGGGGTTGTCCAAGACATTAACAGATGTTAATTAAGAATATTGAGGTATTTTTCTAAGCATACGAAGAGAGCTCTTGGATTTCAGTTTGGTGTCAGATTTGTGATCATTGTCCAAGTTTAGGATCATCTAGTAGCAAACCCTCAAGCTAGGGTTTGATCACAAGTAGTTTACTTGGGAGGTAAGCCCGGGAAACACCAGTGAGGGTGCAGGGATGTGAGGTCAGGAGGGGAAGGAAGCAAACAAGGCGCACATTACCACTGTGGGCACCTGGTGGTCGATGCTTCGGGGGACGCTGGAGAGGATGCAAGGAACACACCTCAGACAGTCCCAACCAGGGGGTGAAGAAGTTGTATTTACCCACCCACATGTTGTCATCTGGAAATGGCTGAGGGATGCGTCAGGCTCAGTTACTCTCCAGGCTTGCTCCAAGAGTGGGCAGAGTGGGATAAGCGGCCAAGAGTGCTTCCTGAGACAGAGTCACGTTCTGCAAAGTGCCCCTAACATACATGGCAGACTTTCAGTTGAAGATTTGGGGTAACAGAGGGGATTTACATCTAAATGAACATATTCATTCTAAATGAACATTTAAACTGAAGAGTAAACATTGCTATTTGTAAAGGTCCTTGCCATCCCTCCCCTCACCATTGGTTATGGGTTGAACTGTGTTCCCCCAAAAAGGTATGTTGGAATCCTAATCCCTAGTGCTTCAGAATGTAATCTAATTTTTTAAAAAAATTTTTAAAGATTTTATTTATTTGAGAGAGAGAGAGCATGAGCCAGGGGAGGGGGGGTTGGACAGAGGGAGAGGGAGAAGCAGGCTCCCCACTGAGCAGGGAGCCCGATCCAGGACTCGATCCCAGGACCCTGAGATCATGACCCGAGTCAAAGGCAGAGGCTTAGCCTACCGAGCCACCCAGGCATCCCAGAATGTAATCTAATTTAAAGATAATGTCTATACAGAAGAAATCAAGTTAAAACAAGCTCTCCAGAATAAGCCCTAATCTAATGTGACACAATCCTTATAAGAAAGGGGACATTTGGACACGGAGACAGACATGTGTGGAGGGAATATGATAAGAAGAGACACAGGCAGAAGACAGCCATCTGCAAGCTGGAGAGATAGGTCTGGAACAGATCCTTCCCTCAGAAACCTGGGGAGGAACCAACTCTGCCTACACCTTGATCCGGAGTTCTAGCCTCTAGAACTGTGAGACAACACATTTCTGTTTTCAACCCACTCAGTTTGTTGTACTTTGTTACAGCAGTCCGAGGAAACCAATACTCCATTGTACCCAGGTCCCCACTCCACCAAGACCTTTCTCTTTCTCTCCTGTATTCCCACAATCATGCTCTTTTGCACAACAGGGAAAATTTCGAATTTTCTGTGATTTTATTGTGAAAAGCAAATGAATGCTCTTTAACTCCTTCGCATCAAGGTTAATCTGCAAGGAGGCTAGCAGTTCATGACCAATCCCATTCATCAGGCTTTCTTAAAAAAAAAAAAAAGAAAGAAAGAAAAAAAGGAAAAAAAATAGCAGTTCTTTCCCTACCAGTTAACTTGTTAACTGCTTGGCCTACCAGAATAAAGACCACACTTTCCAGCTCTCTTGCATCTAGATTTGGCCATATGACTATGTTCTGGCCAGTGGAATATAAACATAAGTATCTTAGGGTGATTTCTAGGAACGTTTCAAGGGAAATGACAAGAGGTATGAACCTTTATCCTCTTCTTTGTCCTGTCTTGTTGGTTATAGCTAGATAGCTGGATATATGGAATTGTCACTGGGGCTCAGGAAGGAGCCATTCCTTGGGAATGGAGGCCATGTTATCTAAAACAAGACAGAAGGAGCCTGGATCCCTGAGATCTTTATGGAGCAAGCCACAATACTAGCCCTGGGATGCTCATTTTTGGACTTTTACATTAAAAAAAAAACCCAAAAAAATTTTAAAGCTGTTACTCCCCTCCTTCATTCACAACTCAACCCATTTCTAATATATATTCCTTTAGCTACAGCTCCACCACAAATTGGAAAATTCCTTTAGTGTTTGCTAGCTGAAATCTCTAAGAGAAAGATCTTTCTAGACTCATTTTTTAATGCTTACAGCAGAGATGGCTGGCTTCCACCAGAGATTTTGTCCCCTTTCCACTGTGTAGAGTCGGGCCTGGGAAGTAGTTGTACAGTCTAGAAATACAGTCAACCTCACATGTAGGTAAAACTGTGTGTCTCACTTACAAACCAAAGCTCTTAAGAAGCACCTGTTCTCACATCACCATCCTCTCTTTCCCCGTTAGCCTGCTGGAAGAGACCTCTAAGGTGGTGGAGTAATTATATGGAAGGAGACTGGGATCCTGAATTACCATGTAGAAAGCTACCTGCCAAATATCATGTTGAATTATAAGGTGAAAAAGAAATAAGCATTCTTTGTGTAAACACCTGAAATTAGGAGAGTTATCTGTTTCAGGAATTAGTATTACCCTAATACAAGGCAAATCTGTATATCAGGGTCCCCCTTTCTGACTGTGGACTGGACGCCTGTGGTGGACTGTATAACTGTTCAACAATAGCTGGTTCCCCTCCCTGAGGAAGGATTATACTTCCCCATCATCTTGATCCCGGGCTTGACCATGTGTCTTGTGTTAGCCAGTGGAATGTGAGGAGATGTGATGTGCTTAATTTCCATATAGAAGCCTTTAAGAGCCAAAGAATGATTCATCACTGGAAAAGAAGCAACTGGCCTGCAACCAGCTCTCCTTCTTGAGATACAAACAGGTAGTAGGTGGGATTAAAAGAAAGGAATTATCCTTTGTAAATGTGCTAAGTACACCTCCTGGTGACAGACAACAGAGAATCATCACCTAGGGAATGCTTTCAGCAGGAGGTTTATCTAGGTTGCTTAAGGTAAACAAATCTGAAATTTATGCATTTATGTGGCACGGCCCACTGGAAAACTGTCAGTCAGCTATGTAATGATTAGAGTACAAACTGTAGATATTTCATAACTGAAAATCTCCCTTTTTCTAAGTGAAGCCTTCCTTAAAATTTTAAATCTGAACAAGAATGTGTCCTAATGCAGAAAGGGAGAACCGCACTGGCAGTCCCAAGTTTCTCCATGTTTCATTTGTACCTTAAGATTACCTGTATCTTTTGAATCATTAATACATTTCCATACTGGATAAGATCTATGATCCCTCTGAGTCTGATTCGACAATTCAACCTTTTGTATTATCTTGGCCATTTTGTTTCTCTGCTGTAGTGACCAGCAATGCCTCAGTAGGCGGGTACCCCTTCAACCTATCTGGAATTGAAGACAGTTTGGAGAGGAACCCGACCTGGCATGTCACAGACATGGAGTATGATCAGGAAATAACCCCATGTTCATCACCGCTCTCCCCACCATATTCTTCGAAGCCACTAATACTGTGGGTGTTACTTGTTATGGCAACGTACCCTTACCTATCCTGACTATCCTGGGGTCATGCATCTGCTCCTGGCCAAGTTTAAGGTTGGAATACATGCTCAGATCCATACCTTCAGCAGGATATTCTAGGCAGGACAGTCCCTTAGAAGGGGCTATAGGCAGGTAGGTAGAGTAGTCATGTTTACTGCCTTACTGTCACTTTATCTCTGACCACCACTCTCCATAGTCCTTTGCAATAGGATTGAACAACTGTATTATTTAGGATTCTTTTGATTGTAAATGTCATAAACTCAATTCAAATAACACTGGCCCACTCTCTTACATCATACACAAAAATTAACTCAAAATGAATTGAAGCTTTGAATGTGAGACCTGAAATCATAAAACTCCTAGAAAAAAAATATAGGCAGTAAGCTCTTTGACATAAGTCTTGGCAAAGAGTTTTTAGATTTGACATCAAAAGCAAAGGTGACAAAAGCAAAAACAAAGTGGGACTGTATCAAACTAAAAAGCTTCTGCTCCGCAAAGGAAACCATCAACAAAACAAAAAGGCAACCTACCAAATGGGAGAAAATATTTGCAAATCATATATTTGATAAGGGGTTAATATAAAAAATATATAAATGACTCATACAACACAATAGCAAAAAAAACGCAATCAGATTTAAAACTATGCAGAAGAGGGGCACCTTGGGGCGCCTGGGTGGCACAGCGGTTAAGCGTCTGCCTTCGGCTCAGGGCGTGATCCCGGCATTATGGGATCGAGCCCCACATCAGGCTCCTCTGCTGTGAGCCTGCTTCTTCCTCTCCCACTCCCCCTGCTTGTGTTCCCTCTCTCGCTGGCTGTCTATATCTCTGTCAAATTAAAATAAAATCTTTAAAAAAAATAAATAAAATAGGCAGAAGACCTGTAGAGATGTTTTTTTTCCAAAGAACACATACAGGTGGTCAACAGGTATATGAAAAGATGCTCAACATCACTAATCATGAGGGAAATGCAAACCAAAACCACAAAGAGTTACATCACACCTGTTAGCATGTCTATTAACAAGAAGACAATAAATAACAAGTATTGGCAAGGTTATAGAGAAAGCTGGAACCTCATGCACTGTTGGTGGAAATGTAAATTGCTGCAGCCACTATGAACACTGTATGCAGCTTCCTCAAAAAATAAATAAATAAATAACAGTATAACTGCCATATGACCCAGCAATTCCAACTTCTAGATATTCATACAAAGAAAATGAAAACACTAAGTCAAACAGGTGTATGCAGTCCCATGGTCATTGCAGTATTATTAACAACAGCCAGGACACGGAAGCAACCGACAACATGCAAGTGTCCATCAGTGGATGAACGGATAAAGAAAATGTAGTATAGACACACAATGGAATTTTACTCAGCCACAGAAAAGAGGTAATCTTGCCATTTGCAATGACATGGATGTACCTTGAGGTCATTATACTAAGTGATACAAGTCAGAGAAAGATACTCTATGATCTCACTTATATGTGGAATCTTAAAACAAAAACGAGATCCAAGCTCAAAAATACAGAAAACAGATTGGTGGCTGTCAGTGGCAGGAGTTGGGGGTGGGAAAAATGGGTAAAGGGGGTCCCAAGTTATGAGCTTCGAATTACAAAATAAATCAGTCTTGTAATGTCAGGTACAGTATGGTGACTATAGTTAATACTGCATTGCATAATGATCGCTAAGAGAATAAATTTTAAAAGTTCTCATCACAAGAAAAAAATTGTAACTATGTAAGATAACAGATGTTAAACAGACTTATTGTGACGGTGGTTTACAATACATACAAATACCAAATCACGTGCTACATTTGAAATTAATAAGTTATATGTCAATTACAACTCAACTTAAAAAAATTCAGACTGAAATATTCCTTATACCCAGACTCCTGTGGTCCCTCAAAATCTTCTCCAGACCCGGAATGCACCCACAGTGGACTAAAATACAGAATGGTCAGAGGACAGATGGTCCCTGCCTAGAATAAATCTCACCACCATATTTCTGCTAGCTGGTGCCACCGTCTTGAATAATAATGACCTTCTAGATGTCAGACTTCGGTCTTAAGGACCAAAGAGTTCCAACCTGCCTTATCAGATGACCCCGATTCCAGACCCTTGGCTTCTTGCTAACCACCGACTGCTGGAGGCCACCCCCGTCTTCTGCCTCTTTGGTACCAGACTCCTGAGCTGCTGAGCTCCCTTGGTCTCTCTGGGCTCTCAGGGGTCCTTGGCACTCCTGGGCCACTTTCCACCAGCGTAAATCAGCTGCTGCCTCTACCCCGATCTGATAGCTGCCTCTGAGGGACCAAAACACCATTCACACCCCTGCATTTGGTAGCTGAAGCGAAGAAAATTTGAAATGTCATACTTGGGCTGGCTACAATTGCCGGCTGCGAGAAGCGGCTTGTTTGCCCACTAGGCGGCGTCTACCTAACCCAGAGAGAAGCTTTCCTGTTGAGAAAGCACAAAGGAAGTGTTCTTTTGCTTCTCTTCTGCCTTTCTATTTATTCTGCTCACCACCATCACCCCCCCCCCAACCCTAAAAGTAACCTTCAAACAAGGCCCCTTTCTATTTCTTCCTCCCTGGAGGATTCCAGCTTCTCTCAGACTCCCCTGACTGTAGTAAGGCAAGAAGGCTGTTCTTTACCTTAAGTCCGCAAGGATTGACAAACTAGTTTTGCCACTGGGTTGTAATTGAGCCTGCTGAGTGCCGGTAACCTTACCTCCTCCCATTCCTTCCTTTCAGCTGATTTTCTCCAAAGTCAACAACAAGCTTAGCCACCCGTTTTCTTCTCTTTTCTTCTTTCCCACGTTACATTTACTTTGGAAGGCAGTGCAGCAGCAGAAGAAAATGTCTGCTATCAATTCAGCAGGACTTACCTACAGGGACTATAGGGGGCCTGAGTATCCGAGCGGGCACAAGCACACTGGGGTTCAGCCTGTGAATCTGCTCCCACAAAGTAAAAACTAAAGCTATGCTGATGAAAGACATTGCTCTCTGGAGGTTGGAGTTGTGCCTCTGAGCTCTTCACAGCAGCTGATTGTCTATAACCATTCCCCCCCCCCCCCCCCCCCCCCCCNNGCATGGAAGTAAAAATAGGGTCATAGCGTTAGGGGCAAAACCCCGTCTGTTACCAGAGGGAACTCCAGGCCTGCTCAAATTCTCCCTAGCTAGTTCAGAAAGCCCCAGGAGTGCATGTGGGGTGCTGTCCTTCAGGTACCAGGGGAAACTCACCATTTCCTCCAGCCGGGCTGGGGCGCACTCTCCACTGCCTCTTCCCGCTGCGGCTCTTGCTGGGACGCACCGAGGGCCCAGGCAGGGGCTGCCCAGCCAGCCGCGGCCATGATACAATCTCCTGCGTCCGTCCGCAGGCCAACCCCACTTCCCTCCATCAGGAAAGGACCTGAGGCCGACGCACGTGGAGCCATTTCCTTGATTGGGCCCCACGTAGATGCCTTTGCGCCTTCCTTCCAAGGTGTAAGTACTTAAGACTCACAGATCGGTTGAGCCAGCTTCACGCCCTTTCCTTTGTTTTGCTTCTCCAAAGTCATCTGGGGAAATAGTCATCGCTCCAGGTGGTTTCTCCCCTCTAGGAAAGGGTAGGGCCCCTTGCCCACTCTCGGAGGAACCTAAGATCTTTGGGGCTTAATCTGTCATGACTATACATTCATTGTAAGCATTTTTGAACAGTCCTAATTCCGTGGAGTAAAACACGAAACTGTGTCGTCTTCCAGTCTCTGGTCCCAATTGTTGAACCTCTTTTTCTCACTATGCAGTGAGCCCTTTAGCAGCAGTTTACATGCCTCAACGTCCTTACCACTCTTGATTAGTAAACAACAGTCCGGCTTTTTTTTGTTTGTTTAGCACTAAAAAGGGTCGCTTTTAAATGTCATCAAAAAATAACCACTGTTTACAAGTTGCCATAGTTTTCCTGGAGACTTTATTTTACACAGCCGTGTATTTTCAACTAGGGTTCACCACTGAGACGCAAAGGCAGTTTTAAAACCCACATTTAATCCTCAGCAGGCGTCGCGATTTCAGCAACCTCCCCACCTCTCCACACACACACTCACACCAACATCCGGAGTTGCCCCGGGGAGCAAGGCGCCAGAGGGGATGCACGCGTCCTGACGCCAGGTGTGGCCCGCCCTACGCGCCATCCCGCCATCCGCGCGCACTCCGCGGCGGCTTCCAGAACTTTCCACATGGGCTCGCTGCCGGTGCCCGTCAGGTAGCTGCACAACAGCGCCCCCCCCCCCCCCCGTGTCCCTAGCCCCCGAGGCCAGCCTGGGGTGGTCAGGCAAGCCCGGTCCCCTCACACTCCTCATGCCCGCATTTCCTCACCTCCCAGGCTTCGGACGCGAGTCCCGAGCTGCCCAGGTCCTGCTCTTCAGTCCGTTTCTCCATCTCGCCCGCCTTTGTGCCTCCAGGGACCTGAGGCGGGAGGGGCGCGCTGTGAACTGGGGCGCTCCTCTAGTGGAGGGGGCTCTAGCTCCTCTGGGATGCCTCCTCCCCCTTGACTGCCAGGCTCCAGCGGCTCTGGGCTGATGGGCTCCAACTCACAGTCCTGACCAAGCCCTTCGGTCCTCTGTGGGGAGGAGGTGGGGTTGGAAGTCTGGTGCGAGGCCACGACTAGTGTTGGAACGGCCAGTTCTACCACCTTGCGGTAAACTGTGAGTGGGGCGAGCGACTGGACGGTGGTCAGTTCTCTTTAGAACGTGAGCTTACTGCGTTTTGACTCCGTAGTTGGATCTAAGCACCAATTTGGGGACAAACAAAAAAGCCTCCCTCAGAAGCCTACTCCAGAATACAAAACCATCCCTCATGCCCTCTTTCCCTCCTACACACATGCTTTGAGGACCAGGAGCAGAGGCAAAGCCTGAAACCGCTCACCAAGCCACATCTTCCTGTCATTTGGTCTGCCTGTTGTTCCTGCATTCATGCCTGCTGGGGTGACCAGAGCACCTTGATGGCCAAGCAGTGCTGGCATTGGAGCAGAAGCAGCTGCAGCCCTGGCCACCGCTAGCTTTGTCCCTTTCACCCTGTTCTCTTCCCTTGAGTCCTTGAAATGTATCTATGGCTGGGGAAAAAAATACCCTCCAAAGTTAACCACTTTGAACCCATCCTCATTAGAGTCTTTTTTCAAGCCAAACTTAATCCAGTAATGTGAGATCTAGACATAAGGCATGGCCCTTTCCCCAAAAATCCCCATGTGGATTCCACTGTTATGTGGCTACAAAACCATACCCGCTTGTCTTCTGTGTGTCTCACAGTTTGTAGTGAAACAACTTCTTTTTTTACCACCGCCTCTTCAGATTTCTGATACTAGTTCTTAGGAATAATCCAAGGGCTGCCTCTTCAAAAATTAAAATCTCAACAAGACATTTCCTGCTGAATTTAAGGGATTCCTGTTCACACCAAATCATTGTCCTTAGAACACTAACTGTCTCTCTTCCTCAGATGAAGTTTTTGTCAGGAGGTACCTTGGTCCCCAGTGCAAATTTAACTCATGGTGGATCCTACCTATAGCACCCCCCCCCAAAGATGTCCTTGTGCCTTATCCCCGAAATGATGAATGTGTTACGTTACATGGTAAGAGGGAGTATGCAGATGTGATTAGATTATGGATCTTGAGATGGGGAGATTATGCTGGGTTATTTAAGTAGGCCCAATGTAATCACAAGGGTCCTTGTAATGGAAAGAATGGGGCAGGACAGTCAAAGATGAGGATATGAAGTAGGGCTATGAGCCAAGGAAGTCAGACAGCCTCTAGCAACTGGAAAAGTCAAGGAAATAAAGTCTCCCCTAGAGCCTCCAGAAGGAATTCAGCTCTATCTCCGGGACTCTTAAGAACATAAATTTATGTTGTTTTAAGCCACTAAATTTGTGGTCGTTACAGCAGCAATAGGAAACTAATATAGCCCTTTGGACAAACTGAGCCATTATTAAAGAATCTTAGGGTGAACATAGTGTAGGCTTCCAAGGTGGGACTCCTGTTCCATCTGTTACATCAAGGCCAAGATTTCCTAGGCTTCTTACATGTTGCTTTACACATGGAATCCTTATTGTCTATGGCTTTATGACCTCACTTCAGGAATATCCTCAGCTTGTCTAGGGTCAAGTGTCCATCCCTCTGGTCCAGGGCATGGAATGTCCTGATTTGCCACACCTGTGTCAGGAGATCTCTAGAATCAGGGAGTGGGCTCATCCCTTCAAATTATACTGGGCAAGAATAAAGAAAGGATATTCTGTCAAAGGAAAGTTAGAGTAATGTGATCAGAAAAAGACTAGACGCCAGGCAGGCATAAAACACAGATGTTTATAATGGAGGCTGAGGGAATCAGGAGGAGAGCTTTTGTAAGTGGTTTTATTAGAATATTAAAGCAACCTTGTATTATAAAAAATTCCAGTCTTCAGCCCAAAATATAGTAAAATCCCTTTTATTAAGTTGCTTTACATCATTTGCTCAGATTAAAGGATTTTAAGATTCTTGCAGGTAAATTTGATGCATGAATCTGGTTTCCTTTATCTGTAAGATATAACAGAGTTGCCATAATGCCTAGGAGCAGGGCCCCTTGATGTGACTGGAACATTTCCTGTTGAACAAAGTCACCTTATCTAATAGTTACCCTTTCCAGCTTCAAGGCAGCAAATCACTTGGATCACTGTGCTTTCAACCCAGCCTCACAAATGATGCCCAGGGAGCAAAGTTAGAGAGTCCATTCTCAGAGAGGGGCTATTAAAAGCCTTCAGTAAAGAAAAGTTCAAACACATGCAGATCAATGAAAAAGAAAATTACCCAAATGGAAGGTCTGAGATGTAAGAACATACCATGCATAAATTGAGTGGTAAATATGTGGGTATAACTAAGCAAAAATCTATTGAATAAAGCTATTAATAATACACGGATCGTACGGTTAAAAAAGACCTAAAATACCGGATAACAACGGCACGTGTATTGGGAGGATGAGGATCAAAGTGATCTAAGGTTCTTATATGATTTATGAGGAAAGTAAAATTATTAACTTTTGAAATGGTAAAGTATTCATGCTAATTTATTTAGGGTAAGCGATGAAAAACAGACATCAAGACTGTAATTTATGAGCAGTTCTAGTCTCATAAGTTAAAACTGAAGAACAACAGAAACAAGAGACGAAACTCAACTAATTAAAATCTTCTACAAGAAAGGGAGAAAAACATAAAAGGATAGGACAAATAGCACAAAATAACATAGAATTAATCCAAATATAGGAAAGGCAGCCAAAAAAGTGGGTCAGCATATAATGATAAAAGTTATGACTCACCAGAAAAATATGACAATTATAAACTTGTTTATACCCAATAACAGAGCAAAAATTAAACTACAAGGGAAAATCGACAAATCCATCACACTTAAATTTGAGTGACAACAAAACAATTGTGTGTCAAAACTTGTGGTATATAGCTAAAGGGATGGATGTTTGAGGGAAATATCTATCTTATACTTCCATTAGAAAAGAAGAAATGCTCAAAATTAATGGCCCAAGCATAGAACTTGAGAAGTTAGAAAAAGTTACAGCAGATAAGACTTAAAAAAAAAAAAAGTAGAAGAAAGGAAATCATAAACACAGAAGCAGAAATTAATGAGGTAAAAGCAATCATACAATAGAGAGTATTGACCAAGACATTCTCCGAACAGTTTAATGGCACTGACAAGCCTCTGCTGAGATTAATCAATAAAAAAAGAAAGCAGGGGTGCCTGGCTGGCTCAGATAGAAGAGCATACAATTCTTGATCTTGGGGTTGTGAGTTCAAGCCCCATGTTGGGTGTAGAGATTACTTATAAATAAAATCTTAAAAAAAAAAAACACGGACACAAATTACCAGTATAAGGAAAAACGTGAAGACTATAACTATGGATGCAACAGATTAAAAAAAGAAGAGGTAATTATGGACACCTTTATGCCAATAAATCTGAAAACTTAAAACCTATGTAAAAATTCTTGGAGAATCTAAATTGCAAAGGTGGACTCAAAAAGACAAAAAGGTCATTTCCAGGTGGTACGGGATGGAGTGGCCAACAGTCTGCAGAGCAACATGTCTGAATTTTAATGTGACTTCTGTGCCACGTTCCTCACCCATGACTCTGCATCTGTGAGGAAGACACACTGCAGTGGCAGGAAACACAAAAAGAATGTGAAAGACTATCAGAAAGGGATGGAGCAGGTCAGAGCCTGATCCACAAAATGACTGCTGCATTCAACAAGGAAAGCTACCTCCTACTCCATTCCCTGCTTCTCCTCCTGCAGGGGCAATGACCCACCTACCCCCCATCTCAAGGGTCCTCCTTGCCCTGGTATGATGCCAGCACCCCATATGGGGGGCCCTCCCATGATGCCAATGATGGGTCCTCCTCCTCCTGGGATGATGCCAGTGAGACTTGCTCCTGGAATGAAGCTTCCTATGGGAGGCCACATGCCAATGATGAGACCTCCCACCCGTACCATGATGGTGCCCAATTTGGTAGTGGGACCAAAAAAAAGAAAAAAAGCAATTTTCATTTGTATTGTGAAATGTGAAAATAAAATTGTCAACTCATTTAATTAAAAAAAAGAAAAGACGTGGAAAACAAATTATTTATGAGTAATACTACATGAACTAAACATTTATTTATTGCAGAAACTTAGCAAACTAGGAATAAAAAGAAATTTCTTAACCCCAATAAAGGGCATCTATGAAAAAACCTAACAGAAACATAAAACTGAATGGTGACCGGTGAAAGCATTCCCTCTAATATCATGATTAAGGCCAGGGTGCCTGATACCAACACTTCTTTTCTGCATTGTACTGCATATCCTGACCAGAGCAACATATCAAGGAAAAGGGGTGGGGGAAGGTATAATAATCAAAAAGGAATAAATAAAGCTGTCATTATCCATAAATGGTATATTTCCCTATTTGGAAAACACTAAAGAATCAAAATTATTTGAGTTTTAGCAAGCTTTCTGGATACAAAATCATTACCCCAAAGACAATTACATTTGCATACATCAGCAACAGTCAGTTAGAAAATGTCATTTTTAAAAAAGATTTATTTATTTATTTTAAAGAGAGACAGCATGCGTGAGCAGGAGAGGGACAAAGGGAGAGGGAGAGAGAGAGAATCTAAAGCAGACTCTGTGTTGAGTGTGGAGCCCGATGTGGGGCTCAGTCTCACAACCCTGAGATCATTACCTGGGCTGAAACCAAGAGTTAGATGTCCAATTGACTGAGCTACCCAGGTGCCCCTGGAAAATGTAATTTTTAAAAGATGCCATTTTTGGGTGAAATAGATCAAGGGGGTTAAGAATACACTTATCATTATGAGCACAGAGTAACATATAGAATTGTTGAATTGTACACCTGAAACTAGTATAATACCATATGTTAATTATACTTCAATAAAAAAGATGCCATTTAAAATAACAACAATATAAAGTACCTAGGAATAAACCTATCAGAAATAGTGCATATCCATTGTAAAACTTTATTGAAAGACATTGAAGATGACCTAGTTAAATGGAGATATGTACTATGATTATGATTACTACACTCAATATTGAAAATATGCTGATGTTCTTCAAACTGATCCACAGATTCAATAAAATTCCAATAGGATTTTTTTGTGGAACTTGATGAATTGACTCTAAAATTATATGGAAATTTATATGGAAGAGTAAAGGGCTAATAATAACTCTCACTCTTGAAGAAGAACCAAACACCAAAAAAAAAAAAAAATCAATTCAAGACAAATAGAGACTTAAATGTGAAAGGAATAAAACCATAAAACTTAGAAGCCAATATATATATGAAAATATCTTAATGACTTTAGGATAGGGAAGAATTTCTTAAGTCACAAAAAAAAAGCAGAGAATGCAAAGATAAATACTGATGAATTCTACTACATTAAATTTAAGAACTTACGTTTCCAAAAAAAGACCATTAATCAGATGAAAATTCAAGCTCCAAATTAGGAGAAGATATTTGCTAAATGTATAATCAAAAAGAATTAGTACTTGGAATGTATAAAGGACTTCTAAATACCATAAGAAAAATACAAACAACTCAATTGAAAATTGGACAAAGGGCATGATTTAGGCATTTCATAGAAAAGAGAACACAAATGATTCATAAAAATGTGAAAAGATGCCTCATTTTTAATCAGGGTAAGACAAATTAAAACCACAATGAGATATTACTTCATACTCACTAGACTGGCAAAATTCTGAAGCCAAGTTTTGGTGAGGTTATGGGCCATCGTGCTGCTGGTTAATGTGCAACCTGGTATGACCACTCTTCTTTACTCAGTGAAGTTCAACAACATGACCCAGCAATTTCACTTCCAGATATAAATCTTAGAAAAATATTTTTTACACGTGCACCAGCCAGCAAGTACAAGAATGCTCACAGCAACATTGGCCCTAAAGGCAGGAAACTGGAAAAAATTCATATATCTACCCCCGATAAAACGGATAAACCAACTGAAGTATATTCATGCGATGAAATAGCCATAAAAATGAATGAATCCTGGCTGGAACCATCATCAAAGGTAAATCTCAAAAACATGAGGCTACCACATAAGGCTGTGATCGCAAGCTGTGGCCGTGGGTTCAGCAGGCACTGAAATCTAGTCTATGCTCCATGTGCCAAGCTGTACACACTGGCACAGGGACGCCTGTCCCTGAAGGGAGGGGTGCCTTTTTTACTTTTTAAAACTGCACAAGACCCTCTGGTCCTACAAAATCATAAGGTTGAATAGAAAGACAAATCACAGAAGTACATATATTCTGTATTATTGTATTTCTATAAAGCGTGAAACCAGGTAAAAGTAAACAATAATGATTCATATATATGTGGTAAAACTATATAGACAAACAAGAGAGTGATTAATGCAAAATTCAGAATAGTGATTATTTCTTGGGAAAGGGGAAGCATCCAGTTAGGAAAGGTTCATGATGGGGGCGCCTGGATGGCTCGGTCGTTGGGCGTCTGCCTTCGGCTCAGGGCGTGATCCCAGAGTCCTGGGATCGAGCCCCACATAGGGCTCCATCCCAGAGTCCTGGGATCGAGCCCCACATAGGGCTCCTCCGCTGGGAGCCTGCTTCTTCCTCTCCCCCTCCCCCTGCCTGTGTTTCCTCTCGCTGGCTGGCTCTCTCTCTGTCAAATAAATAAATAAAATCTTTAAAAAAAAAAATTAAAAAAAAAAAAAGGAAAGGTTCATGATGGGTTGGACAGCTCTAAGCTACTGATATTCTATTTCTTTGGCTGAGTAGTGGGTACTCAAGTATCATGTTGTCATTCTTTATCCTTTACATGCCTGTTAAAAAAAACCCCTCCTTATATATTCCACATAATGATTTTAAATAAAAGGGACTCCACCCAAGAGTACTGCCTGAGGAGAAGAACTTCCAACGTAAAGTTTGGACTGGGTAGATTGCCAAGGGGCCCAGAGCTGAGGGTCTGAGTTCTAAGTGGTTGCAGGAGAAGAGACGTTGACTGCCTCACGTGCGATGAGGTGGGAGGGCCTCAATGGGATGTGTCAAAAGTGCTTCATGAAAAAGCAAATTAAAACCACAGCAAGATACCGCTATTAGAATGAAGACATATGTCCATACAAAAGCTTGTACACAAAGGTTCATAGTAGTATTATGTACAATAACCAAAAAGTGGAAACAACTCCAATGTCCATTAACTAATGAATGGGTAAATAAAATGTAGTATATCTCCAAGTGGAATATTAGTCAGCAATAAAGGGAGTGAGATATTGATAAATGCTACAGCACGGATGAGCCTTGAAAAGATGCTCAGTGAAACAAGCCAGTCACAAAAACAGATTGTGTGATTTCATTCATATGAAGTGTCTAGAAACGGCAGATCTGTAGACAGAAAGTGGATGAGTGGTATGCTAGAGGGAGTGTTTGTATGGGAATGAAGAGAGACTGCTCGTTGGTATAAGGTTTCTTTTTAGGATGATGAAAATGTTCTAAAATTGATTGTGGGAATAGAGACACATCTCTCTGAATATACTACAAACCAGAGAGTTGTACACTTTAAATGGGTGAATGATATGGTCATGTAAATTATATCTCTATAAAACTATAACCAAAAAAAGAAAGGTTAAAATTTTTTAAAAAATTGATAATACCAACTATCAGAATACAGAGCAATTGGAAAATTTGTACATTGTTGGTGAGAATGCAAACTGGTACAGCCACCTTGGGAAACACAACAGCAGTCTCTTGTACAGACACACTCTATACAGTATGATCTAGCAACACCCAGGTTAAACGAAAACCCATGTTCACACCCAAGTCTGAATACTAACATTTATAGTGAATTTTAATTGCCCCAAAGTGCAAACAACGCAAACTTCCCTGTGTGAGGAAATGGATAAACACACCAGTACATCCGTACAAACGGAACACGACGCACTAATAAAAGGAACTAACGACCGATGCCAACAACAAGGATGAATTTCAAATGCACTGTGTGAAGTGAAACAAACCAGACTCAAAAGGATGCATGTTATGTGATTCCATTTACATGATGGGAAAGGCCAAACTCTAGGACGGAAAGCAAACCAGAAGTTGCCAGGAATTAGGGACTGGGAGAGGTGCTGCCTATAACGGGACAGGGGGACATTTATTGGTGTGATGGACTGTTCTGGATCTTGATTATGGTGGTGGTCACAGGACTGAATGGGTTTGTCAGAACTCACAGAATACTATACGGAATGACTTTTATTGTATCTTAGACTTTACCTCAATAAAAGAAAAATCCCCATTCCTCCCCCCACTCCCAAATGGTCCCATGAGAAAAAAAATTTCACAGACCAGAGGCCCTGATGCTAGGTGAGAATTTATCAGTTACCTAAAATTGTGCCTTTCTTACTTTAACCCCTCTGCCCCCAGGGAAAATGCAGTAACTAGGGAGCAGAGATGAGCTGAAAGAGGATAAAAAGAAGCTGACCTTGTCCCACCACCAGCCTGTCTCCCCCTACCACTATGGGACTGCAGCCTAAAACAGTGCCAGACCAAGGGAGGGGAGAAACTCTCTGTTGTATAAAAACTTGAAGTCTTCCCTTATTACATTGAGCTGGACATTTGATTGCTAAAATGAAACTGTTCTTGTAACTGAGAGGCCAGAAATGTTATGAGATTGACCTGAATTCAAACAGGGGCGTGGAAAGAATCATACCTCAGAAGGGATTGGAAGGAATAGTGGCAGAAAGAAGAAAATGACTTTATGATCATCTCCCTGTGGAACCTGGTCTTACGACAACAGTTATGTGTGCAGTCAGTATGCTCATTACAAAGGACTCTTACCTAATCCCTCCATGTGCTGAAGAGAGAGCTCCTTGTATTCCAAGTGAGTGAAATAGTATTATGAAAGCTTAATAGAATGTAGAAAGTGGGACCTATTTCCTAATGATCCAGCACCAACACATATTCCCTGAAAAAGTGAATCAGGCCCACCGTACGAGCAGGAGCAGCGGCAAGGCACGGTCCCGTGATCTTAGAGGTATTCAGATACCACAGAGGCCAAGTGCTGTAAGATCCCCATTAGAAGGAACATTTGTCTGCCATGCACATCGCTGTAATCCCAGTGCCTAGAACAGTGCCTGCGACAGAGGAAGAAAACAGGTTTTGAATGGCTGCATGAATGGGACTCCAAGGTGCAAACAGGAAAATGAGAAACAGGGATGGCTTTTTTTTCTTTGGGCTTGAATCGCAAATTTTATTTAATTGTAATCAGAATGATTTTACAGATCAGGGGTTTGGGCACCTATGACAGTGGGTTGAGTCCCAGCTTAAGAAGGGCAAGTGACCATCACCTGTGGCAGCTGGTGGAGAGGGGATGGGCTGCGGTGATCTGTAACCATCCCTGGAAAGCTCTGTGCATGAAACACAAGCTAGAAGAAAATTTCGTTCAAATTCTCCATGGAGAATATTTTTATTTATTTATATTCTTCTTGCATACTCTAAAACGCACAGTGTGAATTTCCTTTCCTCAAAAACAGTTGTGAGCCTGGTCAATTTATTGGAGCTCTTCAGAAGGTCCTCGGAAACGTTGCCTTAGGTTTGAGCTAAGCAAGTCACAGAGATTGGTCATGAACTACTACAAAATTACAGGAGATCTAGTTATTATCCAACAGTTACTAGAAAAGCATTGAGAACACTAGACAGATAGCCAGACAGAAAGGGTAATAGAAGAGCAGATGCTGTTTAAGTTATGGAATTTCCGTACAGATGACTCTATGTACAGTACCAGAATTCTCTTACAGACAGTAAACTTACACTTTGATCATTATTTTAAGGGCACTCTAGTATAAATACAAGTCTCACTAATTTTTATCTTTTTTCTTTGGCTCACAAATGCACGAAAATACCATAAACAGTTTTCTGAACTTACTGCATTAATATATAAATAAGATACATTACAAATGGGAAGAAAATACAAGACGCCTCTTTAACATGGTAAATCTCTGAATATAAATAAGCAATTATTTCATTTACCTACAATTTAAACAGTCATTGAAATCATTACATGTGTTCTTTCCCTACCTGCCCCCCCCGAAGGTCAGACAACAGAAATATACACAATCTACGCAAATTAGTCCCTAAAAATACAACCACAGTACACCTGTAACAATGACTCTGCTACGATTTTCCCCTAACTGGATGCTAATGGAGAGGGTGTGACTCTTGTCATCTAGTGGTACTTTGTCTCGTCCGTCATCACTTCAGGTTAGGAGAAACACTGACAACGAGGTCAACTCTCGCCAGCAGTATGTCCCTTGGTCCCTATGACACAACATCTGAAAAATATCTTTCCTGGGATTGTTGCGCAAGCTGGTTTGCAGCATGTTTGGCCCCTCAGTAGTTACTGAGAAGGTAAAGTTAATTCTCTTGGAACGGGAGACATGCTGTGATCTATCACCAAGCCACACTCACGATACATACATATACATAGAGAGAGAGGTATATATAACTGTACATATATACTGTGTTCCTAATGGGCAACTTTTTAAAAAGAACATGATTTCCTACTAACTATAACAAGCTTAAGTAAGGTTTAAACAGTATTCTTCGAGATATTATATTTTCCCTCGATGAAATAGCCTATGTGTTTTAGCCATTCATAGAGGTTGTTCTAGAGTGCCAGAAGGAAAGGGAATTCGCATAAACTCATGTTCTGTGGAGGGCAATTACAGATCCTGGCCCAGTCTTTCTATCTCCTCAATGAGGAAGTCAATATCAGACTGCGTAGCGGCTGGGTTCGAGATGACCATCCGGAAAAAGTTGGCCTTGTCCCCCTGAGGCTGGTAGCCAACCATGGTCGTGCCAGACTCCATCATCAGTGCTTTGATTTTGGGGGCCACCTTGTGATGGAAAACACAAAACAAAACTCAAGACCAACATTAACACCATTCTTTTTTGAACAATGCAGCCTATTTCTTAGTTGAGGAAAAGAGCCACTTGCTTTTTACTGTCTGTATCTATACTGGCATAAAGGCAAATATTTTATATCCGAGTTTCTTCAGTGGCTAATATCCAATGACTGAGTCTACCCAATCATAAATTCCCTCAGAAACTATTGTGTGACTGAATTTTGAAAGTCAGTCGTAGAACCATGATAAAACAAAAAACAAAAACAAAAAACTCTTATGGGCCGCAACGCAAATTAAGACTTCTGAATAATCCAGAGCCCAGGATCTTGCCTGGCACATAGACTACGCTCAACGAATATTTGTTAGATGAATGCAATATTATATAAATTCAATACTAATAACCAACAATTACAAATAATAAACTGGATATAGAAACTGACAACTAGAATGAATCAGCATTAGAGTGGACTTGAACTTAGTAAAAACATTTTAAGAGACACAGTTTAATACGGAAGTTTCTAGGAATATATATATCATTCACCTGCCCCGCATATAGCAACACCAACCTAAGATAGGGATGCGTCCTTCAGCAGCTCCCCCCAAATGTGAATCCCAGCAAAGGGATAGCCCAGATTCAAAAAGAATATAACAAGATGGCACCCCAGCACCCCAAGTCTTTATTTTTTATGTCATCCTCATTAGAAGGACACATTAAAGTGTGGATGTTCTGACTGTTAGAGAAATTGCAGAGGGTTAGATGAGATAAGGAAAGATTCCATACCCTGTGTAGTTTTTCCCGTCGTTCAGGGCTATCCGGAATGCCCCTGAGGCTTTGTGGAATATACCAGAAACAAACGTTTGTATGTTCAGGCTGCAGAGATTTTCACAAAAAAACACATCAGAAAATAATGAGAATTTGAAAGAAAGCTATTCCCAAACCCCCGTGTACCCTTGGTGGAAGGCTCTCAGACCAAAAAAAAAAAAAAAATTTTTTTTAAAAGGGTTTCAAGTCCATCTTGAAAGCAATGTTACTTCTCTACTAGGAAGAACAATGCCTGGTTTATCCAGTCATATCTGGCAAGAGAGCTGCTTCCTGTGACCAATTTTCTAGATGACCAAAGTTACCCTTTTCTTTTTTAAAAGATTTTATTTATTTATCTATCTTAGAGAGTGTGTGTGCGCGAGTGGGATGGGGCAGAGGGGGAGGAAGAAGGACAAGCAGGCTGCACTGGGCACAGAGCCACATGCAGGGCTCCCCTCACAACCCTGAGACCATGACCCAATCTCACGACCACAAGACCATGACCTGAGCCGAAATCAATAGTTGGCACCCAACTGACTGAGCCATTCAGGATCTCAAAGTTACCACCTTTAAACATTGAAATATTAAAAAATTATTACATTTGGGCAGGTTTTCAGAAGAGTATTATCCATCTCGCCGTTTTGTAGGGCCTCATATGGAGAAGATGCCTGGCACATCTCATTTGGATATCGAATATGTTATGAGTTTATTATACTGATACTGAATCTTCTCTTGATGACTCAGGATTATTATAATGAACATTAATATCATGTCTAAACCATAAGACAGTTCTCACTGAGATGCCTGGAACTGTTTAGTGTCCCTGCTCTAAAACCTATCCTTTTCGAGTTCTTCTGTATTCTTGGCATAACTTTTCAATTTCCTTCCTCGCTGCTGTTTGCCATCCCCTGCCTGCCTCTACCTGGCTTGAGATATCACATTTGTCTCTAAACTGCTAGAATGTTCAAAATAGTGTAAATATTCCAAGTGCGGTCCCATAGGTGAAATGCATGAACACTGTGTCATTAAGTTGAACTGCTCAGGAGTTTTTCTTCCTCATTTGGTGACTCTCCACACGTTCCTAATAGTTGAGGTTGCCTGATAAATAGACTAAGTTGAACGTAGGTGGTGTTACACTATGCTGGTTTATGAGTGGGTTTTCTTTTATTGAACACTGGCTCCTCCTCTAACTTTCTTTATCCAACTGTGAACTCCGTTAGGGCAGAGATAGTACCTGTTTTGCTCACTACTCTATAACCCAGCTCATGGCATGGGATCTGGCACACAGCACGCATTCAGTCAATACTAGTATGACAGGTACCTTACTGTATGCAACGTGGATATGAACTCAAGGGCAGAAACAAAAAAAAAAAAATTTAAGAGAGAGTGGGGGTGGGGGAGGGGGAAGGGCAGAGGGAGAGGGAGAATCTTAAGCAGGCTCCATGCCCCATGCATGAGCCCAATATGGGGTTCAAACTCACAATCCTGAGATCATGACCTGAGCTGAAATCAAGAGTAGGATGCTTAACCAACAGAGCCACCAAGTGCCCCAGAGCAGAAACAACTTTATCTTGCTCTCCTCATAATGAATCTATGTAAAGTAGAACTTCATTTTAAAACCAGTCTTGGGAGACAAGAATATACCTGTCTTATAAACTTCTTGGAACTGAGAAATACTTTATCCTGGAGGTTCAACACAATAATAAGACATACCCAGGAAAGACAACAGGCCAAGTAAAGGCCTCTTGTCTGCAAAGGGTTGGTCTAGAGCTGTACCATTTTAGCAAAGGCAAAGGCCAAAAGTCATCCCAATGATATCAAAAGAGAAGGTCACTGACACAGAGGGAATTAAATGAAGAGTACATAAGAATAAAAATTCAGATGCAGCTTCTGGCAGTGTGGGAAAATATGGCTTGAGAGCATCCCTCATTAGCTTTTCTGGAAATGTTATGCATCTAGTCTAAGATGACAACTTACCTCACCATCAAAAACCATCTCAAATTCTTCTCTGTTTTTAATCTTGGCATAGAGGTATTCAGCCAGTTCCAAGCATTTGTTGATCTGATTTTCAAATCCCACTGTGCCCTGGTGTAGAAAAAGAAAAGTCATGTTGGTTGGTGATGTGTTGCATTTTCCTGTGATGAGCATTTGAGAAAGCTATGCTGACCTTGTCTACTGGGAACACACATCTTGGAGATGGTTAGGAAGAGCCACCTAATTAAATGAGTACAGTTTCTTCCCAGCACTGCAAACAATAAAATGAAGCATGTCTACTCTCTTTGGAAGGTACTGTAGTCTCTGGGCAGTTAGTTCCAATAGGGCTTTTAGTTTCCTTCTAGTGATTCACAGCCTGGACCTGAAGCCTATTGTTGGTTTGCTTTAGGACAGAGCTACTCAAAGTGTAGCTGTCCACAAACTGTAACTGGCGCATACAAATGTGAGAACAGAAACTGAGATTAAGCAGTAAGGAATTTTAAGAGCATTTTGACAGAGTAATTTTATGTCTACTGACTCTAGTTTTAAAAATTGAGGTTTAAACTTTATTTAGTTTTTTATTTCATTTTTCTAGCAATTCATCATCATTTATTGTATTGGTCTATGATAGGTTAAAAAAAACCCAGCTGGTTCTTCACAGAGTTTGTGAAATACTACTTTAGAACCCACTTTCCCCAGCCTTAGCCTTAGCCAACCATGCCTCCATACTCCCTGGCAAGCTACCTTGCACATAACATGGAATCACTCCTTTTTGGTGCCAGGCAGGCAGGCAGGTGGTCTCAGTACATGCCCTGAAATTGGAACAGCTCTAGCTATTGACAAACTGGTTGAGCACAAGTTTCAAAAGCCAGCGTGGCTGATTAATAACAGCAGCAAGGGGGTTGTTGAGTGGGTTGGTGTTAACAAGGCGAGCAGATGCACAAGGCTGGCTTGTGGATTGTTAGTGCGCCTGGGAAGAGTCCAACACTGGCAAAGCGTTAGCCTCCCCAAGTAGTCACTGCTGAGTGTGATACCTTGACCCGTCCACTTTCTTTCTTTTTTTTCTTTTTAAAGATTTTATTTATTTGTCAGACACACACACACACACACACACGCATGCAGAGAGAGCATCCATACATGCACGCATGCACACAAGCAGGGGGAGGGGTAGGCAGAGGGAGAAGCAGGCTCCCCACTGAGCAAGGAGCCTGATGCAGGACCCCAGGATCATGACCTGAGCTGAAGGCAGTTGCTCAACCAACTGAACCACCCAGGCGTCCCTTGGCCAGTCCACTTTCCACTTGAGAAAGAAGCCCGTACTGGGATCCCACCTCAGCAACAAATTCACTATAAGCCGAATTCCCCGTAGATGGTTCAAGAGGTTATCGTTAGGCAAAATGAAGACATAAATTACTGATGTAGGCCACGTGGTCATTATACTTCTAAATGATAGGGCTCTTTCTCTTGTTGCAATTCATGGCTATTTATATGCTTAAAATACCTATGATTACTTTGTGGTAGAAATCTGACTATTTCTATATTAAGACAAAATGACTTAATGAGAAAAAAACTAATAATCCATCAAATCCTTCCTACAGAAAAACATTTGACTAGATGTTTTGCTGGAAAGCTTTGTTGTTTTGGTATTAGTAGACACAATCTTAAATGTAGACATCATTAAAATTAAGTTATAATAGGTAAGTAAAAACAACGGTTGCAATATAAAGCTGTGAAATCAAAATTGCCTTAGTTGATTGCATACTTTTGAAACAAATAGTTGAAATGGCGATCATCTCCCTCACCCATATTTAGGGGGAGATTTCTATAGTTTGCTTTTTTTTCTAGACACAGAAATGCAACCCAAAAGGTTGAATGCAGACGCAGCATGCCTTAGTCTAGCAGTAGGATTTCTCAGGATAAAGTATGCAGTATTCCAGAATAGCATATAAAGTACAAATAATGGGAAAGCCATTATTTAAATAGAACTAAAAACTATCACATATATTCCATGATTCAAGGCCTCATAAAGAAGTGCAGGGTTCTGCATAGAATAATGCAGTAATTTTCTCTCTTTCTCTACATCTGCACTAAATAATTTCAGCATTCCTAAAGGATTATGGAGAAAGTCCTTATCTTGGCAAAATTTTTAGTTGTTATAAGAGAAAGTTACAAGAAAACTTCATGTTAACTCAAATTGAGGAGACTGAATGGAAGGAGGGAGATTTTGACATAAGGGATAAAGTGATCTCATTTGCAAACAAAGAAAATACGGTTAACTCAATTATCTAGATATTGATTACACACATATTAAATTATCTGTGATATATCTTTGCCTCTCTTTTGCCAGCCAGCCTGTGCAAATTGCATTTCTGCTCTATTTCCTGAATTTTCTCCTTTGTACCTTTGCTTTCCACATCAGCCAGAACTTGAAAATGTCCACATGGCGGCCACACTGGATTGCCTTGTCCCCAGTGTCATAGGAGACATCATACTGCTTGTCTGGCTGGAAAAGGTACCCGGCACACATCTGGTTGCATCCCTGGAGTATACCCTATCAGGAAAATCAAGACAAGTTTGCATCTGTAGTCATAGGTCAGAGATGTGAATGGCTTTGAAACAGGGCTGGTGGGAAGGAAAGACTTGGGATCATGTGCAACCTTTCTTCTAATGTCTTTATAAGGCCTTCCATTTGTTCTGATGGCTTTCTTGAAAACCAGCCTTGGAAAAACCTTTGCCCCTTTCTCTCTGTCACTAATTAGAAAATGATTTTTTGTCTCAGACGCTTACAAGAAGGGACCCACTGCCCCCTCTAGGGGGCATTAAGAAATGTGTGTGGGTGTTTTGGGTTGTTTCCAAGCCTGGGAAGTGCTATGGTGTTCAGTGGACCAGGGTTGCGGATAGAAGCTCCCTGCAGTGGGTAGAACAGCCGCACGCGGTGAAGAATTTTCCTCCCCCAAAGTGCCGCCCCCCAAGTCTTCTAGTCTTTTCCAGGGATCTCCTATAATGTTAACAGACACTCTGTTAGGAAAGCAGTAAAGAGCTTGGGCAGGTTCTGGCTCCTACAAGCTGGAGACAGATCTCTGGGCTGCCTCGGTATACATATACTTTACTGAAGCAACAGTGCCCTTGAGAGCAGGGTCCTATCAGTAGACGCTTAAAGAACTAACTTATTTCCAAAAGCTTTTTAGTCAACATTCCTTGTTGTCCTAAGTCGTTGTTCTGCCTAATTTACTTCAGCTCTTGGGACCACAAACTCATGCTAAGAACTTGTAGTATGTTCCAGGGAGCGCTTTCTGTATCCAGTTGGTGGCTCGCCCAACGGCTCTCACTTTTGCTTGTACCAACATGAAGGAACGCGCAGTGAAATAAGGCCCTATAGTTTCCGTCACTGACAGGACCCCGAGTGCTGAACAACAGGCAGGGAGGGCAGTAGAGAGCAAGAGCCAAGAGGAGGCTCGAGCTGGCGGAAGGCTAAGAGACAAGGGCAGGAAAGAACAGCAATGGTAGTTTCAATGGGCCTGTCAATCTTGTGTGTTTATCAAGTACAGTAATAACAATAACAATAACAATAATAATAATAATAATAATAATAATAAAACCAAAACCAACACAGAACAAAAAGATGCTTTTCTCTTCTTGTGCCTTGTAAAGCACATTCAGGCTGCCAGCTCATCTTTGCGGGCAGTACAGACCTTTTCCTTGACGAGAATGGCAGAGCACTGCAATAGCACACCCATCATCTTGTGAGGGTTCCAGGTGACTGAGTTGGCCCTGAAAGAAGCACATGATATGCTCTGAGGAGAAGGTGCAGGAGTCAGCGAGAGGCAACTGTCCTCTTGAGAAAAACACCACCCGTTGCAACTGGAGTCGGTATACGTTTTCGATGCCTGGTCCCCCAGACAGGCTAACGAAATAGTAAACAAATATTCTGCAGGCAGTCTAAGGTCCTATGCTGCAGACTGCCTCTTCTAAATAACTGCTATTAATAGTAGCTAACATTTGTGAAGAACGTTTATTATGTGTCCTACTGTTCTGAGAGCTTTACAGGCATTCTGTCAGTATGGTATGGTGGTTAAGAACTCAGGCTTTAGTGCCAGACTGTCTAAGTCTGAATCCTGGCTCTGACATTTGTGAGTTTGGGTAAGTAACCTAACTCCTCTGTTTCTCAGTTTTCCCATTGGTTAAATGGGGAGAATAGTGTCTCCCTGCCAGAAGTTAATAAAGGATAAATGACTGGATACATACAAGACACTAATAACCATTCCTGGCATATCTAATTCTCACAACAACCCTATGATGTAGGGACTCTCATCCCCTCTTTTATGTGCAGAAACTGAGGCATGAAGTGGTTAAATGCATCACCCAAAGTCAAACAGTGGGGCAGTGCTGGAGCTGAGACTGAAGTCCAGGAAGTCGGACAGCAGAGCCCATGCTCATAACTCTTCCACGAGCCTGCCTCTCTCTAGGCCAGACCCTGGCTTCCCTCTGCTTTCCTGTTCTCATTTATAAAATGCGCTGGCGATGCTGACCTACCCGCTTAGGAGGTAGTGTGAAGAGTGACGGCTAAAACCAAGGATCATTTGGGTAACTCTACATTTTGACTCCTTAGCAGCATTATTTTAGTGCCAAATGAACATGACGTTGCCAGTGTAGGCTGCAATGATGGCCGAACAAGCATGGTTTCCCAGCAACCACATCGGTCGTTCAGACTCGAGAAAAGGGTTAAGGAGCGCACTGGCTAAGCCATTTCAGAGACGACTAAGTCGAGCGCATGGTGACTGAACCGGGGGTAACTTGCTTCAGTGGTTTTCAGACTCGTTCCCAATGGCCTGGCCCACAGGTGGCCTCTGCACTTTCATACTGTGAAGGATGTTTTCCCCAGACACGCCAACGGGCCCTGAATTATACTGCCTCTGTGCTCCCTAGAGCTAAATCCTTGCTGGGAATGTTTAACCTCTTCATCTTGCTGAGGTCCTTTAGATGGAAAACAATTTAGTGTCTAGGTGACTATAGGGTGAGTACTGGGTTTCAAGGAGAAGTAAGGCCTGAAGTACTTCTCCCCTTTGCACATAGTACAATAACCTTTGTGAAAGAGACCTGTGAAGAATTCTTTAAAAAGGTGACTAAATGTTATCACAGTGAAAGTCATCAGTGTCAAGCCATATTTAAAAGGGAGTGGATGTAATCAAGTTTCTCATAGCTATCATTCACTGAGTCATTAAGAAATTTTATTTGGTTCTCATAAACTGTCTTAATGGTTTTTTGAATGTCTTAGAGGTCTGAAGTAAATGATTCTTTGCTGTTCCCAATGTAAAGTAACAAGACATGATATGGATTCAATTTCTTTTAGGAGACATACATGCTTTAAAATCTTAGAAAAATCTGTGCAGAATGTTTCAGATTCTCCTAGACGCAAAGACAGAAAATGGAAATCGCCTGAGAAATCTAAAGTACAGTTGGACTGACTCATCTACATTTAGTATATTATCCTCCAAGTCATAGGGTCATATAATTATGCTTCAAAGAGTCAGTCCCACTCACATGGACACTGGCCTTTCAAAACTGAACCGGAAGGAAAGAGGCACAGTAGAGGTAACTGAAACTCAAGCCAGAGCCCCTGCTGTGAGAGAAGCCCTGGAGTGTTTTCCCTGCTCTCTATGCACCTCTCCCCTCAGTCTGCTCCCACCTCTCTCTACTTTGCTCCAGCCACACCGGCCTCTTTGATGGTCCTCCAACTTGCCAAGAACAGTCTTACCTCCGGGCTTTCGTACTTGCCCTTCCCCTGGCTGGAATACTCTTTTATGTATCCTTGTTTCCTGTCTCGTTTTATCCCCGTATCTGCTGAAATGTCACATACCCAGGAAGGCCTCTGACTACCCCATCTCTAATGGCGTGCCTTTGTCCTCACTGTTTCCTAACCCTACTTTATTTTTCTCTACCATGGGATAGACTAAACATCTTGTTTAGGAACGTCTAGCTTGCTGGACAGTAAGCTTCTGGAAGGTAAATCTCCTGGTTGATAATACCTTCTAGATACTGCCTTATTTTTCCTATGTGTGCCAGATACACATTTTTTAGAAAAGTGCCCAAATGGCTGGACTGAAGGCAGGTAACTAAGGACTCACATCCATGCCTGCCTGGCTCATGACAGGTGCTCAGAAAATATTTGCTGAGTGAATACATGAGTCGAGGTGAGCTCATTTGGGATCAATACATTGGAGTCAGGTTAAAATCATATTTGGGTTATGGCTTGATTCTCTCTGATGAGAAGCTTCTGTTTCTGACATGAATTGTGTCAGGTTAGCAAGTGAACACAAGAAATGGTCCTGATTCTAGCTGGCGGGGTAGGGGCCTGGTTCTCCTAGGTCGAGATGGGGGTGTCCTGGCAGCAGTGAGTGACTTGGGAAAAGCCCAGATGGGTTTGGGTGCCTCATTGCTCCTCTGGGAAGTCGTCTTTGCCTCTTCAGCCACTGTAGATGCCAGAAGAGGGGACTGCCATTTGCAGTGGGTGTAAGGTCCAAACACGCCAAAGGCTTTGGCCGCCATCCAAGTAAACTCAGTGATTGAGAAGAACAGGGAACAAAGAGGGGGACTTCAGTTTGGGAGCTTGTGCAGAAATGGTTCTGATACTGGGCCAGAAACGGTAAAAAGTAGTACCGGTTAGGGAAAAAAAATCCTATTTAGCTTAGAACCACCCACTGAACTTAAATGGTGAGCAAGAAAATAAATTAGTTAGTTCAACCGATCAACTGAGTTAGATCAACTAAATTAGTTAGAAGTCCCCCATTCTCGGCAGTAAATTTAATGAGAGAGAAGAGTGCACTGAATCCGTGCCCCTTTCTGTGCCCTTGGCGAAATCTCCTTTGGCTTCTAGATTCCTGCACTGCTCACTTTCTCTTCTCTACTAGCTGGTCACCTAGCAATCACGTCTGTCATTGTGCTTACCACATTGTGTTGTCACTGTTTACCTGTTTGTCTCTCTTTCTAAATTGTGAACTCACTAAGGACTCATCTGGCTGGGAATCATCTTTGATCTCCCAGTGCCTAGTGTGCAATAATTGCTCAATAAATGCCTACCAAACTAACACAGACTTAGTCCGACGGAAGGAAGACCCTGGGAATCAGGGTGGGGAACATCCGTGGACGCAGGGCACAGCGTGTTTGATGGCCTGGGTGAAAGGTGGCCCTGAGCTCAGGCCCTTACCTTTCTATGCCACTGAGTTTGTGGCGGTGCTTCCTGGACATGAGCAGCCCGCCGCCCCAGGCAGCCTGTGAGGACAGAGACAGGAGAGGGAGGAGGAGCGGCGACATTTAAGAATCGCAAACCAATCACTCCACACCTCTAGTAAAATATGAGAGAGAACGTAAATGGTGAAAAGCATGAGTTTGTTTGACCAAAGGAACCAGAACTGATTGTCCAACCAGTGGCAGCTGTAATTATTTATCATCTGTCACTTCTTCAAAAGTTCCTCCAGGTTAACCTCAGAGGGGCTGTGCGAATGATACAGGCAAATGGGGTCTGAGTCCATGGTGCCAAGACCCAAAGGCCCGGAGTACTGTGGAAAGCCAGGGACGCTCAGGGAGCCCCACCATGGCTCTGGAAGTGACTCAAAGGACTGGAGGCTGCCATCTGATTCTCCCTAGGGGAGAATTCTAAGGGCTCCTGAAAAAAACAGCAGGTCTGCCAGGCTTGGGGATCCCACAACAGCAAGACATTTTTGTGGGGACCCCGATGCATATTTACTGAACAGCTTGGGACACCATATGACACAAGAACAGCCGTTGTTGGTCATGTGCTCGATAGTCTGGCAGAAACTGTCCAGTTGTGAGAAGTTCTATCCATAAGAGAATGGAGAGAGAAAAAGGAAAAAATATACCCAGTCTCACATGTGGAAAATGTAGCTTTTATGTTCCTGGGAAAATTTGGGACTAAATCTCTTAGTTGATAACACCTTCCTTATAGGGCCTTATTTTTCCTACATGTATCAGATACAGGGCTTTTTTTTGAAACGTGTCACAGATGGCTGGACTGAAGGCAGGCAGCTGAGTGTCCAGATTTGTGGCTACTTTCTATACATTGTAGCTTATATTTTTTCCCTTCCAAAACCAGTGATATCCCACTCTGTAGCCATTTGTCTAGACAAAAGCTTCCTGGAAAGGTGAGGGGAACGGTATTCTCACAAGGACCGCAGAAGACAGTGGTGGGCCAGTGAGAAGCCGGATGAGTCCTAGAAGATTACAGGCCTGCAGTATGTACCCGTCACGAATGGCCGGCTGGGGCCACAGGAGGGCTGAGCTGACGTGACGTGGAGAGAGGGCTGGCTGGGGCACGGGGAGAAGCTTGCGGCACATCATAAAGCAGAGCTGTTCCCCCCCACCCCGCAAATGGACTGGCCCCTCTGTGAGCTCTAGCACTTACGTCGACATGTAGCCATAGGTTATATTTCTCACATATATCTGCAATCTCCTGGATTGGATCGAAAGCTCCATACACCGTCGTGCCCGCAGTTGCATTGACATACAGGGGAACGAATCCCTACGAGGGAGGAGAGACAGGCTGATTAGTGTTTCCACCCCTCTCCTTTCCACATGAAGTAGAACTGCAGTGGCCTTTCTTTCTAGCAGAGATCAGCTGAGCTGATGTGCCGTCGGATCCGATATCTGGGAGATTCTTTGTTGGTCCATGTACTCATTCATTCAACAAATAGTTTTTGAGTGACACGTATGTGCCAGGTCCTGTTGCAGAGCTGTGGAGGAATTCGGCAGTGAGCACAACAGATGGAGATTTCTGTCCTCATGGAGTTAACATTCTAGCGGGGAGTGACAGACAACAAACAAAATTAAAGGAGCAAAATGCACAGTATGTTCGATAGTGATAGGTTCTATGGCAAACAGGAAAGAAGGAGAGAGTAATAGTAAGTGTTTGGAGTGATGGGAAGGTAGTGCTGAACATCTTGTGGGTATTATACATTTCAGAAGCTGTATTGCTCTAAGTGTATTGATGTAATAATTTCGCTCAAGCATTGTTTGCTTACTTAAAACACAGTGGAAGCTGAAAAATTCATGAATAGTGGACACAGTAAAATTTTGACGCGGACAAGAAATACATGAGTTAAGTGGAATAATGGGGCTAGGACAGGCTTGGGGGACTCTTGGAGTCCTGGGTTTTTTTCAAGCTCAGCTCCACCCACGCCCCTTGCTCAGTCCTAGCAACATTTCCATCCATCTCCTCTACTGACCAGCAAACAGCTAGAGCTAGAAAATGAGCTACAAGGATGAAACCAAAACAACAACTTGGTAAATGCCTGATAGCTACCTGGCAGTGCCTTGTGGATACATCTGTTCTGTGAGATTTTTTTTTTTTCCTTAATAGCATTTATTGAGGCTGAATTCACCACGTACCATGGGCCATCTGCCAGGGCATGGAAGCACTCTGCTAAACAGAAGCCTAAGCTAAAATGGTATCTGTTAAAATGAGATTATACCTAACAAGTAGCAAGTAAAAAGCTCAATTAGGCTGTATCTTCATGATACTTGGGTAGTGGATTTATTGAAGTACATCAAACTAATCACTTGGCATAATAAAGATAGGACAAATGGCTTAATTAAGACTGAATTTCTCTTTTTCTTTTAAGAAAATGACATTGTATAGACACAGCTTTAAAGTGAAATCATCTTGCAATTGGAAATAAGCAAATATCTGAGATTATAATTTTAGAAACACAATAAAATTGTCTCTTATATTATCAAAGACTTTTATTGTCTAGGGCAGAAAGAAGATATTTTTAAAAATTTGTGTCTGCTGGAGTTTAGGTGCACCACAGGGTACATACCTTTTGCTTGGCATCAAGAATTTTTGCCTCTAAATCAGCTGGAATTATCTTCCCCCTGTAATTATTAAAAAGGAAGAGAAATTAAAATGAAGAATCAATGAGATTGCACATGAAAAAAACTTCAGCGGCAGCAAAAAGTAATTTAATCGGATATTTTCAACAGACCATTAGCAGCTTGGCACACTGTACTGAGTCAGTGCTTAAACACAATAAAACAAATTTAACAGATGAACACATTTAATACATCAAGAACCTAATATTCACTCTCCCCTGCCTACCTTTCATTGCACTTTATCAAAATCACATTGTCAGTTCCAAAGCCAAGTGCAGATCCAGCCTTCTTTATGGAATAGTGACTCTGCAGCAAACAGAGGATTGAGGTTGGAAATTAGACAGTCCCTTGTAAAACACCATAATCCACAAGCAAGGGCACCCAACTCACGTGTTCTGAGGTGAAGAGGACCAGTTTGGGAACAGCCGCCATGCCCTTTGTCTTAACTTCCGGGAAGAACTTGTAGCGAGCAGCCATGATGCTGTACATGTTGGAGATGGCTCCCCCTATAGCAAGTAGATACATTGGGAGGTATGAAGCTCCATCATTATTGTTTCTAATAACAAAGACTGAGCTGGTGTCTTAAGAGACAAGGGAGGCAGAAATGGGAGGAACAATATCCTGATAGGTTTTGCTGGCTTCCCTATTGCCACGGCTTCCCTCTGGTCCCTTTGCCTTGGGAATACAGGTAGTCATACTCATTACCAAAGCCATCTAGGCAATTTGGCTGGAGGTGATTCATGTACTCCAATGCCCGTTCTACCTGAAGCCTAGACAGAAATATAAGAGGTGGCAGTGGCAGTGGCTGCAAAGAGACAGGTGAGTTACAACTTTCCTGCTTTCACTTTCTGCTCCATCTATTTACTGAACAAAGATAAATCTATTTTCTGAATCAGAAAGACAGAAAAAGAGAGAGTAATGGAGCCTACAGAAGGAAACAGTGACATTGCCAAGATACTGACCTCAAAGAATAGCTCAACTGAATTATTGAGTCATTTAGGAGAGCTCTAAGTTTATTAAAGTAAAACTAAACTCGTGTTTACTTAAATAAAGATCACAAGGAGAATGGTGGTAACTATCTAGGTATGTCTGGCCAACACAAACCAATCACTTTTGTATAATTTCTTGGCAATTAAACAGGCAAATTCATGGCCAACTTGAATTGCCTGGACAACTGTAATGCTTATTTCTTCTCTTCCCCTTGTACACAATTATGCTGTCTCTGACACCACCCCACAGTGCTGCTTACCTCCAAGAATATCTGTCCTTGTTTTAAAGATTCTTCTGTATCTACATCAAACTAAAGATTCGAAGTAGATATACTATTTTGGCTGAAATTGATTAGTCAATTGATAATGTTGATTCACTGATCCTCAGATGAAGCAAATTGTTGTTAACAGACTAGAGTTGTTTAGCATGATTTGAACACAGCCTTTGTCAGTTTTCACAGGTGAGGCCCAGGCTCTGTTAGACAGTACACATAGAATGCAGCATTCTTGCTAGCCTTCACCCTCACAAAGATAGGGCAGGGGTATTGAAAAAAAATATTTTTTAAGGTCATTATTCTTCCACAAACTCACTTTGTGTTTAGTGTTCTCAAGGATCCCAAGGATCTATACTACAAATCTTGAGGAGAGTCAGGGAAAGAGAAGAGAAACATACCAGGAGAAAATATCCCATCACCGTCTTTACTTGACCATCCAACTATCTCTCTCATCTTTTTAAGTGTTATTTGCTCCATGAGGACAAATACTGGTGCGATTTCATATGTAAACCTGAAAAGGTGGTAAGAAAAGAAAGTGAACATACGGAAGTCAAACCACTTGTCTGGGGAACACAGATGATTGGTTTAGTGTTTGTACTTGGGTTCTAAAAAAAGGTGTATTTGTTTCCTGGAAATGCAGTAAGTCACCAATCATAAAATATCAGAAACCAGCCTGGGTTACCTAGAGAGGTGGTGGAAGTGCCTGCTCTGTGCTTTCTCAACAACAAAATAGATTTTATCTGAATGGAATGTCTTAGATGTGGTCCACCCAGAGAAATAGAAGGAAAGAAAGTAACTTTCCTGGGTCTCCTTTACCTTTAAGATCTAAGATGATGCAAATGTTAATTGAAAAAAGGTATTCTAAGTTCTACATAAAATTAGTCTGCAGCTGGCCGAAACCAATTGCCAGTTTCATACTTGTAGGATCTATAAAACCCAGAGCAAAAATCTATCTTTTAAAAACAATATAAACATCTGAAAGCTAACTGTGAATCTAATTGGAAATATTGACCCAGGTTTTAAAGATCTCAATATAATTATCTACATGGTTTTTCTACTGATAATCCCCAAGGACAGCTATGTTTCTATAATTCTCTGAAGTCAATATCTGTCAAGAATAATTATAAGTGATGACTTTCTAATTACCAATTATAAATAATAAGATAGTCAACTGGCCTACACAGCTAACTGCAGGTTATCAGATATCCTGGTAGGCCAGTTTTGTCTTCTAACAAACTGATTTAGAAGTAGCAAGCCATACTCTTCTCAAAGCAATTGAGAACAGAAGCACAGTCAAGTAGACTAGTCATTGAAACAAGATTGTGGTACCAAGGATAGGGCTTAAGAGAAATCAAAGAAGGTCCATCCATAGAAAATTAAGCCAGAAAACAAAAAGATATTTACTGACTCTGAGCCTCTTTGTCTTTCTGCTTGTTGCTTGGTCTTCTTAAGCATTAGAGCCTGTGGGCTCGGCTCAGACCATGCTTGCTGAAGAGAGATTCCTAAATTGACTCAACCAAGTGATATGGGGAGACTTTATCATTGATTAGGGTGTTTGGGCTGAACACCAATGCTGAGGACTAATGGGAATTCTTGCTGGCTTAATGATTTAGAAAAGCTCTTTGCAAGGATGAGATAACAATTGTACAGTAAGACACAGGTGAAGCTACTAAGTTTTAATCATGGGGGAAGCAATCAAATTAATCACTTAGTGGTAAAAGAGGACAAAGAGATCCTGGAGGACCCTCAGGATATATCTGCTGGTAGAAGAATTTTGTTTCCAAAAAGAATATGTCCATTTTCCTTGGGAGGACCCTTGAAATTTAGGAGGAAGACCCTTGGAAATCATGTTTTCAGTTACCATCACCTCTGGAGGTCACAATCATGCTTTGGTTCTGCTCTGAGCCCCATCACCGTAGCAACCAACACTCCCTCATGTCTGATGGCCTGATAAAGGAAGAAGAAGAGAAGGATTCCTGGTTTAGCCTGTGCTGCTGAGTGTACCCAAGAGGCAAACTCATGATGTGCTTCCAACCATTCTTGAACAAATGTGGTATCAATAGTGCACTGATTTTTGGAAATGTGGGAATGGCAAAAATGTTTGCATGGTGGAGAGGTACTGGCGGCAGTGTGTGTGCTGGAATTTCACAATACCAAGTGAGAAGGCTCTCTGGGAAAAGGCAAAGAACAAATGGAATCACATGCCATAATATCAGAACCTATCAAGGATTAGATGAAAGCTGAGTTGGAGTCAAGTCAGTGTTAGATGGCCAGCAGGAACCACATGGGGAAGGCAGAAGGAATGGCCTTGAAGGTCAGGGGGTTGGTCCACTTCATGATTTAAATTAATTTAGGTCCCAGGTTTGTATGAATTAGTGATGCTCTCTAAGGACCAGGAACATGGCCATTACTCTCAGGATTAGGAGGAAGAGTCTCCAGAGTTTGATCATGAGACCATTTGATCTCATCTGTTTCAGTTTCCTTATTTGAACCAGGTACCCAGTTCCTAAACGTTCTTCCAGTTTTGTTCAATAAATACATATTGAGTGATTATTCCCTGCCAGGTGGCATCTTATGTACTGAGGAGATGAAGATGGTACAGCACCATTCCCAATCCTGAGGAGGAAGCTTACTAGGATGAGTCCAGCATCTGCTTCTTGGTCTTGCTGCATCCTGTTTGACAGTCCCTGCTGGGGTCTGAAGGACCAGTTATCCTACAGCTAACACCATGCTTCTCCTGATTCACGGCTTTAGTCCTGACATCCTCTTCTGGAAGCTGATAGATTGGTCCCTGGCTGTTGATCCTCAGCCAAGCCTGATAAATGGGCTAACACAGTGTTCCCTGTTTCTGACACCTCTCTGATCCTGCCTTCCCATCCTGGACCGTGTTAACAACTGGGAGTCTGCCTATACCCAAAGCCTTAGAGAAGGCCTTGAAGTTCACCCTAGAGCAGTGGTTCTTAACTGGGGTCAGGGAAACCTCTGAGGACCTTGGAAAGCTATGGTCCCTCTCTCCAGGAAGAAGATGAGGATATGGACATCATTTTTGTATTATAGGAGCTTCTCCTCTTGCAACCTGGACTCCAAGTTAGGTACCCTTTCCCTAAATGACAGGTAAAGTAAATAAAGCCAAGAGATCAAAGGTCAAATATGGATTCAAAAGAAGCTGATTAGATGCTAAAGTCAGAGTATAAGATGACATTTCAGAATCAGAGAATAAGAAGCTAAAACTGCAAAAGTCTGTGGGATGAAGTTAAGAACCTGGGATTGGAAACAGGATGGTGATGATCACGAGTGACGGTAAAGGAGAGTTCAGGGACTTTCTATGTTCTGAGTAGGGTAGCAAGTCTGCCCTTTTTTAGTGGTTCAACTCCACTTCTTAGTGGAATTCATTCCAAACTAAGGCAAACTGTTAACAAGCTCTATTTCTCTTGTGGCAGAGTCTGCTGGTTGCTAACCAGTATCAATTTTCCCTTGCTTCATTCAATTTTCTTCAGGGTTGCAATTCACCTAGATCAAAGATGACATTTTCTAGCCTTCCTAGGTGTGGCCATGGGACTAAGTTCTGGTTAAAGAGATGCTATGGAACTGTTGTGTGGAGCTTCTGAAAAGCTTTCTTAGAAGGAAAGAGTGTGTTCCCCTTTTGGCCGCTTGCCCTCCCTCCCTCCTCTCCTTTCTTTCCTCCATCTCCCTATCTCCCTTCCTCCCTTCCTCCCTCCCTCCCTCCCTCATTCCTAATTCTGGAACACATAAATGATGGCTAGAGCTCCAGCAGCCAGCCTGCACCATGAGGTGACTCTGAGTGTGAGGGACACGTGTTACGATATGGATTGGAAAGTCACAAGGAATTTGGATCCCTGGTGACTGTCAAACTGGGAACTTCTTTAATGAGAGAAATAAATAATTTTCTATATGGAGTCTCTAACTTTATATTCCTCTTAGATTTCTCCTTCTTACAGGTGTGACAGGTGACCCATCTTCACCTTAAAAGATAACATGTCTGAGGGGAAACTTAGTGAGCCCTTCTGGTGCCCAGAGATGATGAGACAGAAACAAAAGAGGGAGCCATCTCAAATAGCGACAGTGACCTGTGTAGTGGCTGCCTCTCCTGGGTGTGTTCGCTGCACGTTGCATACACTGGGCACTTAAGACTGGCGCCTTCTCCAGTCTTCAGAGCCACTCTGTAGGATGAATATTATTATCTCCCATTTTCTGAAGAAGGAACTGAGGCTCAAAGAAGCCCAGTGATTTGCTTTAAGATCTCAGTATGTTTCAGAGTCAGAACTCCCAGGCTTTTTACCTCCCAGCTGCTTTTCTATGACAAATGAGACCTGCTTACTGAAGGTTCCTCTCTAACAACCTGCCTAGCAATACAAAATGACTGATAACTCCCAAAGAAAATTTCTCCTGTGTAATTTCTATGAAAATAAAGCACAAGATACTTGAAACCATTACCTCATTAGAAAGGGCTGTGATAGATCTGCCATTAAGATTATACACTGTCGTCAGGGGCTTGAGGGAAGGCTGTTGTTTGCACTTGGGTGCTGCTCAGCCTGCACTATTGTGCTCAGGAGCCCTGTTTTGGAAGAAAAGAGCTGGACATGCCATGGGCAACTACGTATTTGTGAAGTCTTCTTAGGGTCTTCACTGGGTCCTTGCTTGGAAGAATAGATCTCAAAGCTATATGCACAGGCAGGTGTAAAATGCTGAGCATCAATGTTCTTTCTATTTTCTGTTAGCAGTCAGGTACCTTATACTTTGCCACTTGAATTGGGAGACTGGATAGTTCTTTTTGAAAGACCATACTGAGGAATACAGTTATTCCTATTACCAGTGCCACCCAAATGCAACGATAGTGCAGGTCATCAAAATGAGCATATCACTAATTAAATCCTATTCTGCCAAAGAAAAATCCTTTTGTCATTCTTTCTCAGGTTTATTTTGAACACTGTCCCCAATTGGAGAAGGAACTGTCCCAAGGGAGCAAATTTCTGCGTCAGCTTCTGACAGTGTTGCCACATTTCACGATCTTCCAGGGGAGCAGACTTAGAACAATTTCTAGATAATAGTTATTACTTCTTCAGACAATGCCTTGTCTCTAGAACTGACAGAAACTATTTCACTATTTTAAATAGCCATCTCTATTGATCTGCTGGAATCGGGTCATATTTTATAAATATCCACTGTGTTCAGTACAGCTGCAATTACTATGTGCCATTTTGTTGGACTGGCCTTGACCTCAGATGGCTGGGACATATTTCAGTGTTTCGTGGCTGAGCTGAGGTAAGGAAAGAGTAAGGGACTTGATTTTATGAACACACACAAAAATGAGAATTTGTGAGATCGCTCTGATTGAAGAAAAGCCTTTTAGGAGAATATCTGGTCATGAACGGTTGAAGAGAGTGAGTTCCTTTTATTTACCTTGAGATTGGGCTCTATATAGTAGGAAATTGCAGCTGACAATCCTATGGAGTACACACTTCAGGACGCTGGGTGAATTCAGAGCCCACGTTAATATGAGTACTTGGGCTTTAATGGATATATACCTTTCCCTCTATTCTTCTCATTTATTTTCCAAATAGTTAAGTTCTTTGAAAAGTTGTACTTCCCAATTTAAAATTGTTCCTTAGTGTGAGATGCTCCAATTAAGCACTAGTGTCTTTTTTCAAGTTATAATTAGTACATTACGATATCTGGGCTTGCTGATGTATTTTTGTCTCACAAATCTACCACAGCAAAGGTGGCAAAGGCAAGCTTTTTGTTAGAGGAGGCCATATAAGCAATTGTTCTTTGACCCCAGTTTCTCTCGGCTCTTCATAGCCTCGGTGTCCCGACACAGACACTCCGTGAACTTAACCATGACTTGCAAACAGGGAGCATGAAAATCATTTTTGTTTCCAATCAATTTAATCTCTTGTGCCTTTTAGCACTAAAGGCTTCACTTGTCACATTTGCTTTTAAAAATTTGTCACTGTTGTTTTAAATTAGCAAACAAAGCAGGAATCCTTAATTAATAGAAACTTCTCTTTCTTTTTTTTTTTTTTAAGATTTTATTTATTTATTTGAGGTAGAGAGACAATGAGAGAGAGAGCGCACAAGCCGGGGGACAGAGGGAGAGGGAGAGGCAGACACCCCACTTAGCAGGGATTGGATGTGGGGCTCAATCCCAAAACCCCAGGATCATGACCTGAGCCAAAGGCGGAAGCTTAACCCACTGAGCCACCCAGGAGCCCCAGTAGAAACTTTTCTGAATGTAGTTTGATATTTTGAGTCACAGCATTAAATAGCTTTGGAACACACATGTATCAATGTATATTTTTTTAAAAAAATATTTATTTATTTATTTATTTATTTGAGAGAGCGAGCGCACACGGGGTAGGGGAGTTTAGGGCAGAGGGAGAGAGAGTCTCTTAAGGAGACTCCGTGCTGAGCATGGAGTCTGACTTGGGGCTCGATCTCACAACCCTGAGATCACAACCTGAGCTGAAACCAAGAGTTGGATGCTTAACCAACTGTATCACCCAGGCATCCCCAATGTATAATTTTAAAGCGATTTTTCAGGTTTTGTGACTGGTAGTAGTTTGTTTAGAAAAATAGAATACCTGGAACTTTAATAACTTACATTCTATCTTGATGTCAAATGGCATCTCTCATTTTAAACGATCCCCCCTTTCACCTAACTTCACTTTTCAAATCTACTTTACCATGAACTTAAAAAGTGGATGGTTATTTTCTAAGTACTTCCACAGTAACTAAAACCCATATGATTATTTAAAAAATTATTGTTAGAAACTTGTTTTATTATTTTCCCCTGGATACTTTAGTAGAACGTGGTCCCATGGGCTGTAGTATAGATAGTGCTAAAACATTATCACAGGGTTGAGAGAAGAGGCATTCCTCAGTAGGCTATAATGACCCTCCATCAACTTGTAACATGTTCTTGTCTCTAAAAAGGGCACTTGTGTGTAGAGGAAATTGTGGGGTGATTGCAAGACTACCCAGGAAGTACTTGCACCCTAGGACCTTGGAGTCAGTTTCATAGAAATTTATAAGAAATTGGAAACAAATGAAAGGCCTTGCCAACTCAAACAAGTATGGAAAAAATGTCAAATTCAGAAAAACAATGAGTTACTTTGAAAGGAATATATAACACTACCTGCTGAATTTTGTTTTAGAATTTTTAGGTAAGCAATAGGTTGATTGAACTGGTTTGTGGCTCTCTGGCAACTTTAACTGGGAAGGAAATATGCCCTAAATGATGAGGACCCCATCTGCTTAGATGGGAAAACAGACCAAGATCATATTCCAAAACATGACCTCTTTAGATACCTCATTAAGAGACATGGAATCTTTTACATGAAATTTCACTCTAAATTCTGAAAGTTAGAATTATTCTTTCTCATGACTGTGCTCTTATTAAACTGCATTATTCATTAAAAATATCTTATTGAGTACTTACTATTAAATCAGAACTGTGATAAACCTAAAAGATTTTAAGAGAAAAGATGACTAGGACAACTGTAATAAAATTATTATAGAACCATTGGAAGTGGACTTTTAAAGCAACAAGCCATAATCATATATCATGATTGCTTATATGAAAATAATATGTGGAACTTACATATTGGTATTGGCAGTTGATGTCAGCCATTCGCCAGCTAAACCAATGATATCCAATCCAGTGGAGAGCTGGTTGAAAAATCGAGGATGACCTGGGGAGATGAGTAACAGGCAAGCATCAAGGCAAACCCAAATTTTTCAAGCTGTCTCCAAAGCAAAACGCTGGCCATATTGATGGTGCCTCTATCCCAGTAGTCTAACAGGACAGCTCAAGGATCTTGGGAAAGGAAGGGTGGGTTGACCCAAGCTATACTAACCTTTAGCATTAATGACATTCCTCAAACTTATGCTTCTGAAGCAGAATGCTTTTAAAGTTAAAAAAAAAATTCTACGTCATGAGACTAATTATCTTTCCAGTATCCAATGTGTTGATTTTCAGATGAACTTCCCTGTCATAATAATTTTTTGAATTACAAATCAGGATGTGGTGGCCCTAGTTTTATCTATAAATATTTCAACTTTTAATTTAACATCTTGAGGATTCAAGATCAAGTAAATCAACATTTACCGTTGGAGGAGAGCCTGCAGGCCTCAGAGAGGGTCTGTGGCTCTGTGGACCAAACCAAGCCTGGGGAAAGTGCCAGCTCTGAGGCTCATGCTGAGGGCATGCCATCTCTGGATCCCTGTGTCACTCAAATATGATGTCAAGCATTGGTGTGTTTTGCCATATATAGTCAGGTGACCATTAAACTAAATTTATTGCTGAGATGACCTGGCATTTCCTCTGTGAAACAGAGGCAAGTAGAGCCCCCTTTATTCATCAAGTTGTTAGTAAAATAACTGTTATTACTTTATAACTCTAAAACCCTTTGCAACACAGAATATGCTTTAACAGGCTTTGTTCTCAGCAAATTCAGGATTGTTGCCAAGTTTTGGCCAACTTGGCATTCACAGGAAAACTCAATCCCACATCAGCAGGCTTGGCTAGACTGTCTCGAAGGTGTCAATGCAATAGATTATCTAGGGGTGTGTGACAGAGAACTGGTGTTACAGAGATATGCTGACTGCTGTGTTTCCAGTAGAAATTGCTTTTGCCTCTGAAATAACTGTCAAAGAGCTAGTGTTTGAATGTTCCTGGTCTGAGACCCCTCTCTGAAAATGTCTATTCTTCCTTGGATGTAAAGGAGACTCATTTAAAACATCCAGACTATGACTTCTTATATCAGAATATACTAATCACTGCATCTCAAGAGTCCTCAAAAAAATAATACTGATATTCAGGGAAAAAAATAAGAGAAGCATAAACAGTAAGCTTAGTGTAATTATGGGCCCAGATTCCAGACATTCATAGATTACTCTAAATAGCTTAAACTTATCCACTTCATTCCACTTTGCTCAGTGCCAACAGAATCTATGAGATCTCTTGCAACGTAACAACTTTTGTTGATATCCATTAAAAAATATGCAATATCTGTTTGAAAACTTGTAACAATAAGCATTTCAAGACGAGACTAAATATATATATAAATATATTTATCATAAATAAATGGAATCACACTGTTTGACAATGTATCAAAACCACTCAATATGGCAGAGACAAAAGATGGACAAAGATAGATAGATTGACACAAATGCCCTCAAATAAACATGAAACAGTATCTCTTTGTTCATAGAATATATAAAGGAAATGAAGTTATCTAAAACCTTATTTTTATATTACGACTATAGCATTATGCCCCCAAAATCTTATACCAGAATTTCTATCAAGTAACAAAGTGACCTATTTTAAATTTCAATTTCAACTCTCTATATTCAATGAAATAACAGATGATAGATGTGGTACTAAGTCAGGTAGGGGGGAAAAGAGTTATTGTTCAAAGTTAACTTTTTCAACAAATAAACTTCAAAAAATGGAAGGGGAATCTATTAAGAGACATACTAAGCAATTACAGTGTGGAGGACTTGCTTGGATCCTGACTCGAATTATAACATTTGTGAGACCATTAGGAATTTGAACACTGACTGAATATTTGATATTAAAGAACTGTAAATTTTGGATTTTTTTTAAGATTTTATTTATTTATTCGACAGAGATAGAGACAGCCAGCGAGAGAGGGAACACAAGCAGGGGGAGTGGGAGAGGAAGAAGCAGGCTCATAGCAGAGGAGCCTGATGTGGGGCTCGATCCCATAACGCTGGGATCACGCCCTGAGCCGAAGGCAGACGCTTAACCGCTGTGCCACCCAGGCGCCCCTGGATTTTTTTGATCTCACAATGATATTGTGGTCATTCATTCATTCATTCATTCATTTATTTTTGAAGATTTATATTTTATTTTAGAGAGAGAGAGCACATACACGAGTGGGGTGGGCAGAGGGAGAGGGAGAGAGAGAATCTCAAGCAGATTCTCCACTGAGTGTGGAGCCCACCGCAGGCTCGATCCCATGACCCTGAGATCATGATCTGAGCTGAAATCAAGACTCGGCCACTTAACTGACTGAGCCACCCAGGCACCCCAAGTGGTTATTTTTTTAAAGAGTTCTTGAAGGGGTATCTGCGTGGTTCAGTTGGTTAAGTGGCTGACTCTTCATTTTAACTCAGATCATGATCTCAGTGAGCAGGGGAGTCTGTTTGAGATTCTCTCTCTCCCTCTGCCCCCCTTCTAAAAAAAATAGAGTTCTTGAGAATGAAGAATATTTATGGATGAAATAGTGTATCTGAGATTTGCTTCCATATAATAGAGAAGAGGGGAGGGGGAGCGGTCAAAGTGAAACAAAGTCGTCAGGAGTTGATACGAGTTGAAGCTGAGTGTTGGTTACATAGGGTTCATTATACTCTTTTACTTCTGTTCATGTTTAAACTTTTCCATAATAAAAAGTTTAAAAACCAAAAACTAAGGAAGTTGGTATAGCTACTGTGATAGAGGGCTGACCAGTGTCTGTGTCAGGTCATGAAGAATCTATGCATACTGGTTCCTTTTTTTTTCCCCAGAAATATTTTATTAATTTGTAAAGAAATTTCCAAATACCATCATCCCTTCACAAACTGCACCCAGCTTAGTATGTTTTCACTATTAAAGCCCAATTCATTATTTTGGCTGAGTATTAATATCCTTTAAAAAAAAAAAAGTAGCTTCCACTGTGGGTAGCCACCTGTGGGGTTTACCCTATTGCTCTGATCTGCATCGAAATTAGAGCTCAGCAACCAGCAGCTGTGTTCTCATATGGCAGCAACGGTCTACTTTCCCAGGGTGAACACCCTGAGGTTTCACAAGGCCTGAGAGATGGTGAACTCTATAAATGTAAATATCTGCTTCCAGATGCTGCGCTGATGAACAGGCTAAGTGGAGTCCTACCCCGGACTCATAACAGTCCACGCACCTGTGGCCAAGGGATGCTTTCATTTTGTAGGCAATATGAGCTGTGCGTTATGACAAACCCATGCATTTTTCTTTGGAGGACAACACTATTCGGAGCTTTAATGATAAAAGTACATGGTCTCATCTCTGAGAAAGGGCATACAGGGAGGCCTGACAAGATAAAAAAACATTGGACTAAAGCAAGTCCAGCTAAGACATACAGGGAGAATCCGGGCTCTTCTTTATCCAGCTATAAACACTACTTGATCTCCATCAGGAATAGGTTAGCCATCAGACCAAGGGGAGCCATAACTAAGTTGATGAGTGTGCTTTTCTTTAAAAATCAAGCACAGACTTTAATATAATTAAGTCTTATCCATCCTGCAGTTATTTCAGTAAGCTACACTTATTTCAATGGCATTGGCAGACCTCAAAAGCTGTTTGGGATTCCTTATTTAAAAACACCTCTTTGGCCTCATTATTCCATTGTAACACTTTGTTTTTGACACCCAATAGGCTTACTCAGCTCTGTCACCACCAAGCTCCCTAGTCTTCACCTTAAATCTATCTTCAGATGACTAGGAAGGCTGAGAGGGATAATAAAGGAGAGGGAGAGAGAAAGAAGAAAAAAGAACAAGGGGCTACCAGGGGCTCCCCTGTGGTGGCAAGTATTCCATGGACTTCCAGTTCCTGCACAACTATGTGCCCAAGAGCTCAGGAAGGCCAGGCTGCTTGGGGAGGGGGGGGAAGACAGCAGCAAGAAGAAACCGTTGCTTTACTTCTAGGCTTAGAAACAGCCAGATAGAGATCCAAAAAGTCCTTGAACCTGAGGCACCTGGGAAGTAACCACTTTGGCCAGAACCACAGATTAGAGAGGGTTCCTGTAATATGAAAAGGAGGCAAGTGGGCTTCCTCACGGCCCCCTGTCAGAGATAGGATTTAGTGACTCAGAGCGTCTAAACTGCAGAAGCTGGAGTGTGATGTAAATGGTGTGTATATATGTGACGTTTTTGCCTAGCCAACAGAAGGTGTTGTGGGTAGAATTGTGACCCTCAAAAAGATATGATCAAGTCCTAACTCCTGATTACTGTGAGTGTGACCTTACTTGGAAAGAGGGCCTTTGCAGATGTAATCAAGTTAAGATGAGGCCATAAGTGATTGGAGTAGGCCTAATCCAAAGATTGGTGTTCTTATAAGAAGAGAAACCTTGGGACACATTCACAGGAAGAAGGCCAAGGGAAGGTGAAAGCAGAGATTAGAGTGATGCATCGACAACCCAAGGAATGCCCTCGACTGCCAGAAGCTAGAAGAGGCAAGGACAGATCCTCTCCAAGAGTCTTCAGAGACGGCATGGCCCCGCACAACTAAATTTCAAACTTCCAGCCTCCAGAACTGTGAGAGAATAACTTTCTGTTGTTTTGAGTCGCCCAGTTTGTGGTAATTTGTTATGGCAGCCCTAGAAAACAAATACAGAAAGGGAGGGAAATGGGCCCAATTCTCCCCAGTTTTAGGGACCGGCAAGGGGTAGGATTTATCAGAATGAAATAGGCATGAAACGGAGGAGAGAAAAGTAGAGTGCAGGTCATTTTGCTCTTTTTAGATTGTGAATAAATCCAAAGAATGAAAACTCTTTATACAGAACTTGACACAGCACCATGTGTTTGTATTTTTAAATTTATGCTGACGACAACAAATGATGAGCTTTTGCCATGGCCACGGCCACGCCCACACCCAAGGTTGTTCGGTGGCCACTGAACACAGGGCTGCCTTCCCTCACACAGTTTGTGCTTCACCTTCCGCACGGGTTTGCTGTCCTCAACTGGCAAGGGTGTGAGGGAGGGCAAGGCTCCCTCCGCGTGTCCATCTGGCTCTCACCCTTACCTGTACGGACCCCGTACTTCAAGGTGTCTCTGCAGTCAACCAAGATCTGCTCCAGGGACTCGGGGTGGTCCGACAGCTCCAAGTTGAAGCCCTCCATGCCTTCCAGCAGCTGGTGCGGGTGATGGAAGTCCAGCACCTTGGTGGAGCGATCAAAGGTCTTGCGGACATAGTTGAGGAGTATGTCTACCACTTCCAGTAGGAACTGCACGGTCTGCTCCTCCCCATTCTTAGCCGGAAGCAGATCTGGGGGGCGGGGGAAGCCAAGAAGCAGTTATCGCCTGGCTCGTGTCTAAACTGCCTCAGCCCAGAAATCCCTAGTATCAGTCACAGTATCTTTACAGACCTAATTTATCCCAGGTTATGTATACACATGGAGAATCTGATGAGTCCAGGGTATGACTCCACTTTTTTCCCCAGAAAAATGCACGTATATCTACACACAGAAGTTTCACATTGGGGCGCCTGGGTGGCACAGCGGTTAAGCGTCTGCCTTCGGCTCAGGGCGTGATCCCGGCGTTATGGGATCGAGCCCCACGTCAGGCTCCTCCGCTGTGAGCCTGCTTCTTCCTCTCCCACTCCCCCTTTGTGTTCCCTCTCTTGCTGGCTGTCTCTATCTCTGTCGAATAAATAAATAAAATCTTAAAAAAAAAAAAAAAGAAGTTTCACATATACTTTCTGAAGGTTGACAGACTTTCTGGTAGTTAGACTGCTCATAACGGAGAGCTTTGAGAAGCCATGAGAAGCCTGTCACAGCTGTTGCCCACGTGCAGGCTGACTGGGCACCTGTCAGGAGCGTGGTGGAGGAGGCCTCTGCCCTGCTGCCCCGTGACCAGCTGCGTCCCTCTACATCTGTTCAGACACTGGCCTTCTGGTTGGTCATTGCGATACACTTGACGGTGAGGGCTCTGTGGGTAGAGGCAGAGGTCCCTCCCGCAAAGTGGTCCTCTGTAGTGTCCTTAGGAAACAAGAGCTCGAAGATGGGGCTCAGAAGGTGGGAGAGGGAACTCCCACATCTCTCCCTCTCGACTTCACGCTTTGGATGTCTGGGAGTGACTTTGGGTTCCAGCCTCTGGTAGGCAGAGTCAGGCTGGGTTAACCAGGGAGGAAAACTGTAGGGGGTCCCAACTGAAGTTGTCAGTCATAGCTCAAGAGCAGATTGGCTGTCCATGATGCTATGTGTGGATTCCCTGGATTATCTCTGAGGTTTTGTGAAGTCTTATTGACTGTTTGGGTCTGGCCTCTGTGGCCTGTGGGGAGTTAACGGAAGGGGGCAATGGGGAGTTTACCTTCAAGCTGTTCAGGAGAGATGGGGAAAGCTCCTTCTGAAACCAGAGTTGTGGGGACAGCAGTAATAATGAAAGATCTCCAAAAGGAAAATGAGTTTCAGGACAGTACTTGGTTGTAAGTCCCAGCTACACAGCTTCCCACAGAGTGATTTTGTCGTTGTTGCCAACATTGGAGGATAAATGCTATTACAGGAATCACTGGATTTTCTTATATGTAAGATTCCCTCAGATTCTGAGAGTCTATGAGACCATATTTGTCCCTGCATGTGTCTTTGAAGTTGACTGTTTTTACTGACAGCCCTCATCCAGCTTCCAAAACGACGAAGTCCTGGGCCGTAGAGAAGAAGGGAGTATATTATATTTAAATACTGGAAAAATAGTTTCATGACAGTTTGGAAAGAGTCATGATAGTTTTGGTCAAGGTAGTTAAATTTCAGGAAAAAGTCAAGAAACCCAAGCAAGAAACCTACTGGATAGTACTGGACAGGACCAGGGAGGGTTGGGGAGTGTTGGGAAGGTAGGGGTTGGAAACTACCTCGAGCAAACAGATTGGAGAAGTCGGTCTCCGTGCGCCGGAAATGGCCATCCCTGTCACTGTTTTCACAGGAAAGCAGGTTCTTGGAGGATTGCCTCTCCTTGAAGGCGCTCACAAGCCGGCTCTTCTCTTCCAGGCTGTTGGTCCTTTGCAAGAAGCCTGTAGCATAAGATGCTGGGTCAGAGGGAATGTATTAAATTCCCAGTCTAAGAGGGTCAGCCGCCAGGCCAGATCCACTGTCCAAGCAGGGTTCTTGCTCCTCCTGAGAAGAAGCTGAGTATCTGCATGTTATATATAAGGGCTTTGGCACTGCTGGCCTTCAGGCAGGGAAGGGGCAGTGCCAAGTGTCATCAGTGGCACAGACCCAGTCATGCAAGAGAGAAAAACAGTAAGCAAAGCCCATTCTCCTCTCTGAACATGACTCTGAACTCAGAATTAAGTCAATTGGACAGCTTCCACTCCAGTAAGCAGCCTCAGGATGGGGTTTTAAGGGGAAGGACACAATCGGAGAGGATGCTGCTGGCACTGGGTTTATGGGCTGTGCAACCGGAGGAAGGAGGAGGTGGGGACCAGCAGAGGGAGGAGGCAGTGAGGACCAGCGCGGAGGGTTGGGGAAGATGCTTTCCTTGGGCACCAGGTAATGCTCACAGGGTTGAATGTAAGTGTAATTTTTCTGACCCAACCCTGAAGTGCAGCTGTCTCCATATAACACCCCCTCTCCTTGAATAAAGGTGTTGGGGAAAGAGAAAAGGAAGCCTAAAACCTTATGTGTGGTGACGTTTAATTCTGTAAATACTTACTGAGCACCTATTGTGGAAAAGCCCTTTGCTAAACATCTAGGACAGGGGACAGATAAAGATAAATGAGACGGATCTCCTACCTTCCAGGAACTTACAGTTTGGCAGAAGGTAACCCATGTTGTAATAAAGCCAGAAAGCCATCCCAGAACCCCACAGAGCCGAACTCCTGAGCCCAGGGTAGGATACAAAGCACCTCACCTCTGCCCCTCAGAAGGAGTAGAAATCTGTCCTACCTGAGGTGAGCAGCGCAAACACCGCCAGTGGCAAACAGAAGCAGGCTGAGGTGAAAGGGCTGGAGACTCTGCCAACTAGGAGCACACTCCTTCCCTTCGTACCCACACCCATTCCTTCTGTGGCTCAGGACCTGCTGACCCACTCCTTCCCTCAGCATCTCCTCCAATTATACTCCAATCTTAGCCCAGAATGCAACACACTGATAAGAAGAGCTGTCTTTGTAGATACCAAGATCCTTGGGGAGTCATGCACATCACAAGACAGGCTTGGAGGAAAGTCCCAGGAGGTTCAAGGAGAGGCAAGTTAATCTGGGGAATTCAGCTTTACTTCCCCAGGACTGCAGTTCAGTGGCAAGAGGTGGAGGAAGGAGGGACACAGGGGGAAGCCTGCAGTGATTGGAATCCTCCCGCACACAGGAGCAGGGTCTATTTTTGGAGGGAAGAATAGGAAGGTAGAGGCACCAGGCCTTTCATTGTTCCCAGCGCCTTGTAAACTTATCACTAAAGCCCCAAAGGACAGCAGGAGGGGGGTAAGACACTAACAGAGCTCCACACTTGGATGTAAAGGCGAGGGTTTGTATCCTTTCCCTCACTTTTCCCCCTACTTTCTGAATTTTCCATACAATCCCCAGAGTCCAAAACCAGGAGCCAGCACTCATTTGCCAGAGGCATGTAGGAGCACCTGGCTCCTGAATTGCAAGTCTGCTCCCCTGCTCCTGGAACAGTGAGCTATGAAATTTGCCAGGCTGAAAAGACCAAATCCATGTGGCCTAATGGAGGTGAGGTCCTGCCAGCTGAACTCCTACTCTTTAGGTCTCTGACTTCTGGTTGGCTCTGACTCACTCCTTGGGAAAACCTTAAGTCTCTACCTTGAAATGCCTTAGGAAAGCCTTTCCTCTGGGCAGCAGGACCTATGAACTTGATTTAGGCTTTGGATATTATCTCCAAAACTGACACAGGCAGTCCCAGGAGTGTCCTGATAGGAGTGAGAGATGACAATTATGACACAACTTTGAATCTGCATCTCATCCCTGGACCACACTGCCTGGTGTGCACTAGGAATCAGTATTTCCTATAAATCCTATATTTATCTTTTCAACAGCATGCTTACATTGCATTATAAACTGTGTAAAACCCATTAATTTGCTAATATAAACACAATGTATATTATTATCAGAATAACACTATCTTGGAAGGTATTTGTTTTCTAAAATATTGGAGGTCTCAAAAAAGGTAAAGGACCAACATCTCTGTTGGCTCTGAGAGGCTCTGGGAAGAAATGTATGCTTCTCCCAGGATGACCAGGTGGTGGATGACATTGAAGTCAGTGCTTTGACAACTTCCCTGGCTAGCAAGGGGTCCTGGAAGCAGGGGTCCCTGAGACTGAAGCAGACTGTTTTCTCTCTTGCTCTGCACACCACCTGTGAGGACCTAGTTTCAGCAGTAAGTGACCGATAACCCGGCTCAACATTCCCAAGAGGCAAAAAGAAAAGCAGAGGCAAGCCAAAGCTGCATTTGACTTTGGTCAGCTTGTTGCACCCTAGCTAGCTTTAAGGGGAGAACAGGAGGCAAGCCCTGTCATGACTCCTCCTCTGGGCAGAGGGGAGATCCTGAGGCTGGTTCCTCACCCCTGCCCCCAAACTCAAAGGCCTAGGGGGCCCATCGAGTGGGGAAGAGTATAGGGAACTAGAGAGCACTTGGCTTGAGTAAGTTGTTTCCAACCGTGTGTATGAGCTATGCATGGCAGGAGGGTACCCGGCCAACGTGGTAAGTGGGGGCTGAAGCCCAACCCCCCTGCTCTTGTTCCACAAGCTATAGAATGGAATTTCATCTACCTAGAGGAAGGAACTTTTTTTTTTTAATTTTTATGGGCTGAAAATACCTTGCCAGATCTCCCCTGCCCCAACTTCTTTTTATTTCAAGAGAAGCCAGAAATACAGAATATTTGAAGTCTTTCTTTGTTTAAAAGTAGTATGGCAACTGACACAAAATTAAACACACACACACTCACCCTGCATGGGCTAAATAAAACAGCTCATAGGCTGTAGCTGGCAGCCAGTTTGGGACCTCTGCATATATAAGTGATGGAAGACCAAAGACACACTGGGAAGTTAGCAGAACCCAGAGCCCCTGCATCTCCTTCTATTTAAGTCATGTCGCCATGCTTATAGCTACCCCACTCTACCTCTTGGCAAACCCTAGGTTTCTTCTACCTGATTATTTACTGAGGGGATTCTGCCTCTGAAGCAAAGGGTACCACTAGTGAGACCCAGAGCCTTCTTTGCAGCTTTCTTTCCTGGTTTCCAGGGAAGGGAGGTGGGAGAGGGGGTGGGAGTTGAATCTTGGCAATGCACTGAAGATGTTTATGGGGGTCACCCAGGGCAATGGATTTGGAGGTGAGAAGAGGACAATTCCATGTTGTCTTAATGTGAAAGGTCAAACCAACCTGGAGAGTGTGGAGAAGGTCCTCCAGGCTCATGAATGTCTGGGATGAAAGGAGTTGGGGTGTCTGTGAGTGGAGGGGGTGGCCTGTGGATTCAGGTCCAAACGAAAGACTGAACTTTGGAAAGCCAGAGTTGGTCCAAGGCAACCAGATGTTTCATTTCTTTTCAGAATCAAATCTAGCATGAAGCCTCCTAACCTGTGCCCCTCAAAGGTTGCATTTTAGCAGAAGGCAACTTCCCCCTCAAGAGACTACCAGCCCTTTCCTCCGGTCAGACAGGTTGCAACTTTCCTGAAATTAGTGTTGGGGTGTGTGTGTTCAGAAACGGAGGAAACTCTCTTGAGGATGGAAGCCCCCAAGTATTCAAGAGCTCTCCCTCATAATAAGTTGATGCAAACGGGAACCCCTATTCCCGGACCCATTGAAGCTCAACTCCTTCTTGCCCGTTTACCCTTTAGGGGCACGTAGGGCTTGTCTCCGGAAGAGGCTGTTAGGTCTTTTTTTCCCCTAACTCGGAAGGGGGCCGCAGGGAACACGGCCTGCGGCGCGAGGCCGAGGCCGGGCACAGAGAGTGCAGGTGGACGAAACTTGCGGGTCAGGCAGGCCCAGGACCGCGGGGAAGGCAGCCCTCACCTACGTCTCCCCCACCCTGCGGGCGACCGCGGCGGGCGCCCCGGGCTCACTCGGTTCTGCTTGCCCGCCTGCATGACAATGACGGCAGCAGAAGCCGAGCGCCGTGGCCGCCGAAGGGACCGGGCGCGAAACGCGCCATTAAGCCGGGAATGGCGGCTGGGGGAGGGGGCTATTTATAGAACAAAGCTTTGCCGCCTCCAGCTGCCCCCGCCCGCGGCGCGGCCCCAGGCTAGCCCCGCCGGCCTCGCGTGCAGGGGAGAGGGCCAAACCCCGCGCCGCCCCGCGGCAGGGCTGGGCTTTCCCTGGGACATGGCTGGGTCTACGAGTAGAGCAACGCTTCCTCACCTTGGGTCAAGGGGACAGAGCCCCAGAAGCGTCGGGAGGGCGCCTCGCGGCAAAGCGGGGAAGGGAGCGGATTCCCGGGAGCCGCTAAATACCCCCCGTCCGCTCCGGCCCCAGCTGCCGCCTTCCTCGGGCCCCCGAAGCGGAGAAGCTGGAAGCGCAGGCCCAGCGACCGCTCAGGGGCCGGCTCGCGCTCCGGCGCTCGGGGCTGGGGCGGGCGTGCCCCGCGCCCGCTCCGCCGCTATCTCCCTCGCGCAGCCGCTGACGGATGGCTCTTTAATAAGCCCCTCGTTAATCTTCCCCCGCCCCTCCACCCCCTGCCCGAGGACGTCCGTATTTTCTGGCCCGATAAGGCTAGAGATTTTAGACGGTGAAATGTAGCAAGGAAAGCAAGTCCTCATTGTTCAGCCGGAGCCACTCAGCTGTGTCCCTTCGAACAAATCTCCTTTTTTCCTTTAAAAAAAATGACATCCCTTGGGCGTTTTCATTTCAGACCCTCACGTCTCCGGAGAACGGTTCTTTCTCCTCTCCAGCTCCCAGATCTATTTGTCTTCCTCTCTGGCAAGTCATGCCCGACACCCCCTTTCTCCTCTCGCGGCCCCACGCCCCCGCCTGCCCCCTTTTCCTTCCCTCTCCTTCAAGGGCAAGCTCGGCAAACCCTCTGGCACGCGCCGCCCTCACTTCCCCCAGGAAGGCCACTGAGGGCTTCAGGCAAAGAATGAAAGAACGAAATCTGAATCAGTTTTGGTATCTCGGGGCAAATTCTCAAGCTGGGGAGGCTACTTTCAATGTACGCTGGGGGAGGGGTGGACGACGTGCCAGCCTCCCAGTCTGGCGGAAACCATGCCTTAGGCCTGCTGTCCAGGAAAACCAGACCAGTTCCCGTCTTCTACCAGACCTTCCCCACGCAGGTAGAGCGCACGCTTAGGATCGGCCCTGACGCGGGCAAGAAGAGCGGGGCTGCCGCGCGGGGGCGCTGTGCTCACGCTCTGCGCCTAAACCAGGAAAGCCCCGCGATTTCTCCGTAGTCCCGAACTCCGGCAGAAAAGGTACCCCCCAGCCGGGTCAAGGGAAGGCGAAGGAGGGTTAAGACTTGTAGAGGGGAGTCTCGCCAGGCGTCGGGGCTGTAGGTACTTTAGAAAACCAAACCCAAGAGCAGGGATCTCCTCCCTCTTGTACCTCACTCTCCCAAACCATTAAAACCCGAGAGCTGCGCCGCCCTGCTGGGCCCCAGCGGGCCCTTCCACTCACCGCAGATCTTGAGCCCCAGTTTTCTGGTGCATCCATGGGCCACGCCGCACCAGGTGTCGTACGCTAGAAAGCAAAAGAGGTGCGATCAGTGAGGTTCGGAGCGTGCGGGACCGGGTCGAGGGCAAAGGTGTTCTGGGGAGGAGAAGGCAGGTCTTTCGCCAGTGCTCCTCAATAAAAACTCTTTCCTGAAAGGAGCAAGAAGCCAGATCCGTGGGACGACGGGCAGACTCGTGCCCTTCGAGTGCCCATGACACTCCCTTCCTGCTCCCACTTTTAGGTATAGAATGGTGTCTCTGAAAGGCCGAGCACCCATGCGGCCCGCCAGGCCTTCAAGAGAAGCCGGAGAGGCGAGATCGGAGTGGGCCACATACAAAAGACCCAGCCGGGCGGCTCGTGTTACCCAGCATCCACTCGCCCCACTCGCCAGGCCCTGTCCCTTCGTCCCCACCCTGCAGACTCGAAGGGCGACCACAGCAGCCCGGAAAGGGAACACAGAGGCATCTGGGACCAAAACGTCTCATAATTTCTTGGCGGGTCTCCAGCCGAGTGGCAGCTTAAAATAAACTGGCATGAAATGGGGTCGCGGAAGAGTTCAGGAATTAATTGGGTGAAAAATAGTATTTGACTAGATGATCGGGCTCGCATGGCTGCTCTTCAGTCGGACCCAGAGTCGGGAAACAATAGTGCGCCTCCGGTCCTAATCCCGGATCGCCTCTTCCCAACCTGCCCCTCATTAACCCTTCCCTCAGACGTCTCGGGTCTGGAGCAGGCGAAGGCGAAGGGAAATCAGGCGCCTTTCCTCTGGATCCGAATGCCAGACCTAGGAGCCCTTGTATTTTCCTTCTTTACCAGGCTGTTCTCAAACTCCTCAGGGTCCATCCTGCCCTTGAGGGGTTCAGCTTGCAGGGAGGAGCACGGGGGGTGCCTGTGGAGCCCGCGCGCGCGGGTGCGATGGGCCCAGCGCGAAATTCCCTTCGTATCTCTCCAAGCAAGGCGCTTCCAATCACTCCCATCCCCCACCCCACCCTGGTCCGAGCTTTCAGCTCCGCGCGAATGTTGGCGCCGATAAGGAGAGTGACATCCATTAAACCAAGGCACAACAGAGCCCCAGCGGGGAGAAGAAATAGACCGACGTCAGTGAGACAGCGTGTCACAGATGGAGTTCCTGCCACAGACAGGAAATCGGTGCGAAAGCAAAACCCTTATAATAATACCTGGCGGGTAAAGAGCTGTTTCCACTCAATAAAGTGCTTTCGCTTTAAACTCCACCTCAGCTAATCCTTAGAACAACCCTATGAAAGAAGAAGAGTGTTCATCTAGGACTCATTTTACAAATAAAAACATTGAGATTCAGGGAGGTTAAGCGAATTTCCCAAGGTTACTCAGCTAGGGCATTGGCGTTCAGACCCAGTGCACTGCCTTTCCGAGTTGGGGGTTACAGTAATAAAGGGATAGAGGGATGCAGAGAGGAAGTGAGGGTCCCCTTTGGTGCAGCGAAGGTTCAGAAGACCACGTGGCGAAGGGCAGAGAGAAGGGGTCGCTGGAGCAAGAGGCTGAGTACGGTTGTGCGGATTGAGCAAGGCCACCTCCCAGGAGACCTTGGAGGGAGAGAGAAGCGCAGCCGGCTGGGCGGGCGAGGGTGTGTCTACAAGGAAGGACGAGAGCGGGTAGAGAGCCTGGGGTGCGCATGCAGCCTAGGGTGCCCACGCCTCAACTGGGCTGCTGGGGGCGAGCGACGGCGTTCTCAGCACAGGTGTTGCACGCTCTTCCCAGGTATGGTCCTCGACTATCTACCCTCTGCCTCGGTGGCTTCCGGGCGCGCCAGGCCATGTGCGAACTCAGGTCAGCGCCTGCACGGGTTCTGGCCCTGAGGCTGGGCGAATGCGCTCCACCGCGGGCTGCCGCCGGGAGGTAACGTTAACCCAGTGGGGTGGGATGGGGGCAGGACTCTGAGGCGGGAGAACACAGCGGTCGCCCTGCCCTGTCAGGCAGCAAAATAAAAAAAAAATTTAAAAAAAAGGGGGGGGGCGGGAAATGTGGAGAGGTCTGGAAAAGAAATCCATCAAGGCCAGAGCAACAGACAAAGGCGGGCAGGCCTCGCTTTCCTCCCGGCCTGATCCGGCCAGCTCGGCAGCCAGTGCCCGGCTCACGTGCCACCAGGGCTGGCGGCTCTCCCGAGCCCCTCTTTGTTGTGTGGGTAATTGTAGCTCGCCTGGGGGGCGGGGAGAGGGAGCTGCAAAGCGAAGTGAAACGCAGCCTCAGGACTTAAGGCCTCCGGACCCAGGAGCCAATGGTAGCGCCAAGGGACTCGAGAGAGGGCTCCCGGGATAACGTTCCCCCATCTTCGTTGATGGGAACAATTGACATTTTCTCAAGCTCATAGAAAGTGCCATAAAAGCATAGCAATAACCACACTGCCATTCCTAAGCCCCTCTCATATAGAAAATCTGGGGCTGTTACTACTGGAGCTGATGGTGGGGGGGGGGGAGGACTCATTTCAATAAAATTGGAAAAAAAGAAAAACAATTCCCTCATCTCCAGCCTTCTACAGAAATGTAAGAAATAAATCTGAATTAAAGACAGATTCTGGAAATGGGCTGAAGAGCACACTGAGCTAGACGTGGGGAAGAATAGAGCCCTCTTCCCCCCTTTTATCTGGTTCCCCTTTTCTTCTCTTTTGCCGACCTGTCAATTGTTGACAGATCTGCCCGGGAGAAAAGAGAAGGGTGCTCTCTCCTCCCGCCCTGGCAAAGCTTCTTGCCGCTTCCTGGCTCCCCACCTCTCTCCACTCAGGTTGCTGCCCACTCCTTTTTTTTTTTTTTTTTTTGGTCTAAGATGTAATTAATTGTCTGAAATGTCAAGGCTCAGTCTCAAAGCATTTTATGCACCTTTCCCGCCCCTGGCTTCTCCCTCACTCGTCAATAGCTCAACGCAAATTTGGAGCAATTAGGGACCCCGAGTTTTCTAAAAGCTGCAATTAACGTCGAAATTTCCGCTGATTATAGACTTCGAGCACAGCGCAGGAGGAAAAGAGGAGGGGGTCAGATCTTGGCTCAAGGAGAGCTGGAGACAGAAAACTCTATTCCAGCCGGGACTACAGTCTCCTCACACCGCCCTCTGCCCTGACCCCCGTCGTCCCACCAAGCCAAAGAAACCACACACAACAAAACACTCTCGCCGCCCGTCCCTTCCCCGAAGCGAAGCCCCCAACGATCGCCGCTGCTCTAACCTTCCGTGGTTCCCACTCTCCAGCGCCCTAGAATCGTCTGGCATTTCTGGCAGTCAAACGACCTCTGGCCGAGACCCAGGTCAGGGCCCCATTTCTTTCCAGCCTCCATGGTCCCCGCGCTCCCCCTTCCCTTTCCACCAGCGCAGCCTCCGCACGTCCCAGCGCCCCCATCTTCCCCGCAGTCCAGTTGATAGGAAACTGGGGCAGAACCTACTTGTGGGGCGCAGGTTGGTAGTATTGGGGTCCGCTCCCGCATTCGAGGAGGTTGCGGACGAAGAAGGGGTCGAAGACGCCATCAGCTTGGTCGTCCCGGGGCCTCTGCTGTCCGGGGTCCTCGGCCAGTCGGGCGCAGGAACAGGCTGCAAAGAGAAGCTAGAGCAGTGCGGGAAGGGCTTCCGGGGTCCGGCGCGGGAGGCGACTGAGCGGCGGGGGGCGCGGACGCTCCCCCCAGAAGTCTGGGCTTGGGACAGAGAGGCGGGAGGAAGGGCACCTAACAGGCTGAGTCGGGGTGCGCGGAGGGGAGGAGGAGACGTGCGCGCGAGCTCTGGGACTCCGGCGCGGGCAACGTAGCCAGGGGCTGCTCTCCGGTCTGGTGGCGGAGCGGGGTGACCTGGAGTGCAGCGCAGAGACTAGGGGAGCCCAAGGCCAGTTCAGGACGCAGGGGTGCGGGGGATAGGGCTAGCAGGGCAAGGGAGGCTCAGTGCGCGATTTTCCAGCCGAGCCATGACAAGCCCCATTGGGCTTNGGCTAATTCCCTGGAAAGAAGGAGTCTAACTGCTCTGTGGACCGGGGACTTTGGGGAGACAAGGTGAGAGGAAAAAAGGGTCCACATCTTTACGTTCTCGCGGACTGGGTCGGGGAAGAACTACAGTCACCTTGCACTCTAGGCAGCCAGAAGGCAGCGGGTCGGAACCTTGTCTCCCTCTTGTCCCACACCGTTTTGAGCCATCTGGAAGCCCGGGACGAGGCTCTGTCCAGGTTTCTGTGTTCCCTCTCCACCCAACTCTCTGAGGTCCCCGGATTTTTCGCTGTACAAAGCCGAAGAGGTTGGGTGAGGCAAGAAAGGGGAACATTACTGGAGAAACGAACTTGCCCTCTGCGCTCGGAAGGAGGCAGACTAGGATCGGTTCGCGACGTCCCTGGACTGCGCTCGGCGCTGGCGCGATGGCTACCGAAGGCCCCGGGACAGAGAGTGCCGGCCAATCTGGGTAGATCTAAGACCCGGCAGAGTAGCACCTGCTCGCCACCGCCTTCACACGCACCCTGGGATCCCACACCTAGCCCAGCGTGCGCACTCATACTACAACGGCGGCCACGGTAGACCGCAGCTTCTGGGGAAGTAACAGGTTACCGCTCCGAGTCGCGCCTTTGGCTGCTGCTACTCGGGAGCCTTTTGGTGAGGCGGGAGCTCACAGCCGGGAAGCGATGGGGAAAATCCTCTCTCCACGTCAGGCGGGTGTCAGCCTCTGGGCTTCCCCAGGCGTGAATTTCGCTGGTGCGGGTAGGATGAGGGAGAGGTCGGGGGTCGCTGCGCGAAGCGCACCAAGGGAGAGCCGGGAGTAGGGCAGGCGGGACGCGTTCTGCTAGGGAGGGTAGATGGCGGTCGCTGGGAGTGGAGGTTGGCCAAGAAACCGCGGGTGAAGAGGACCCAGCTGAACAGCTGAAGCCGGGCACTGGGAAGTCCAGGCGTCCGCACGCTTACCTACCTGGGCTAGGCGACAGCAAGCCGGACGCTCCTGCCGCTCCTCTGCGCAGCGCGCAGCGATCCGCTCGGCCCCGGCCCTGCCACAGGCGTAATCTTCCCGGCGTCACCTCCAGCTGCCGCCTGGCTCCCGCCAGCACCGTCCCGCAAACGAGCGCCGGGAGGAGAAGAGAGCGGTCGGGAGAGGCAGCTGGTAGGCTTCGGGGGAGGCGGGGGCGGAGTGGGGAGGCGGGGACCGCTCCGCGGGGGAATCACGAGGCCGCTGCTCGCGGGGGCAGCTCGTCGGCAGAGCGGTGGGGCTCCTTTGCAGGTGCCTGATCGCCTCTGGAGCTGTAAAGGGCGATTATAAATCCAGATCACGGTTTGAGGCCCGGGGAAAAAAAAAAGGCCCTATGAGTAATCCAGAATGTACTCAGCATGCTCTATTTTTTGAAAGAGGGTGTCGGGTAAGACGAGGGAAAAGATAATTCCTATGAAGAGTTCTGCCTCGTTGAGTGCTTCTTCATGCCTCTCCCCCTTTCCCTTCCCCTCCCATATCTTCGAGAAGACTAGAACAGTGGCTTTGCCTCAGTTTCTTTCCACGCGGTTCTCCCAGATCTACGACCCCGCTACTCTTTCCTGAGTAAAAGCGAGCTCTGGTGTTGTGTCCTCGTTGGCTCTCTACTGAGCCAGGATTGTTGTAAAAGCAAAGGAGGCAGAGACGAGGGCAGGAACACTCAGACCCCAGAGGAGACCTCATCTCCTTTCACTTCAGTTTCTTCATCCAGCTCAGAGCCTCCCCAAAGTACTTTACCTGAGGACCGATACCCAGTGGCGCCCGCAGAGAAAGGTCCTGTTTCCCACCCACTATGCACTCCCTACTAGCTTTGGTGCCCTTGGTAATAGGGAAAGAAGTCCTCCTGATTGATCACATCTGAAGGTTAATAACACGCACGAGCGCTGCTCCACACAAACGGGAAACCCGAGCACAGAGGTGGCCCAAGGGGCGGGGGGGTGGGGGGTGGGCAACGGACCGTCCCTCCCAGCCCTGCCCTCTCTCCTCATTCCCCCTACGATTTTGCGCTTCTTAAGGATTCTCCCTTTGCATTACTTAAGCATATTTAATGAATTGCCGCGTTCTGAAAAGCCCCTCACAATAAGAAGGCGTTCACCCAAAAGTTTCCACCAGGGGGCGCCAGGTACCCAGAGACCGCGAGGCCCTGTGCGGGCGGGGTCTTTCCTCCCCGCGGGAGCTAACACCTGGAAGCGCTGTCTGAGCTCTGTTACTTTCCTGCCTCTTCAAGCCATCGCTCAGCCAGCCTCGTCACTAATGTACGTTCTCCTCTTTCCTCTACCTCAGTTTCTTTTTCTTTAGGGCAAAAAAAGTTGGTCTTTGTGTTAGGGTGATACCGTGTAACCAATGATTCCTTTACTCGTTTCACAGTGGTTTTTTCCCCCCTTGTTGCGGTGCAGCAGGCAGGGGTTATTTATGGACACGTCTGCGGCCTTGCTGGTCCAACGGAAGCCCGTACCTTATATCTGAATGTCTTATCTCCTTTCGCCACGACACTGAGGGGATGCAGAAAATCTTAATAATAACCAAAAATTCCCTAATAAGATCGAAGATTCCGCCCTGAGAAGATATAGTCCCATTAGTAAGAGGGATCGCGCTCTGAGATTTGAAATAACCGCGTTGCCCTTCACACTGAAGAAAATACTGCCGTCCTCTCTCCACCTCACAATAAAAACTCGGGTACTTTTTAAGGACACAAAAGCATCCTGAACGGCGGACGGGCAGTCACGGCAGCTCTGGGCGCCAGAGCTCCAGGCTGGGCAATGTGGGCGTGCCCACATCCCTTCAAAACCTTGCACCACTACGCTTGAAATGTGCGGTTTACTCCGAAATGAGGCTCGGAATTCCACCCACGCCCCCTCCTCAAACCTCCCTAAATAAGATGGTTGCACCAATCAGAGAGCCCAGTGCCCATGCTAAATCATGGAAGATGCCAGGAGCAAGGAGACTGGCGGGAGGAGGCAACAAATAGCGGTGTTCCTCAGGGTCAGTTGTCCCAGAAGGATGCCCGCTCACCCTGTCTCCCCAGGCCTCTCCCTAGACCCAAGATTCCCCGGAAAGGAAGATTTGTTTACTTTCACCTGTGGCTTGAGATTGAGAAATCTCCTTCTTCTGACCCGTGTCCAAAATGTTCACCCCTAACGTTTTAGCCAAGAAAATGATTCCGATGGTAAAAGAAATCTACAAAAAGCAGATATCACAAATTAAAGTTGAGTCCGTCCAACTGTGAGGACATCCCTCCCTTTCTTCTTTATGGAGGGGGAGGGAATGAAGTCTTGTCCTTAATTTTAAAATGTTTAACTAAATAACTAGAAATTAGGTAATTAAACGAATATTTATTCATCACTTACTATGTGACAGGCGCTGTTCTCAGAGAGTTTTACACCGTTCCAGCAACTTATATTATGTCTGCACTTATGGAGTTGACATTCCAGTTAGGCAAGGAAAGTAACAGACTTGGGGACTTATAGTTTTGGTTTAATTTCCAATTATCTCCCATTCCAACCTAGACTCTAGGGCTCAGCGAGATAAGGAACTAAGGGCCTGGAATTTAACCAGTTCCAGCACACAGAGTTGGGACACAGGGCAGGCGTTTTCAGAACCAAGGACAGCGCCCGCCGTTCAGTCCCTTAGGCCTCCCTTTACTCAGCTTCAGTCACCAGCTCTCGGCCAACCCGCCCCACATACCCTGCCCGCCTCCTTTCCGGCTGTAACTGCTGTGTTTTTCCCTTGTTGGAGTGGGGGCTGGGGATTAGAGTATTTCGTCCTCTCCTTCTCGGTAAGAATTTGTAGTGAGGGTGGTTGTGGTTGTCTTTTGGCTCTTTAGAACATTTGGAATCCATATTTTTGTTTGTTTCTCACTATTCTTTTTATCTTTTATTACTCCCGGGGTGGTGGGGAGGAGATGCTGTGGACAATGAGGGTGGAAAATAGATATCCTCTACAGGGACTCGAACCGGTGGTGAGGGGTGGTCCGGAAGGGAGTGGTGTCCGCTCAGCTGTTTCGTTTGCATTTGATGTAAGGTTTAGAGCTTTGAAGAAATGGGAACACCGAGCCCAGAGGCGGAAGGAGTGGGCGAGCGAGAGCCCTCCGGTCTCTCCCGGGTGGTAGGGGTTTCCGAGCCTGCAGCCCGGGCTACTCGATCCTGTCCACCCAGGACAATCTTCCTTTAGGTCAGCGACGGCTGGGACTTGGGAACACGGCCCTCCGCCCACAATACTCTTTCTCAGGGATGTTTAAAGATATTCCAAGCGGATTTGGAGCCAAGCCTTTCAGCAAAAGAAAAAAAGGAATGGGTGGGAGGAGAGTAAGGCGTGGAAGGGGCCCCAAACAGGCTGCGGGGGAGATTTTTATGCGTAAAATATGGTCCACGTCAAGGTGAGTAAATAAGAAATGTCAGTCTTTTTTTTTTTTTTGACGCATTTAGCATTTTTAGCTTCCAGGAAAGGTAATTTGGAGCCACGGTGTTGCTTCATTTCAGCTGGCTCTTTAAAGTCTATTTTAAGTATCTAATTTATGACCAAAAAAAGAGGGGAAAAAATGGCAGTGCTCACCGTTTAAACGTCTGTCTCCTGAGACGAGGGCTGTGGGAAGCGTTATTAACCTTACACTCGGCTTTTCTTAAGTCGAGGCTAAAGCCTATTCAGTGTGCTTGTGTACTTTAAAGATAGTTCCCAAATTATTCTGGACTTTCTATGGGGACCATCGCTAAATAGACACCCCTACCTCAACAGATCACACCATACTCCTGAGAGGCAGTAAAGGGTTAAAAGTGTGGTGAGGAAGGCAGAATTTCAGCCAGAACGCTGGAACGGACTCCGGAAATTACAATCTTTTCTCCTAATGAAGAGAGCTGAGTTCCTCAGATAATTGTCAAACGGTCCCTTCCTCTTTGGCATTCAAAAGATGAAAATATTCTAATATTAAAGAAATTAATCAAGGAGGACACAGTGATTTGTATTTGGGCAAATCTTGTGTAAATCTTAAACCCAATTCCTGCTATTCCAAACACGCAGACAGAGGGACCAGCAGGTGGCGATAGATTACAACTTCTGAGAGGAAACAACAGCCCCCACAAGCGAGCAGTTCTTCAAGGAAAACTGCAGGCACTTCCCAGTTCGCATTCATACCCTGCCATATTTCACAAAGCCGGCTGTTTAAAATGCTGAGAGATGCTACCGGAAGTGGCCTGAAACACGCAGGGTCTCTGTCCCTTTTGTGAAAGAGAAGGGGATGTGAATAGCCATTTCTTTCCCACAGAGGATTACCCCAAAGGTAGCCTTAGGAAAGGAACTCTTTGATATAGGCAAGGTATTTCACTGCAAAAGTGGAGACCAAAGAAATAACAGATCTGGACTGCAATTGTGAAGGAGAGCTTTTACGATGTATCTATGTTTTCTGCTATTCTCTCAACAGAAACCAAGGCAAAATCAGTCTTTTCCCAAAAGAGTGGGATGCAAGAATGTTGATTTCCCCTATGAGATGCTTTGGTGAAATGGTATGGAATGGGAGAGTCGCTCCAATAATATTTTATCCATTTCTTTCGGTGTAAAAGCTCTTAACTGTTGAAAATAACAGGAAGTTAGCCTTTGTTTTTAGATGTAGGTGACTATTGTTTATGAGAAGTTTCTGGAAGGTTCTGACTCAGTCATGGAAAATCTGAGAACTTAAATTTCTCTTTCAGATTGGGTTCCTTCCCTAATCCTGGCCAGTTACTCAGGGAAGAAAACTGGAAATTTAGTGAGAGGGATTCATCTGAGCTGTTGTAGCTCAGTCCCTTTTGTGTCAAGAACTTACATGTAAGAGCTCACTGGAATGTATTCACAGCCAAAGTTCTCACCTGTATCATCTGCACATCAGTACCATGGTTTTCCCCAAAGCAGTTAGTCACCTGGAGCTCATTCTTTCTATCTTACCCTCAGTTCCAAGACTGAGGTTCTGTTTTCTTTGCCTTTGGGTAAGTCGGGGACCCTTTAGATCTGCACAACCTGAAATCTCAAGCAATGCATAAATATGTGTTTTAACTGATAACCAGTATCTTCTTACTAGGGTTTTAGGTACGTTATTTCAACTTCAAAGCAAGGGACAAGCCACAGACAAGCAGTTGAATAGACAATATATTCCTAAAATCTTCAGATGGCCATCTGGAAGGCACCTAGCAACTGAGGAATGAGTGTGCAGAGTCATTTTGCATCAGTTGTTTTTTCTTGTTATATCTGGATTCAGATGAGTTGAAAAGAAAATGTAGAGAAGGAAAAAATAAGTCTCAAAAAGTCAGAGCCATCTACAGGACCTCAACTAGCCTACGAAGGAGCCACCAGTTACATTAGTATTGAAGCCATTGCTTTAACAGGTTGTAAAAGATCTCAATTTAGCAAGTTTTACTTTGAGATAACTTTCTCAAAGTATTCTTTTACTTCTGTTTAGTACATGATTTTTAATATTTTTCTTCTTATTTTCTGTCACTGGTGGGTTACAGGCTAGGAGAAGATGGCTTTAGGAGGGTGATGCTGCCTGGTGATTCGTGTGTTCTTCCTCACCTTTGGATGAGTTCTTCTGACACCAATAGGAAGAAACTGATTTGGTGCCTGTTATGATGAGGAAGAGATTTTCCTCCTAGCACACTCTCCAGTGGTAGACAGGGTAATATGAAATTTATCATCTTTACAGAATGATCATTTTTGAATAATCCTTTTTATGGAAAGATGTTTAAAATAATTTTTGTTAGAGGTACAGCTACACTTAGGGACCTGAGAGCAAGAAACAGAAAAAGCTTCATTTCAGAGTAGAAGAGAAAGCAAGTAAGTATTAAAAAGGAGGAAAGGGGCTCATGAAAGTTAACCAACTATTTGTTGGGGAGAAATAATTTTCTCTGCTCTTCAAGATCTTTCTAGCTGGACAAAGAATCAAATTGATATGAGGCAGATTAATAGGAGAAAATCAAATTTCATTTTGTACATATAGGAAATCCACACAGACATGAAATTCCAAAAATAGGCAGGCAAAATGAGGAATACATATCATCCTGAACTAAGAAGAGATTAGGGCTCTGGGACCTCAAAGGGAAGGAATGCAATTCATAGGAAGATTAAAAAGAGTAAACACTGTTTACCAACAAATGTTTGCTGAGCCACTCAGGAACAATGGGACATGGACAATTTGATCAAATAGGCTTTGTTAGGTTCCTCCTTGTCTACCACACCTAGCTGATATTAGACTGTAGTTATGTGTGGTGATAGTTTTCTTGGAGTGGGTCATCTATCTAAATTCTTTTAAGGCAGTTGATGGGGAGGTAAAGAGCTTTTTCCTGAATCTGCTGGTTTGTTTTGGGGGTGTTGTTGTTGTTGTTTGGTTTTTATTGCTTCTTAACTCAAAAGAATCTTTCTGCCAAAGTGGCCTATCTTGGGGTGGCCTGCCCTTGGCCCCTACAATTAAAAATATATTTGTACAGTTATTCAGCAATAGGAGCTACATAATAAATTCTAAGAAAATAGGGACTTTGCGGGGGACACTACTGATGATGGATTATAACTTTTGCTACTTAAATTATCCAATTAAGCATAAGGGTAAGCAAGTTTATGAGTATAATAACTGTTCTATGAAGATCAGCAAGTTTCTATATCAGATGACATTTCTTTTCTGAACATAATAACCTACCTATTTACTTACCAGTGTTTATCCTTATTAGAAGCTTCTAGCATACCAAAAGGAATACTAAGGCCACTAAAATGGCTCACATACAATATGCCTTCCACAAATATTGATCTCTTGTTTCTTCCTTGCCTTGTAACTTTTCTATACCCAGGTCAGTTTTACCTTAACTCGTTTTTTTTTTTTTGTTTGTTTGTTTGTTTTAAGATTTTATTTATTTATTTGACAGAGAGACAGCCAGCGAGAGAGAGAGGGAACACAAGCAGGGGGAATGGGAGAGGAAGAAGCAGGCTCATTGCAGAGGAGCCTGATGTGGGGCTCGATCCCAGAACGCCGGGATCATGCCCTGAGCCGAAGGCAGACGCTTAACCGCTGTGCCACCCAGGCGCCCCTACCTTAACTCGTTTTTAAAGTTTATTTTAAAAAATACATATATTTTCCCTTTAAGATAATATGTAATTGTTAAAGAAAGTATATGACTCTATAAAGAAATGAAATAACCTCATCACCCAAGCACAACCATAGTTAAACTTTTATTAATTTTTTCCCCAGATTTCCACCCTCCCCCACTTCATGTATAGGTTTAATTAAAAAGTTTTTAGTATTGGACAGATATTTGTACACTCATGTTCATAGCAACATTATTCACAATAGCCAAAATGTGGACCCAACCCAAGTGTCTATCAATGGATGAATGTATAAACAAAATGTGATATATACACAGTGGGATATTATTTAGCTATAACAAGAAATGAAGCATTGATACATATTATGATGCTAATAAATCTTGAAGACATTATGCTAAGTGAAGTAAGCCAGTCACAAAAAGGATAAATATTGTAAGATTCCACTTACATGTGGTACCTAGAATGGTCAAAATCATACCAATAGAAAATAGAACAGTGGTTGCCTGGGGCTGGAGTGAGGGGGAATAGAAGTTATTGTTTACTGGGTATAGTGTTTCAGTCTGAGAAAATGAAGTTCTTGAGATGGATAGTGGTGATATTATCACAGCAATATGAAAATACTAAATGCTATTCAACTATACACTTAAAAATGATTATGTATGTTATGAATATTTTATCACAATAAAAAAGTGATACATGTCCATGACAAAAAAAAGAGGATAAATAAAAAGTATAAATTAAAAATAAACTCTTCTTACTTACCTCTCCTCCTCAGTTGCACAACCCAGGGATAACCATTCAAACCAGTTTCATGCAGGCATACCTTGGAGATATTGAGGATTCAGTTTCAGACCACTGAAATATAGCAAATATCACAATAAAGCAAGTCAGGTGAATTTTTTGGCTTCCCAGTACATATAAAAGTTATGTTTCCATTATACTGTAGTCTACTAAGTGTTAGCATTGTGTCTAAAAAAATCTAATGTACATACTTAAAAATACTTTGTTAAAAAACACTAACCATCATCTGAGCTTGCTGCTGGAGGTTCCTGCCTAGATGTTGATGGCTGTTAACTAATCAGGGTTGTCGTTGGTGAAGGTTAAGGTGACCGTGACAATTTCTTAAAATAAAACAATAATGAAGTTTGCCACATTGACTGACTCTTCCTCTCATGAACAACTTCTTCGTAGCGTGCAATGCTGTTCAATAGCATTTTACCCAAAGCAGAACTTCTTTCAAAACTGGAGTCAGTCTATCAAGTCCTGCCACTACTTCATCAACTAAGTTTATGTCATATTCTAAATCCTCGTTTGTCATTTCAACAATCTTCACATCATCTTCACCGGGAGTAGATAACATCTCAAGAGACCACTCTCACTGCTCATCAATAAGCAGCAACTCCTCAGGGGCACCTGGGTGGCTCAGTCAGTTAAGCACCTGCCTTCAGCTCAGGTCATGATCTCAGGGTCCTGGGATCAAGCCCCATGTCAGGCTTCCTGGACAGTGGGGAATCTGCTTCTCCCTTTTCCTCTGGCCCTTCTCCCTGCTTGTGCTCTCAGTCTCTTTCTCTCAAATACATAAATAATCTTAAAAAAAAAAAAGCAACTCCTCATTTGTTCAAGTTTTATCATGAAATTGCAGCAATACAGTCACATTTTCAGGCTTCCCTTCTACTCCTCTTGCTATTTCCACCACATCTGCAATTACTTCCTCCACTGAGTCTTGAAGCTCTCAAAGTCATCCATGAGGGTTGGAATCAACTTCTTTCAAACTCCTGTTGATATTTTTATTTCTTCTCATGAATCACACATGTTCTTAATGACATCTACAATGGCGAATCCTTTCCAGGTTTTCAATTTACTTTGCCCAGATCCACCAGAGGAATCACTATCAATGGCAACTATGGTCTACAAAATGTATTTCTTTTTTTTTTTTTAAGATTTTATTTATTTATTTGACAGAGAGAGAGAGACAGCGAGAGAGGGAACACAAGCAGGGAGGGCAGGAGAGGAAGAAGCAGACTCCCAGTGGAGAACCCTGATGTGGGGCTCGATCCCAGAACGCCGGGATCACGCCCTGGGCCAAAGGCTGATGCTTAACGACTGAGCCACCCAGGCACCCCTACAAAATGTATTTCTTTTTCTTTTTTTTTTAAATGATTTTTTATTATATTATGTTAGTCACCATACAGTACATCCCCGGATTCCGATGTAAAGCTCAATGCTCCATTAGTTGCGTATAACACCCAGTGTACCATGCAATACGTGCCCTCCTTACCACCCATCACCAGTCTATCCCATTCGCCCACCCCCCTCCCCTCTGAAGTCCTCAGTTTGTTTCTCATAGTCCATAGTCTCTCATGTTTCATTCCCCCTTCTTGATTACCCCCCCTTTGTTTATCCCTTTCTTCCCCTACCAATCATCCTAGTTCTTATGTTCCATAGATGAGAGAAATCATATGATAATTGTCTTTCTCTGCTTGACTTATTTCACTTAGCATTATCTCCTCCAGTGCCGTCCATGTTGCAGCAAATGTTGAGAATTCGTTCTTTCTGATAGCTGAGTAATATTCCATTGTATATATGGACCACAGCTTCTTAATCCAGTCATCTGTTGAAGGGCATCTCGGCTCCTTCCATGATTTGGCTATTGTGGACAATGCAGCTATGAACATTGGGGTGCATATGGCCCTTCTCTTTACTACGTCTGTATCTTTGGGGTAAACACCCAGTAGTGCAATGGCTGGGTCATAGGGTAGTTCAATTTTTAACTTTTTAAGGGACCTCCACACTGTTTTCCAGAGTGGCTGTACCAACTTGCATTCCCACCAACAATGTAGGAGGGATCCCCTTTCTCCACATCCTCTCCAACAATTGTTGTTTCTTGCCTTGTCTATCTTTGCCATTCTAACTGGCGTAAGGTGGTATCTCAGTGTGGTTTTGATTTGAATTTCCCTGATGGCTAATGATTTTGAACATTTTTTCATGTGTCTGTTAGCCATTTGTATGTCTTCATTGGAAAAGTGTCTGTTCATATCTTCTGCCCATTTTATGATTTGTTTATTTGTTTCTCGTGTATTGAGTTTGAGAAGTTCTTTGTAGATCTTGGATACCAGTCCTTTATCTGTGGTGTCCTTTGCAAATATATTCTCCCATTCCGTGGGCTGTCTCTTAGTTTTTTTGACTGTTTCCTTGGCTGTGCAGAAGCTCTTTATCCTGATAAAGTCCCATAAGTTCATTTTATCTTTTATTTCTCTTGCCTTTGGAGATGTGTCGTGAAAAAGGTTGCTCTGGCCGATGTCATAGAAGTTGTTGCCTATGTTCTCCTCTAGAATTTTGATGGATTCCTGTCTCACATTGAGGTCTTTCATCCATTTGGAGTTTATTTTTGTGTATGGTGTGAGAGAGTGGTCAAGTTTCATTCTTTTGCATGTAGCTGTCCAATTTTCCCAGCACCATTTATTGAAGAGACTGTCTTTTTTCCACCGGATGTTTTTTCCTGCTTTATCAAAGATTAGTTGCCCAAAGAGCCGAGGGTCCATTTCTGGGTTCTCTATTCTGTTCCATTGGTCGATGTGTCTGTTTTTGTGCCAGTACCATGCTGTCTTTGTGATCACAGCTTTGTAGTACAGCTCGAAATCCGGCATTGTGATGCCCCCAGCTTTGTTTTTCCTTTTCAACAGTTCCTTGGAGATTCGGGGCCTTTTCTGGTTCCATACAAATTTAAGGACTATTTGTTCCAGTTCTTTGAAAAATGTCCTCGGTATTTTGATCGGGATAGCATTGAAAGTGTAGATTGCTCTGGGTAGTATGGACATTTTAACTATGTTAATTCTTCCAATCCATGAGCATGGAATATTTTTCCATCTTTTTATGTCTTCCTCAATATCTTTCAAAAGTGATCTATAGTTTCTAGCATATAGGTCCTTTACGTCTCTGGTTAAGTTAATTCCAAGGTAACGCATGGTTTTTGGTGTTATTGTAAATGGGATGGATTCCCTAATTTCTCTTTCTTCAGTCTCGTTATTCGTGTATAGAAATGCAACTGATTTCTGGGCATTGATTTTGTATCCTGCCACCTTACTGAATTGTTCTATAACTTCTAATAGTTTGGGAGTGGATTCCTTTGGGTTTTCCATATAGAGTATCATGTCATCTGCAAAGAGAGACAGTTTGACTTCTTCTTTGCCGATTTGGATACCTTTGATCCCTTTTTGTCTTCTGATTGCTGTTGCAAGGACTTCTAGTACTATGTTGAATAATAGTGGCGAGAGTGGGCATCCTTGTCGTGTTCCTGATCTTAAGGGAAAGGCTTCCAGCTTTTCCCCATTGAGAATAATGCTTGCAGTAGGCTTTTCATAGATGGCTTTTATGAGATTGAGAAATGTACCCTCTATTCCTACACTCTGAAGGGTTTTAATCAGGAAAGGATGCTGTATTTTGTCAAATGCTTTTTCTGCATCAATTGAGAGGATCATATGGTTCTTGAGTCTTTTCTTGTTGATATGATGTATCACATTGATTGATTTGCGAGTGTTGAACCATGCTTGCATCCCAGGTATGAATCCCACTTGGTCATGATGGATAATCCTTTTAATGTACTGTTGGATTCTATTAGCAAGGATCTTGTTGAGGATTTTGGCATCCATATTCATTAGAGAAATCGGTCTGTAATTCTCCTTTTTGAGGGGGTCTTTGCCTGGTTTGGGGATCAAGGTAATATTAGCCTCATAGAATGAGTTTGGTAGCTTTCCTTCTGTTTCTATTTTTTGAAATAGCTTTAGGAGAATAGGTATTATTTCTTCTTTGAATGTTTGGTAGAATTCCCCAGGAAAACCGTCTGGGCCTGGAGTTTTATTATTTGGAAGGTTGTTTATCACTGACTCAATTTCTTCATAGTTAATTGGCCTATTTAAGAAATCTATTTCTTCCTGTTTCAGTCTTGGTAGTTTATAGGTTTCCAGGAAGGCCTCCATCTCTTCCAGATTGTTTAGTTTTTTGGCATATAGCTGTTGATAAAAGTTTCTAATAATCCTTGCAATTTCAATGGTGCTGGTCGTGACCTCTCCCTTTTCAGTCATAATTTTAATAATCTCAGTCCTTTCTCTTTGTTTTTGGACAAGTTTTGCCAGTGGTCTATCAATTTTATGGATTCTCTCAAAGAACCAGCTTCTAGTCCTGTTGATCTGCTCTACTGTGGTTCTGGTCTCTAATTCATTGATTTCTGCTCTAATCTTGGTCAACTCCTTCCTTGTCAGTGGGTTAGGCCTGTCCCTCTGTTGCTGTTCCAGTTTCTTGAGGTGAGAATATAGAAACTGCATTTTAGATTTTTCTATTCTTTTGAGTGAGGCTTGGATGGCTATGTATTTCCCCCTTAGGACTGCCTTTGCAGTATCCCATAGGTTTTGGACCGTTGTGTATTCATTCTCGTTGGTCTCCATAAATTGTTTAATTTGTTTTTTGATTTCCTGGTTTATCGAGTCATTCTTGAGCAGGATGGTTCTTAGCCTCCAAGTGTTTGAGTTTCTTCCAGGTTTTTCCTTGTGGTTGAGTTCCAATTTCAGAGCGTTGTGGTCTGAGAATATGCAGGGGATAATTTCAATCTTTTGGTATTGGCTGAGACCTGTTTTGTGTCCCAGAGCATGATCTATTCTTGAGAATGTTCCATGGGCATTTGAATAGAATGAGTATTCTTTGGTTCTGGGGTGTAGTGTTCTATATATATCTATGAGGTCCAACTCGTCGAGTATGGCATTCAAAGCCTTTGATTCTTTGCTTAGTTTTTGCCAGGGTGTTCTGTCTATTTCTGATAGTGGGGTGTTGAGGTCCCCTACTATTACTGTGTTCTTATCTATATGTCTCTTTATTTTGGTTAAGAGTTGGCTTGTGTATCTTGCTGCTCCCCTGTTGGGGGCATATATATTAATAATTGTCATATCCACTTGTTGAATACTTCCTTTAAGAATAATATAGTGCCCTTCTGTATCTCTCTCTATGGCCTCTAGTTTAAAATCCAGTCTATCTGATATGAGAATTGCTACTCCAGCTTTCTTTTGAGGTCCATTTGCGTGGAAGATGGTACTCCATCCCCTTACTCTAAGTCTGAATGCATCTTTGGGTTCAAAATGAGTCTCTTGTAGACAGCAAATGGATGGGTCATGTCTTTTTATCCAATCTGCAACCCTGTGGCGTTTTATGGGAGAGTTTAAGCCATTTAGATTGATAGAGATTATTGACAGATATGATTTTAATGATGCCATTTCTCTTTAAAGTCTTTGTATCGGTTGTGACTTGCTGCTCTGTATCACTCTTGGGGCCTTTTTACCTTTATAGAGCCCCCCTTAATATCTCCTGTAGGGCTGGTTTCGTGGTTACGAAATTGGTTAATGATTGGCGATTTTGGAACGTCTTTATTTCTCCATCAATTCTGAATGACAGCTTTGCTGGATAAAGGATCCTTGGCTGCATGTTTTTCTCTGAAAGAGCTTTAAAAATGCCCCCCCAAGCCTTTCTCTCATTCCAGGTCTCTGTAGACAGGTCTGACGTAATCCTGATACCTTTGCCTTGGTACGTGAGAAATTTCTTTGCCCTGGCCGCTTTCAATACTGTATCCTTGGATCTAATATTTGCGAATTGCACTATGACATGCCGTGGCGTAGGTTTGTCCTGGTTGAGCTTGGATGGGGTCCTCTCTGCCTCTTGGACACGAATGCTTGTTTCCCTTGCTAGATTAGGGAAGTTTTCAGCTACAATTTGTTCAAATATCTCTTCTAGACCTCTGTTTTTCTCCACCCCTTCAGGGATGCCGATGATTCTGACATTGGATCGTTTCATAGAGTCAGTAATCTCCCGTAATCTACATTCGTGGGCGTGGATTTTTTTAAGACCAGCTTCTATTTTCGTTTTTTCTTCTACTAACCCATCCTCCAATTCGCTAACGCGTTCCTCTGCCTCGGTGACCCTGGCCGTCAGAGCCTCTAGTTTTGACTG